>NC_087216.1:38870826-38995826 GCF_015104395.2 Macrobrachium nipponense
TCGTGCCTGCCAAGAATCTTTAAAAATGCGGATAAGGCGCGAAGCGCCGTTCCGCTACGGCCTTACTGATGCATATTTTTCTTGCCAGAACATACGAGCTTGCCAAGAATATTACTGTGACCCCTGTGGCAAGCGCGCGCAGCGCAATATTACCTCTTGCCAAGACATGTCGTGCCTGCCAAGAATCTTTAAAAATGCGGATAAGGCGCGAAGCGCCGTTCCGTTGCGGCCTTACTGACAACACACATAAATTGAACGATTCAAGAATCTTTAAAAATGTTGGCACACATAAATCAATCGTCCGCGGATATGTAGTCTCTCTCGATTATTTTTTTCAAAGTAGGCCAACGAAAACAGTGTTAGTCCACCCGTTCTAACTCGGCTTAGGTGGGTTCGTTTCGCTACGGTCATTTTTAGTTAGGTACGTGCGTTCTTTTTTTTTCTTTCTATGTATCTTGTGGCAAAACCTTTGCTTAGGCTAACACCCAATATGTTCGGTCTACGAATGCAGAGTAGGGGGTCAACCACAGCCGTTTCGTGGATTTCCGCCTCTTTCTCTTTTTTTTCCTAAGTAGGCCAACGAAAACAGTGTTAGGATACCCGTCCTAAGCGGGGTTAGGTGGGTACGTTTGGTTAGGGTAATTTTTAGCTAGGTACTTGGGTCTCTTTTGTTTTTGTTCCCTATGCATTTCGTGTCCAAACGTTTTCTTAGGCTAACAGCTCTACGAATGCAGAGTAGGGGGTCAACCACACAGCCGTTTTGTGCATTTCCTAGTGTGAATTTCCGTCGTCTTTGTAACCCCCCACCCAAGAAACCCCAGTTTCCCAATGCATCCCCCTTACCGTTTTCGGCACATTTTCAACAAAAACTAATATTTTCATTTTCATTTCCGTGTCTGTGGCTTCCCCAACCCAAAACCCCGATTCCCAAAGCTTCCCCCTTTACCGTTTTTATAAACTTTTGGGTATTCCATTACTGCACGTTTTCAAAAATAGAGCCAAAACATACGTCCGCCATCTTGTTTGTATTCGTCCGCCGATTCTCTAGCAGAAAGTACTCGTGCCCAACGAATCGACAGGCACTCCAAAACATTTTGTTGCCTATATTACTGAAAGTATGAAACTTTTTATTCCCGGGGGTCATGGTTTGAACTGAATTCATTCTTACCTTGTAATCGGTGGTTTTTATCCTTACTGCCATCACAACTGAAACTCCACAGTGCTTATTTGATTGTTATTATACACGTTTTGGTCTCAATTCACTCCACATTACATTTAAAACATGTTGCTGTTCCTGGTTCTTAAACACGCGCGCCACAAACACAGTTACGAGCAGCAGACGACGAAACTGCAAAGTTTTATTCCATAAATTGTTTACTTTACTCGTTATTTAGTTCAACTTTACTTTGCTATTTAAAAATTTTAATTTAATTCATGTATATTATCCCTTTTTTGCAACCAAATTACCCCGAAAAATTACAGACATTTCTAAAGTAGATACAATCAAATGTTTCTAACGTTTTCGTACATCTGGCTGCCGAAAACCATAGAGGAACGACTACGGATAAGTGGATTATATACATTTTTTTTTTTTTTTTGCTTTTTTGTTTTTGCTAGCACTTTTCATTGATTTCAGTCTATAATAGTATTTTGAATTTCTTTAATAAACGTATGCCAGAAATAAATGTAACCTCTAATGTCTGCATGCTACGAATGGCAAAATCATCGTTGCCACATTAGTGGAGGCTTCACACGTATGCCGATTCATTATTATAAACTGTTTCCATGAATTCTAGTTGTCATAGTAATGCAATAATGATAAAATTGCTTTAATATTTATGTATTTATACTTCCAATACATAGCCTAATTTCACCAATTTCAACGTTTTGCATGTAGTCTTATACCCAGTTTGGAGGGTGAACACATACCAATTGGCAACAGAGAGAGAGAGAGAGAGAGAGAGAGAAAGAGGAAGGCGAAGGAAGAAGGACAGGGGTGGCGGTGGAGGGGGGGGGGGTGAGGGGGGGGGGGGGAGGTAGGTGGAGCTTCTTACGCATGTTCGTATCCATTCTGGATAATGGAGTTTTGTCTCTTGGTACAAGGACAAGTGTCGTTATTCTTTACGATTAGTGATTCACGATACCCTTATAAATTACGGCACTGGGTGTAATGCACTATAGTAAAATCTCGTTCTGATATAAGTATTCGTTACAGAAATAGGTATTGCCCAAAAATGTGCTTGCACTGTCTCTGAAACCCATAGTAGGTATGCTGCTTAGTTGTCAATCAAGTTTTTTGTAATCAAGTATTTTTTACAAGCTAGCTATTGAAAAAATTTGTATTTTTCTCAATCAAAACATATGCCCCTCAATGCTAACTTTCCTCTTTTAACAACTTTCTGGACATTGCAAATTTGGCCCCATAATTTCTTATGGTGCGAAAACAGAGGCGCAGGGACCGAAAACGATTGCGTCACACTACGGCGATAATCCGGCAGTAAAACATCTTCATATATCCAAAAAGTAAATAATAAAGATATATATGCGCATTACGATTATACCAATTACATGAAGAGCTGATAATCTGCATGAATAACTGGTAAACTGTTCTGCAAGAAAGTTGAGTAAAGCAATTATTTACAATAGGTACGAAAGTCAAGATGTCATGACGTCATAATACAGGACTTAAAAGAACGTTCTAATTCCAAAAAATAATTATTTAAATTTGAGTCAGAATCGAGTTACTTTTTCAATAATGAATATTTTCAAATTAATCATCATAAATATGTAAAATATTGATGTTTTACTATTTATTAAAAAAATTATTGAAGTGCACTCTTCGTCGTCTTCTTCTACCAAAATGACAATTTGTCGAAAATTGCATTTTTCCTAACTATACAAACCTGAGGTCCTTTAACAATAGGAAGTAGCTGGCGGCAGCTGGAACGGTCGTAAGCTTCGAACAAGGGGAGAACGGTAGTTAACTGCTTGTCCGACGGTAAACAAATCACTTTTGCTTTTGGCCCATGCAAAATACGCAGAGTGAGGGGTGGCATGAGGAGGGACTATATGTAAAGGACCTCAGGTTTGTATAGTTAGGAAAAATGCAATTTTCGACAAATTGTCATTTGTTCCGATACGTAATACAAACCATCGGTCCTTTAACAATAGGAAGACTCACTTCTTGGTGGGAGGAATCCGAGTCTTTTGATGAACAGACTGGTGTTCGTCCATCCCTGGAATGCCTCCCTGGTCATAAGAGCGAGGAGGATCCAAGAACCTCTGTCCGATTGATCGGGGTGTGCACCGCAGGATCAATGGTCAGACCTCTGGGCCGAGTACTAAGAGAGAGGCAAGCGTATCTCTTCGTACTAGCAAGCAAGAACTTGTTCCTGTTTGCAAGAGGCAACATAAAGTATGGGTTTGTCTCAAGCTGGCATCCACTTCCTCCCCCTTGTTGGAGGAAGTGGTGGATATACGCTCCTATCCCTAGTGAAAGGGATAGGATGGGGCTCTGTTGAGTAGCTCACCTGCATCTTGTCCTTATCCAGCAGGGTGACGACCGTGTCCCTCTAACCACAGGTAGAGGGGGAAGAAAAAGATGGGAAGAGGAGCCAGTCACACTCTCATTCACTCATCCATTCTTACGGTCACACCAGGACTCGATGCTGTTCAGCCTGCGAGGGTCTGGGTTCGCTACACAACGTGTTGAGCAGCCACCACGGGTCCCAGGGAAAAAGATCCAAGGACCTGTGGGCAATATCCCGAAGGTAGAAGGAGGGGCATGTGGTCTGGTTGGACCAGACCCCTGCCTTCAGTACCTGCGCCACGGAGAAGTTCTTGCGGACAAGGCAGCATCTCCTTCGCATCGAAGGCGGTGAAGTCCATTAGGGAGGGGATTGTGAACGACTCGAACCAATCGTCAGGGACCGAAGGGTTCTGAGTCTTCGCTACGAAGTTCGGTACGAAATCGAGCGTCACGGATCCCCATCCCCTGGATGCTTGACATCGCAGGAGAAGTCATGCAGTTCCTCAGAGGAAAAGAAGGGAATAGTCGCATGACCTATCCCTCTTCTCTACTTCGGTGATGTCCAGTACCCATAGTGGTCTGTCCGTTTGCCACTAAGTCTCTCGCATCCTTCTATCCCCATGCAGCGAAGTTCTCGGTAGTGGATAGGACACCGACACTCCATGGTGGGTGTCGATGGTATGGGTACTGTGACAAGCTATTAAAACAAAGTAATGATTGCTCTGTAACAACCGAACTAAGTCAACAGCGTAGTTCGTAAGTGACTCGAGCGCTCTGACAGCTGCCGACTGACTGCGTTCGGTAGGAGGCAAGTTGTCCAAGCATCCGAGTAAGTCACGTGACCTTCGCCTTTAAAGGGTTATGCCGAGACCAAACAAATAATGTATTTGTTTGTCACCAATGCCGGACAGCGAGGTGATGATTCTCTTAAGGCATGTGCCCAACAGGCGAAAGTCAATTGCCTTCCAGAGACCGAGGTCCCTGAAGGCAAAACATCTCATAGTTGTTGAATCTCAGCTAAGGAGAAACAACACTATGTACCGTTGAAGACGAAGATAGATATTGAATGCAACCTACGTCTTCACAGACGAATCGAGAGAAGGATTCTAAAGATTCATAACCTGTGCTTACAAATGACTGAAAACGCTAACCGCCTATTTCAATTGCTGTCCGGTGAGAAGGTCGTAGTTGCAATGAAACGCGGGGCGTTCTTCAGTAATGAAAACACAGGTGGGAGGGGAAAGCCGCCTGAAGAACTGCTTCTCATGGGCTGAACATTTGGAAGTAGAGCTGTCAGGTCGGAGAGTAGGCGATGTCTTCTGACAAATCTGTTAATTCGGGTAGAACAATGAACAATTGTACACCTACGAATACGAGATATTTTGAAGACAACTCAGATGTCTGCAAAATCATTCGCATTATCGCAGTGCGATGCAGCGGGAGACTTGTACAGACTTCTGTTACCGTGCGGTAAACAGAAAGATGAGAAAGATGAAAGAGTCCAAGAGATATCTCTGTTGAAAATTCTCGCAATGTCGAAGGCGATGGAATCTAGCGTCACAGCAGTAGATGGTCCTTCATTATTGCGAGAATCCCCGTTAATCAGAGACCTAAGTCCATGATTGTTGGGCAGAGATACGGTTCGGTAGTCAATCAAAGCAGGGGAGAGAGAGACATAACTGACCGTGCATCTCGGAGGCCCAGCTGATACTGAGCTGCTATCAGGCAGTTCAATACTCAGTAGCTGAGCCTGGCCTCTCGCTGACTCGTCATCCTGAGATGCCAGGTAATCCATTATTCCATGAAGGAATGCGTTCGGCTAGAACCACCGAGCATAAAAGATATGCTCGAGCAATTATATTTAGGCGAAACGAATTTCCGTAAATATAAAAGTTGAAATGGTGTTGTCGTGACAAAACCATAAGTATATAAAATTGAAACTGGAAACTCCTGGGAGGTTGCAGGCAACCCCGAGTTGCAGTTCAATTAGAATACTTCTCGTCTAAGTCGCAATCCGTAGATTAACTAGGATATGCGCCTACCCCTCGGACAATTCAACTGCTTAGCAGAATCATGTCGCGAGGTTAATATAAGTAGTATATTTGTAGGATTCTGAACAACGATCTCCATCCTAAATTCTTTCCTTCAAGAAAACAAAATAAGGATTGGAGATCGACCACCTTCGATCTCTATCAAAGAGAGTGAAGGAGAAGTCTTCCTCGAAGGAAAGCTTCAATGGTGAACAGAATACTAAGACGATAGTTCAAGCCAAACTGGATATTCCCGTCCGTTCTCTATTCCAGGTTGGTCGCCTACTGTGAAATAGTCTTCTTTCAGCAGCAGTCTTCTTCCCAATGCTAGAAATTCAAGGAACTCGAGCATAGGCGAGGTTCCCGATTATCGTGTAACATATCGGGGATTCTCGTCTCGCTCACTTTGGACCGTGGTCTCGCCTAAGTGTTTGGAGATCGTAACAAACTCGAACACTCTGAATGCGCTAGAAATTCCGTAGAATTCTAAGCAGTCTGCGAAACCCCCACCGAATTCGTCAAACGATATCGTCTGGTGGTCCTCTAGATTCCCGTAGAAATCGATAATGGGGCAGGATCCCTCCTCAACGACCGGGGCTTACGTCAGGTAGGACCTGAAGGTCCCCCGGTAGCGCAGTCCCCAACGTGGGATCCTACAGAGAAATCTCTGTAGGATCCCTCCCCTTTCCCTCGTAGCCGTAAGGAGAGAGGGAATGGGGGAGGAATTGGATACTCGCTCGCCTTCCCAGTGGAACTAGCAGTTGGAGAAGAGTAGGAGCAGCATCGCCTTGCGGCGATGGCCTCTCAGAGTCTGGGAAAATGTATCGTCAGGAGGGAAAACGTTTTCCCGAGGAGGGTACGAACCTCTCACTGTAGGTAAGGCGTCTGCCGCCACTGTGAACGTCGTCTGGTTGGGGCTGATCGACACCTGACAGGAGAGAGCCGATACCGTCCTCCGACTCATTGCAGTCCTCGTCGAGGTCGAAACCTCTCAGGAGGACCGAAGGAGTATTTAAATACGGTGTCCGAAGACACGTAGAAACGCCGCTGTCGCAGTAGAGGAGGTGGAAGTAGCTTGATCGACCGGCCAGAACTGAGAGAGCCTTCTTGTCCGGAGACGAGAGACTCTAGTTCAAGACAGAATCGGCAAGCTCCGATCGCGGCAGACCCACCGTCGGTTTGGGTTCCCTCTCGGGCCCCAAAACGACTCGAGCAGAGACGTGGGCTCTGCTGGTGGGAGCGGCAATCCTTCCCCGAGGTCGTTGCGCTGACGAATCAGCGCCATAACCTCGACAAAGTTCCTCTGGATCTCGGAAGTCATAGCATCTTGCAGAGTAGGACCGTCAAGCCCCTCGAACAAGAGCATTCCGAGAACCTCCCCCTTAAGGAGGAGGAACTGCGATAGACCCCTCTCGGATTCCTCCTGCCACTTGCGCGTACGTCCTGGTCGTCCGAAGATCATACCTACGGGGGGGGGGGTACTTACCGGCGTTTCGTGACGGGATCGTGCGGGGGTATGCCCCTCACGATCACCCCGCTGTGCCTCGCTCTTCCTGGTGCAAACCGAGGAAGTTGCAGGCACGGGAGAGGAAGACATGACGCTCCTCTTTCGCTCGCTGGCAGAACCAGCGGGCTTGGAGGGCTGCAGGCGATCGCCACTTTGCAGGCCTAGTCAAGCCGTTTCCCAGGGAAACGGCTGGACCGAGAACAGCGGCCCCTGATTCTCGGTGTGGCAGAGGAGCTGCTGCTGGTCCCCCTATCCGCCCGCCTCCCTGTGGGAGCGGCGGTCAGGTGACCTGCTAGGCTCGCTGTCGCGGTGAGACTGGTGAGCGTCCTCTCGGCGCGTCGAGCCGCTGGTACCAGCCGCTCGGCTGGTACCGAAGGCCGCGGGGACCCCTTCCTCGCCTCACGCGTGCCGGCTGGCGGCCTCGGAGACCATCACGTCAGCCCGAGCAGCCGGCTGGTCGCTGCGAGAGCGTCCGCTGGCCTGGCGAGAGTCGTCTGCACAACTCTCGCCAGTCTTCTGCTCCGCGCTTCGGTCTTGACGGCGAGCGAGCTCGGGCGTCAAGACTTTGGCTGGACGGTCTCCCGCGGGAGACCGTCTACTCAGTACTTCTCGCGAACGAGAAGCCGAGGCGGATCCTGGTTTAGCGGCAGAACCGCTAGAACCAGGCGAGGAAGTGCCAGCCGAAGCTGGTACTCCTCTGGTCCCCGTCTTCTTCTCCTTGGTAGAAGAAGAGACGAGCCCTGTTCCCGAGGGAGCAGGAGGACCAGCAGAAGAGCTCCCCGAATCGCCGGAGCGAGATGGGCCCTTAGAAGGTCCCGAAGGAGCCTTCTTAGGGGGGAAAACCCGGGTTACCAGCTGGTCGCTGCAAGAGCGGCCGCTGGCCTGGCGAGAGTCACCTGAGCGGCTCTCACCAGCCTTCTGCTCCGTGCCGCGGTCTTGGCGCCGAGCGAACTCTGGCGCCGAAACTTGGCTGCACGGTCTCCCGAGGGAGAACGTACACTCGGGATCTCTCGCGAACGAGAGACCGAGCCGGAACCTGGCGTAGCGGCATCGCCGCTAGCATCAGGCGAGGAAGTACCAGAGCTAACCGATACTCCTCTGGTTCCCCGTCTATCTCTTCCTACGGAAGGGGAGACTTGGGCCCTGGCTCCCGAACGGAGCAGGAAGGACCAGCAGAAGGACCCCCCGTCCCACCGGGTGGGACGGACCCTTAGAAGTTCCCGAAGGAGACTTCTTAGGGGAGAAGGCAGCCTTCTTCTTCTTCGGCTTATGGGCCTTAGAAGTCGAAGGGGAAGAGGCAGCAGCAGACGATGAAGATGAAGATGACAGCTTCCTCTTCTTCCTCTTCCTCGTCAGCTCACGCAGGACTGTCGTCAGGTCCTCCATCCAGGCCGGAGCCGGGGCTATTGCCGAAGCAACACGGCCCGACTGCACCTGTCCGGAAGGACCTGGGACTGGGGAAGACACACCGTGGGCAGGACCAGCATGGACAGGCTCAGGAACCAGGAGCGACAGGAACAGCAACCAGCTCAGGAGCGGCAGGAACAGCGGCAGCGGGTTAGAACCCAGAAGGGAAGGGCAGCCAAGCCAACAGCGGGAATCACATCAGCGGCAGGTACGGCAGGCCCAGCGATCGCCTCGTAGAATCATCGGCACCCAGCGGGAACCTGGGTACTGGCGGCCGGTCCAGGGGCGAGCTGCTGGAACAGCAGAAGTCTGGGGCAGGCAACACGAAGAAAACAGGCGTCGGCGGCAACCCCCCCTCGGTACGGCGGCGGCCCTAGCAGCGGCAGACGGCGTCACCGACACAGCATGGGGAGTGTAGACCAGGCGGGGGGGGGAGCAGCATAAGCGGCCGTGGTAGTAGTGGAGACCGCCCCAGACCTCGCTAGACGCTGCAGCAGCCCGTGGATGCTAGGCACGCCCTGCCGCCGCGGTGGTCCATAGCTGTCCAAGGTCGTCTCCCACGGATGTAGCACCTGCGGTAGCATAGATAGATTAGTAAGAGGGGTTCCCTCACGCACGGGGGGAAGACATGCCCCACCCCGAACGCAAGGAAGACCCCAAATACAAAATACGAGGAAGCTGAGCGGGGGGCAGGAAGGAAGACGAAGAATCGGATACCAAGGGAGTCGCGGGAGAGCTTTCCAACGACTTCCTGGCAGACCTTCGCTTCCCCTAACCCCGCACAGCAGTGAAAAGTAATATGAAAATGAAACAGAATACTGCCCTTGCGATTCACTTCATAGAAACTTAAAGGCGGAAAAGATCAATTCCCGGGTAAGAGCGGAACTTGATCCAAATAATATGATGCTATCATAAAAATATATATGAAAATGAAACAGAATACTGCACTTGCGATTTCACTTTCACAGAAAATAATCGTAAGGATCAATTCCCGGGTAAGAGCGAAAATTGATCCAAATTAAATTTATGCAAATAAATAAATGAAAATGAAAAGAAGACTGCAATTGCGAATCCACTTTCATTGCATTTTATCATACAAAATAAAAGGCTCTTGCCGAGCGAAATCACGCTCTCGGTAACGAACGCACAGGGCAAAAATATAATGAAAAAAGTACTTACATTTTTCAATTACACACTTTCGCCCAAAATACATGACTCGGCGCGAGCGCGCCCGCCCTCGGCACCGAGACATAATTCAAGGGTTCAATTCATGAAAAGAGAGGAAATCGCCGCATCTACGGCGATAGCTCCATGTTGGTTCATAATTAAGTAATGAAAATGAAAACAGTGTACTTACAGTTTCATTTTCAAGTCAAACAAACCATTAGTAGAAAACACAATATAAACAAAGCATACGACGATGAAGCGGGCAGAGAGCGATGACGAACACGTCCTTCACACCCGCGGCCGAAAGCAAAAGTGATTTGTTTACCTCCCAGTCGCGCGACTGTCGGACAAGCAGTTAACTACCGTTCTCCCCTTGTTCGAAGCTTACGACCGTTCTAGCTGCCGCTAGCTACTTCCTATTGTTAAAGGACCGATGGTTTGTATTACGTATCGGAACAAACAGTTGTTTACAAACAAACAAGCCGATGAGAAACCGTTTTCCGATTGTTGTGATGAAAGTGCCCCAGCGTCTGTGGGTACAAGTGGTGTGCGGATTCATCACAGGAAATGGTTAGTTTATGACACAAGCGACTCCACAAACATCGATATGGCGTCAATCTTCTAAAATATTCAAGCGTAAGTAAAAATTCCTAAAGCGTTTTGGTGAGATTTGCACTGCGTTGGACACCCTTTTCACTACCCTCTGTTTAATGCTTGGCACAGGATATAGGTACGGCAGCCGTATCCCGATCGTGGTAGATATTGGTACGGCAGTGAATTGCGCATGCGTCAATTTCAGACTTCCTGCCGTACTAATAATATGGTGCGGTGAGGGTACGGCAGATTCTGTCTTTGGTGCCGTATTGCGCTCTTGACTTGCTGTAGATACGGCAGTTAGCTGTATCCGTTTACCAGTTTGCTAATCATACTGTATTATGTAAACCAGAGTTCGGCTTTTAGGCGGGACAGTCACACTTTTTGAACATCTGTCCCCCTTTTTTTTGTTAGTAAAATGTCCCTCCCCCGCCCTTTTTTGTTTTGTTTTGCTTTTGTGAATTTTGTCCCGCTTTTTTGTACTACAAAAACAATACTATCCCAATTTTAATGGAATAGTGCTGAAATTTTGTTTAATTTTGCCATTTCACTACCTGGTAAATTCTATCGTCTTTTCCGACAGCTGCAATACCCAATGAAGTGAATTAAAAGAATATTGTAAAGTGTATAAAGGCCCTTGCAACTGCCGATGTCGGGCAGAATAAAGGGCCGCGAAAGTCACCAAAGGTACGATGGTAGTGTATATATTTATATATAATCCTCTTTGAATCTCCTCTTCGGAATTCTTTTCAGGGCTGATTCGATCATTCGTGACCTACGTATATACCATGAATTACCCAATTTTTGAAAGTTTGAGTCTTAATAGATGTCTATGGCTATTTTCAGCTCGTTAAAGCCTGAAAACATCTGTTTTTCGGCAAAAACTAATGTATTATTCCGCGTTTCATGCTGTTCTGTCATCATTTTTCTTGCTGTCACTGATATACCCAAAGCCTGCGTATATACTTCAGTATATAGTCTTTGGATATACGTGAGGAGGTAAACAAGGGTTAGCGCATGCGCAATTCACTGCCGTACCAATATCTACCGCGATCGGGGTAGGGCTGCCGTACCAATGTCCAGTTCGTTAATGCTTTAAATTTGGCCTTAATTTCTAACTTTGGAGAAAATAGGGTAGAACACCACGGCAGGCCAACCCTCATCACGGTGGACGGGTCTTATTCACTCTATATTTAATCGGTGAAACAAGAATACAATTGCAACTCTAAGCATACCATTTAAAAGACTGAAGCTTCGTCAACATAATGTGATATATGAAAGCCCCATACGAACTAAAATAAGCATGTGAGCTCTTCGTAAAATACGTTTTCAAGTCAGTTTTGAAATCCAATATGGCGGCTACGTTTTGCATGGAAGGTTCTCATCAGTGACGGCCACCATCTTTCCCCACCCTTCCCAGCACTCATTTGAACAATGTTAGCGTATATGTAACGTTTATTGATCTTATTCAAGATTGCAGTTGTAATCAGCACAATAAAACAACATTTTGTTGCCTATATTAGTGAAAGTATGAAACTTGTTATTCCCGGGGTTATGGTTGGAACTGAATTCATTCTTACCTTGTAATCGGTGGTTTTTATCCTTACTGCCATCACAACTGAAACTCCACAGTGCTTTTTAGATTGTAATTATACACATTTTGGTCTTAATTCACTCCACAGTGCACTTGAACCAAGCTGTGGTTCCTAAGCACTCACTCCGCAAACACAGTTACGAGCAGCAGACGACAACACTGATTATGAGATGCAAAGCTTTATTCCCTTAATTGTTTACTTTACTCAATATTTAGTTTAACTTTACTTCAAAATGTTTATTTAATTCATGTCTATTATCCCTTTTTTGCAACCAAATTAACCCCCCAAAATTACAAATGTTTCGGATGTACCTATACTTACGAGCAGACGACGTGAGGAAAAATGACTCATCGTTGCCAATCTAGTGGAGCGTCACACATACGCCGATGCATTTACAAACTGTTTCGATGAATTCTAGTTGTCATAGTAATGCAGTAATGATAAAATTGCTGTAATATGTACGTATATATAATACAAATAGATACGCTAATTTCACTTATTTCCCCGGTTTTTGTGTAAGTCTTTTAGTCCTACCTAGTTTGGAGGGTTAAACAAACATACCAATTGACAACACGATAAACAATTGAAGAGCGCAAAACACCGCAAAGAATGCCGTAGTCCCCTTGAATAAGTGCTGGTAAGAGGTTGGTTTACGATTGTTGTGATGAAAGTGCCCCAGCGTCTATGGGTACAAGTGGTGTGCAGATTTAGCACAGGAAATGGGAAGTTTGTTGACACAAGCGACTCCGTAAACATCAAGATGGCGTCAATCTTCGAAACATTTTTAGTTGTAAGTAAAAATTTCTAAAGCGTTTTGGTGAGATTTCCACTGCCGTAGCCACCCTTTTCACTACCCTCTGTTTAAATCTTAAAATTTGGCCTTAATTTCTAACTTTGGAGAAAATACTTACTTCGAACGGAAAGAGTAGGGGGGTGAGGTTTCTTTAGCTCCGTTTCTCACCAACAACAAGTCGCGACTGATGCCCATCTCCGGTGTCAGGACGCGTTATAATGTACTTTTTCGGAGGGTGGCAAGCGTTGATTGTAGGTGGCCTGTTTGGCCTGCTGTGATGTCTTACCCTACTTACTTCGAAAGGAGAGTAGAGGTCTTTAGCTCCGTTTCTCACCAACAACAAGTCGCGACTGATGCCCATCTCCAGTGTCAGGACGTGTTAGCCTACCTAGGCTATAATGTACCTTTTCGGAGGGTGGCATGCATTGATAGTCACTGGCCTGCTGCAGGCCATGCGGTGTTTTACCCTATATTGATCTACCAAAGGTAATGTTGGTTAGCCTAGGTCCTACCTAGTCTATTGGGGTAGGTACTCTAGCCAAGAGGAGAAAGATGCAAATGCCGTCTTGTCGCCCAGGCCAGGTCTACCTAGCTAGGTACATGGAGTTTAGCTTTAGGACCATGGCAGTTCTACCTAAATACTACCTATTAGGTAGCTATAAGGTAGGTAGTAGGCTAGGTATTGAAAAGGCGTAGAGCCAATACCCTACCCCGACGAATCAGTTTGCCTTACGAATTCGTACCTACCTAATTTAATCACTTCCACTATTCCATCACAGCTTTTTCACGTGATTAGCAAAACTGATACAACTTGAATAAAATTACTTACCTAGATCACGAAGAATGATCAATATTAAAACTACAACTATCGCCAGACGAATAGACAACGGCGGCACATGTACGAGACTACGAGAACGACAGAGGTAATCTCCCTTATTGAAATTATATTCTTTGAAACGGCACCTCTTGTTCTTCAACTTTTCGGTTCTGATTCTGCTTCCTAATCGCCCAATCCACAGAACAACTTGCGGTCAGACTGTACTATTTACGTAAGATGCAGAACTTTTTAACTTGGTTCAGGTTTTCTTTATATCCTTTCTTACGGTAGGTAAGCTGCAGTTTTACTTTATACCATTTCCCTTTCATACTGTTTATTACATTATTTAAAATAGTTTCACTTTATACCCTTTCATTTTCATACTGTTTATTACATTATTTTAGATGAGACTGGATTCAAACCCACTTTCTTTTTAAACTATTTTAAAGGTCTTCAGCTTTACTTTCTTTAATACCACCTCAAAATGTTTTTAATCCTTGCCCATTATCCTTTTAATGCAACAAGAACCCCATAAAAGTTCTAGAAGTTTCTAATTTACCAAATAGACAATAAATTTTTATTTTACTTTTAATCCTCACTCTGTAATTTGTAACTTTTGTTACTGAAGCATTGCCATGTTATTGGCTTTGACAACCGTCAACCAGTGCTTCCCAGGTTAACAAAATTCTATATTTCAGGACTATGCTTATGTTGCTATTAACCCCGTTTCCCGTTAGAGGATCTCGGGATCTCTAATGTCCTGTTCTTTTTTTCTGTAAGGTTTTACAAAGAATAAATGTTCCGTTCTGTACTCCTCCAGTTCCACTCTGCAGATATCACAAAACTCGTCCTTGTATTTACCTTGGAACTTAGCTTTCAAGTCTATCATATTCAACCTGGCTCTCATTATCATGCTCATTTCCCCCAAAGTTTTCTCTGAAACTCAGCTTCTTCATTTCTTTCCCCGTTGTTGTTGTTGAAGATTAAGCTGGCCTTATGCCAGCACGGGCTCTTGCTCATAGAGCAGTCCATAGGTCATATCGAATATTTGCCAGTGGAAGGTGAAATTTAGGGATATGAAGATATGAAAATGCACTTTATTTGATCATATGGGTGTGATAATGAATGTAATGCGTGAAAAATTGAAATGAAAAACAGACCAGGTTACAAACCTCTTTGAGCCCTATAAGGCACCCATCACTAGGCGAAAAGATCAATAGCAGCGAGTATTGGCAAGTCAGAGATAGCCAGTAAGGAAAATCGAAATAAGTAGCATAGGAGAATAACAGGAAAAAGAGCGAAAATTATATGAAGTTGAAATACCATTGTTAATTACTAGAGCACAGGAAAAAAGCATTGATCGTTAGTGGTAGGGTTGATTGATGATGATAGATAAAGCCAGGTATACTGACACGGGCTCTTGCTTCTTAGCAGCCCGTAACTGTGATGGATGGAGGATTTTTCTCTGGAACATTTCATGCAGCTCCAATTTAACAACTGGGCCAGAAAGGAAAAGTTTTAGCGACAGATAAAGTATTATAGAAGACAGTCCCAGTAAGTAGGAGAGGCTGGGAAGGAAAGGATAAATTTAGAGTTGAAGAAAAAGTTTGGGATTCAAAGTTCCCTTGAAATGTGATGAATGATGCAATGATTGAATGAATTTTACTATACACAGGATGGCTGTATGTCATCAGATACGCTCCCGTGAGAGTGGCTAAGGTGTGTTGCTCTTTTCTGACCGCTCGTTAAGGCCTTGTAGTACAGTACAATTAGGGTTTAACCTCAAAATTTAGAATGACAAACTGAAACTTTGGGAATATTAGAGGTGAATTGTGTTATTTTCATCCAGAAAGTCCCAAAAAATCCAGTGACGGGTTTTTAACCCTCTTACGCCGACTGGACGTATTTTACGTCGACATTTTTTGTCTCTCGGGTGCCGACTGGACGTATTTCACGTCGACATACAATAGTTTTTTTTAAAAATTCGCGGAAAAATACTTTTAGGCCTACCAGCCGAAAACTCTTGAATCACGCGCCTTGGGGGATGCTGGGAGTTCACAGATCAAGGTGTTGTTTTGTTTACAATCGTTACGCAGGCGCGCAAGCGCGAATTTCTTTCTTGCCGCACTAAAAAGTATCTGTGACACATCTCGGAAATTATTTCGTCACTTTGACATAATTTTTGTACCATTGTAAATTAGCCGTTACATGAAGTATTATATATGAAAATGTGCGCATTTTATGTAGAATACAACAATAAAATACTCATGATTGTAGCTTTTATCAGTTTTGAGATATTTTCATATAAATAACGATAATTGCCAAAATTTCAACCTTCGGTCAACTTTGACTCTACCGAAATGGTCGAAAAACGCAATTGTAAGCTAAAACTCTTATATTTTAGTAATATTCAATAATTTACCTTAATTTTGCAACTAATTGGAAGTCTCTAGCACAATATTTCGATTTATGGTGAATTTATGAAAAAACTTTTTCCTTACGTCCGCGCGGTAACTCTTCCGAAAAAAATCATACATGCGATTGTGGTAATGTTTGCACCATTTTAAAATTAGCCGTTATATAAAGTTTTATTATGGAAATGTGCGCAATTTCATGCACAATACAACTAAAAACAACCCATGGTTGTAGCTTTTATCAGTTTTGAGATATTTTCATTTAAATAACGATAATTGCCAAAATTTCAACCTTCGGTCAACTTTGACTCTACCGAAATGGTCGAAAAACGCAATTGTAAGCTAAAACGCTTATATTCTAGTAATATTCAAGTATTTACCTTAATTTTGCAACAAATTGGAAGTCTCTAGCACAATATTTCGATTTATGGTGAATTTATGAAAAAAATAACATTTTCTTTACGTCCGCGCGGTAACTCTTCCGAAAAAATCATACGTGCGATTGTGGTAATGTTTGCACCATTTTAAATTAGCCGTTACATAAAGTTTTATATATGAAAATGTGCGCAATTTCATTTAGAATACATCTAAAAATAATTGAAGGATGTAGCTTTTCTTATTTTTGAAATATTTGCATATAAATCACGATAAATAAAAAAAAAACCACGTTCGGTCAACTTTGACTCAACCGAAATGGTCGAAAAACGCAATTGTAAGCTAAAACTCTTACAGTCTAGTAATATTCAGTCATTTATCTTCATCGTGAAACAAATTCGAAGTCTCTAGCACAATATTTAGATTTATGGTGAATTTTAAAAAAAATCTTTCCTTCCCTCCGCGCGCGGATTCTCCGCCACAAATCTCCGAACTGCGTACGTCCCATTCTCGGAATATTTGCTCCGTTTCATATTAGGCATTTCATAGAGTTTTATATATGAAAATGTGCGCAATTTCATGTAGAATAAAACGAAAAATATTTGAAGGTTGTAGCTTTTCTTATTTCCGAAATAATTGCATATAAAAATATATATATAAAAAAATTCGACATTCGGTCAACTTTAACTCGTCAGATATGGTCAAAAACTGCAATTGTAAGCTAATAATCTTACAGTATAGTAATATTCAATCATTTGTCTTCATTTTGAAAGAAATTGGAAGTCTCTAGGACAATATTTAGATTTATGGTGAATTTTTGAAAAAAATATTTGTTTACGTCCGCGCGTTACGAATTCATGCATTATTTTGTGATAATATTTTCTGTGTTGCTTTTATCGTTTTACAATGTGTTATATACCAAAATGATCGCAATTTAGTGTACATTACAACGAAAAAAAAGTAACTTGTTACCTTTAAACCGTTTTGCGCACAGCGCATTTGAATACAATTATATATGAAATTTCGTTTTTGCGCTATCATATATCGCATTATTTATATATGATAATGATAATTTTTTTTCATTTCTGATGGTTGCATACTAAACTTCAGCCAATGAAAAAAAAGGAGCCAAAAATGAACTCTTAATCTTGAAAATTAAGCGCGCTGTGATTTTTTGAAAAAAATATATTTTCCGCTTCCGCGCTCACTCTGAAACACCTCTGGCACACGGGAGACAATTTTTTTTTTACCGCTTCGGCGTAAGAGGGTTAAGTTAAGGCCACAAAATGGCGGCCATTTTGGAATTTTCAAATTTTCTCATCTATTGCTCCTAAAGGGTAAACTGTTGAAATTGTAGATGAAATACACATCAGATTTTATTATATGATACTTGTAGAAACTATTTACATAAATTTCTTGAGTACTAACAGCAATTATGTGAAATTATGTGCCTTTATTTTTAAATATTCCCGTTCCTGCTATTGGAAAAATAATTGGTATATCAAAATTATTATTTAAACAAATCATCTGCAGAATTTTCTTGTCTTTTAAATGACACCAAAAGGACATTTCTATGACATGCCACTGCCATAGTATCTTTGTTTGAATATATATATTATATATGTACTTACATTTGCAGGCGTACTTTTTTCCGCGTATGTGACAAATCAGTATAATATATAATTCATACATACTATAAAATGCTTAGTATTGTATGATCATTAACGTTTCTATTTTTTTCAGGTAGAGTGAAATACAGCGAATTCAGCTATTGAAAAGGCACAGAAATGGAAGACAAATCGAAATTTTGCATATTGTGCGAGCCCTCTGGCAATAACTGTTTTGGTGAAACTGTGCACATCATTAGAGGTTTGGATAAAATAATTGAGAATAGTACTTCAAAACAGGACAATGTAAAAGAATTACTGAAAAATAAGCGCTCCGTTGTTGTCCATGTGAAATGTAGAAAAGACTACACACGTCGCTTGGAGACCGTACCTATAGAAAAGTTCACACGACCCATGAAATCAGGCAAGAGTTCGATTTTAAATCCAAGTGTATATTTTGCGAGAAGAAAATTGCTGTGGATGTGAGAAAATTTAGGAAGACAACTTCTTATGAGTTTAGTGTCGTGGAAACACTAGAATTTGTTAACAACATTCGCACAAGTGCTGAAAAACGAAATGATAAATGGGGGAGAGAGGTCCTTCTCCGAGTGTCCAATGTCATTGACCTTGTCGCAGCTGAGGGACGGTACCATCGTACATGCTACAAATACTTCTTGAGGCCAGGCAGTGCAAAGCCAGGAACAACTACACTACAGGGACGAAAAATGGATAAGGAAAAGTCAATAGCATTTATCAAACTGTGCTAGTTTTTGGAAGAAAATGATGAATGCCAGTATTCTATTGATGAATTAACGTCAATTATGAGTACCTATGAAAACGCTGGTATTAATTACGGTAATCAATACTTGAAGAAGAAACTCAAGAACCATTATGGAAATCAAATAACAATAGTTGATAAGATAGGTAAGAGTGGAGTGGTGTGTTTCACTGAATTTATGAAAGATATTTTAACGGATGAATGGTATGATGCACGAAAAAGTGATCCTGCTGAAGATGCTAGAAGACTGATAGAAACTGCTGCTCTGATAATTCGAAATGACATTCGTTCAAAAGCTTACAATTGTGAGGTATTCCCTTCAGCAGAGCAAGTCATTTCTGGAAATTGTGAGCTTGTTCCAGATTATCTTCGTATGTTAATTGATGAAATCTTGAAACCGAAAAAAAAAATGATAATCAAATACAAAGAAAGTCAATCAGTATACAGCATGCTATCATTGCTGCTGTTCGTCCTAGATATTTGTCTCGCCCATACAAACTGGTCTGGGTGTTCATCTACACAGAAAGTATGGATCAAGAGTACTGATTGACATCGTTTCTAACCTAGGATTCTGTGCCCCATATAGAGAAGTATTGCTGTAATAAATAATGCTGACTATAATGTTGCAACTTTAGATGGTCATAATACATTCCACTCAATGGGAGGAATCAAGTGTGTGACACCGGCAGATCAAGTTCACGAAAACACGCCCATTCCCAGGGCTGAGAGAATAGACAGTGAGGCATTAGCAACTCAGGGACTTAGCAAATTAATTGTGTACCATATGCCTATGGCAAAGGGCTATTCACTTTTGACTGCTGAAGATATAGAAACACTTGTACAAGAACCTGCAAGTGTCAAACTAGCCCAACAACTTGACACATTGTGGATATGTTGATCCTACCAACCTTTCTACGATTTACACTTGCCTCCTGAATGCTGCAGAAGAAAGTCTAAAGAGTGGACAGTCTACAGTCATG
Source organism: Macrobrachium nipponense (assembly GCF_015104395.2). Lineage (NCBI taxonomy): Eukaryota > Metazoa > Arthropoda > Malacostraca > Decapoda > Palaemonidae > Macrobrachium > Macrobrachium nipponense. Next base: position 38,890,420 of record NC_087216.1, read on the forward strand.
GTAACCTTTGACCAACCACTTTACTCTAAAGCTTGTGATATGGTTCTTGCTGCTGGTCACAGTAGCCCTCTTTCCCGTGTCACTGTACGCCTTGGAGGGTTTCATCTTCTTATGTCATTTTTAGGAGCTATAGGGACCATAATGGCTGGAAGTGGCCTTGAAGAACTGTGGGAGACAGTGTCTGCAAAGAACAGTGTTGTTCATATGATGACTGGACGTGCTTATGTCAGGAGTCTTCGAGCTCATTTCCTTACTCAACTTGCATTAACAGTACTATTGTTGGAGTCATCTTCGGTTAATGACACCCTAAAGAAAGACTTACAAACCTGCTGCATGTCTTTGTTTGACAACACTGAAGCACTGGAGGTAACAGCAAATTCAAGAGCTGTAAAGTCCATCATGAATCAACTTGAAATGAAGCTTACATATGTTGAATCATGTAGAAGAACCGAAAAGCTATGGGTACAGTATTTTAGGTGTACTACAATTCTGAAACTCTTTATAAGGGCAGAGCGTTGTGGTGACTGGAATCTTTACCTTTACAGTGTAAAACTCATGCTACCTTACTTGCATGCAGCAGGACACCTGAATTATGCAAAGTTTGCTCAAGTCTATTTACAGCAAATGCATAAACTGGAAAAAGTCATGAAACCAGAGGAGTTTGAAAAGTTTGCAACAGAGGGATATTTCACAATTAGAAGATCTGACAAGTTCTGGTCAGGGATCTGGACCGATATGACAATTGAGCAAGTCCTCATGCGTTCCATCAAAACATCTGGAGGTCTCACCCGAGGACATGGAATAACGCCATCAGTTATCGCTAAATGGGTTAAGTCAAAGCCCGCAACAACCAGTATTATTAATGCTGTTGAGTCTGTTAGTGGAGTTACTGCTACCACTTCAGAACAGCATGTTGACCTTCGTGAATCTCGGCAGACTCGTGATCTTACTGACATGAATACCTTCAAAAATTGGCTGGCTGTACACAACCCATACAACCGACCAACATCTATCCTAATCTCCATATCGAGTGGTATTGTTGCCAATGAAAAGGTGGATTGTGATGAAGCCTATACAGTTGGAAGAGCATCAATGAAAACAATGGAAGGAAAAGCATTCAGAGATATTCACCTACAGCGAAGAAACAACATCAGGTCGTTTTCATCTGTAACAAAATCAATTATGATTAATGATACACAGATTACTGTCAATGCAAACCAGTTATTCCATCGAATAATATGCGTTGTTAGAAGTGATTCTGACCTTGCATCATATCTGGGGTATGAACTTGCACCTCAACCACCTTCCCTCTTTGGTGATTTTTCTATGAGAAAAGCAAAAAAAATCTGCTCTTGTACCAGTCATTGAGGCATTGGCACCCTGTGAAAATGTTTTTCCAGCTGGAGCAGTGTATATTTTAGATGGTGGGTACCTTCTTCATCATGTTGTGTGGCAACGTCCTGCTACATTCAGTCAGATATGTTCTCAGTATACATCGTTCATTAAACAGAAGTACAGGAACGCTCACACAGTATTTGATGGCTATGGCACTCACAGTACAAAAGATGAAGAACACTTCCGTCGAGGAAGGACACAATCATCTAGAGGTATAGCTGTAGAAAGCCACATACAAGTCCCGGTGTCTCAGCAGGAGTTCTTAGGAAATATTAAAAACAAGATAGGATTGATCAAACTCCTATCTACCCATCTGGAAGCTGCTGGCTGTAAGGTCCATCAGGCAGAGGCAGATGCTGACAGATTGATAGTAACAACAGCAACTCATTTATGAGATTCAGGACAGGAATCAGGTATTGTGGGGGAGGACACTTGCCAAACCTCAGACTGATATCAAAAGGATGATCCCAGCACACAAAGCACATCCTGATAAAATATTCAGCAGTGAAAGAATTCAGAGCAAAATGGGGGACATGACTGACAGCTTGCTCTTCCTGCATGCAATAACAGGTTGTGATACAACCTCTGCTCTGTATCGCAAGGGTAAAAGGGTTCCTTATAAAAGACTACAGAAGGATCCTGTACTAAGTCACAAGATGCGAATTTTTAATGACCCCCAGGCCTCTGCAGATGATATAGCTGCTGCTGGAGAAGCATTTCTTCTGGTCCTGTATGGAGGAAAGTCAGAAGGTAGTCTTGATAAACAAATTATACTTTATTTACTTAAGGACGATAGCTGAACAGCCTGTACGTGCCAAATTTGATCTAGTTACACTTCCTCCAACATCAGCAGCAGCACGCCAACATTCTTATCGTACCATCCATCAAGTACAACAGTGGCAATGGATTACTTTAGACCCCACTGACTGGGGTTGGAAGTTAGAAAATGACCGAGTAAGACCAGTAACATCGCTTAAAGAGCCCGTACCACTTTCCCTACTTCATCTTATAACTTGTAATTGTAGAAAAGGTTGTGAACTGAACTGCGAGTGCAGAAGTGGACTCCCTTGTACACATATGTGTGGGTATTGTGCTGGGCATGGGTGCAATAATCAATGTTCATTTGATGAAGATAAAGAAGGAGATATAGATGGATATGTAGAAGAACAAAGCGAAACTGAAAATGAAGACTATTCTCAACCGTTACAGAAAAAGAAAAGGAAATAATTTACGAGAAATAATAAAGAATGATTCATATTTTTGTTTTAGCGTAATTAATGCATAATCCCTTGTGCGTAAAAATGGAGTTTCATCAAGTTGAAGTTATTTTTTGTCTGTACAGCTGTATAGTTCAAAACTAATTTTGATATTTTTTCCTACATTGTATTGTGTTGCAAGTAGTTACCGGTTATATGCTCAGTTCACTACATAATTTTTAATGTAATTGTGGTTATGTGACCTAGAATTTATCCTCAACTAATTATAATGTCATAAGCATGTGATCTATGAATGTCTTCGACAGCAAAATGTTGACTGTATGGTAGGAACTAGGTAATTGTTAATGGCACCAATTGAAGCACATGTATTCAAACGAAGATACCCCCGCATTGGTACGTCCTAGAAGTGTCATTTTGGTGTAATTTGAAAGACAAGAAGATTCTGCAGATAGTTTATTTAGGTAAAAAGTTTGATGTACCAATTATTTTTCCAATAGGAGGAATAGGAATATTCCTGTCAACTACGAGTAACAGAATTTTTTAAAAATAAAGACCCACAATTTCACACTAATGTATTTAGTACTGATGAAATTTATTCAAATAGCTTCTAAAACTACCATATAATACAAAATAATGTATATTTCATCTACCAATTTTATTTTTTTACCCTTTGGGAGCAATAAATGAGGAAAACTGAAAATTCCAAAATGGCCGCCATTTTGTGGCCATAACTCGAAAACCCGTCTGGATTTTTTGGGACTTTTTGGATGAAGATAACACAAATCATTTCTACATATTCCCAAAGTTTCAGTTTGTCATTCTAAATTTTGAGGTTTGAGCTAAAATTGAGCTAATTGTACTGTACTATTGAGAAGAGGAAACAGGGATGGGATGATGAAGTGAGGCAGCTGCTGTTCGGATTGAACATCAGGTGCATAGGTTTAAAGGTTGGGATGAGGTGGAGTTGTATGTGGTTTTAGCAGTGTCTCTCTGTTTATAGGTTTTCCTGTGAGAAGTTCAAAAAGAATGATGATTCCATCTATTGTAAGCGTTATTGAGGTTTCACTTACTTTGGGAACTCGGTTGGCACTGTTTGGGCTGTCTGAAGGGAAAAGAGAAGCACGGATTTGGGAAGGAGGGCTGTCAACTTTAGAGGTGGACAAGGGTTTGGGATTGGAAGGAAGGGGAGGAAGGTTCGGAAGTGCTTGGTACTGCATCTCTGGGAGCCGGCTTGTCGCTGGCTATCTTTTATGGTGCAGCTTTGGCCTAATTATTGCAACTTCTTCATTAGGGTTTGGAATGTGATTTGAAGGTCTTGTAGGTGGTATGGTAATTTTCTCGATTTTGTCAAGTCGAAACTTGCATTTTTTGTTCAATGCATGATGTTGGAGAGAACAGTTGGGGCATTGCTTTCAACTTGTTCTCTTTTGAAGGCATCTAGGCATTGCTTGGTTGGGTGAGTTTTGCTGCATATGCCACACCTTTCTGCGGCTGTGCAGCGGCTGCTATGGTGTCCATTTGTGGCACTTGAAGCATCGGAGTGGCTCTGGAATGAAGGCTTCAATGGGGAATGATCCCCCTATACCGAGGGAAACTTGTTTGGGGATTGCTCCTTGGAAGGTGGCAATGACTTTTCTTGTAGGAATCGTGTTTTTTTTTTCCAGATTTAATAGTGCATCTCTTATATTTTCAAGTTGAAGAATGGGCCAATGGGGTCAAGAGGCAGAATAGTTGGATGTCTGCAAATGACTGCTTTCTTGATTTTCTCTGATGGGTCTATATAGCAGTGTAAGGACAGAATTCCCCGAAGAAACTCGTCCGTCTCTCGGCTTTTTGGGGTAATAATCATATCACCCACAAGATTTGGTCAAACAGACATTTTTAGAGTTGGATTTTCTTTCTCCAATCTTGCTACCTCGGCATAGGAGGCTTTGTATTTTGGAAGAGGTGAGACGGTATTTGGTTGTGACATTAAAGATCTATCAGCTAGGTTCACATCATTATCAACCAAAATAATTTTTTTAACCCTTGGCAATTCTGCCATTAACTGCCACATCCCACACTGCTTATCCACAAACTTTTATTTCTATCATAATTAAATAACTGCTTCTTTGAGGCGGGTGGGGACAATTGTAATTTTACTACATACCTCTTAGAAATGGTGGAGGCACCTCTTCCGGTATCCAACTCAAACTCAATGGGAAGACCATTTAACTTCATCACATCCCTATGGGACTTTTCATCATTATTGAAATTCAACGGAGTTCTAGTTAGTTTCAAAAAGCTCACACAAATCAAAAGTGTGTGAAAAAGTTTCAACACGAGATACAGCCACCTCATTAAGAGAATGAACTTTCGAACTCTTCCCTTTCTTACGAAGGCACACTGAGCTAGCATGACCTGTTTTGCTACAACTATAACAGGTAGCATACTTATATATTTGCATTAATCTGCCCAATGATTACTACGTCCGCAGTGAAAACACTTATTGGGCACTTTACCTGGCTGACTCTTGGGTTTATTCTTAGCACTAAACTAAAATTTTTGGGTACACTATTCCTTCCTTTACTTTATGCACTGTGCTATTCTCAGCAGAACCATTCAGAGTAGCTGTTTCCAAATTTGTAACCTTTGTCTGCAAATCCCCAGATGAGATTGTCTTGAAATTAAAAGGATCAGTTAACAGTACCTTGAAATAAACTTCTTTGTCTATTCCAACCTATTGTTCTTTCAAACGTTGGTCGAATTCTGTTCCAAAATCACACTGCTGGGCTAACTATTTTAGTTCCGCATAATAACCCTTAACTGTCTCATTCCCCTTCCTTTTTCTTTGCAAAAAATCACATAAACCTCTATGATAACTAGGCTTAGTAATAAAATGAGACTTTAAAACTGTCACTAATTCATCTAAAGGTACAGATGAAGGCAATCTTGGTGTGGTTAACTTAGGCCCCGTCCACACGGCCGAGCTTTGATCGACGAACTTTGTTCGATGTGACGTCAGAAGTGGAGAAACCGCGGCCAAGTTCTGACTTTTCTCGCCGTTTCTCCGCTTCTGACGTCACATCGGACAAAGTTCGTCGACCAAAGCTCGATCGTGTGGACGGGGCCTTACATATTGTAGTAAAAGTATCGACGCCAATGGACGAAAACAGCATTGCTCTCTTGGCCTCTGCTTCTGTAATTTCTTTGACTTGACACTTCATTGTAAATAAATCTAACCAACAGCGTAACTCCCGCTTGTCTGGGTTCAATTTAAGCATTCGTTTGGACCAAAGACAATACACGAAAGATGGGAAGCTCAAGCCACAGCCGCATCGGCCGCATACAATTTAGTACCTGGCATGAAATGAAGATAGCGGTAGCATTTCACCTGCCTACATCGTCTGTTTGTTTACTTTTTCACAAAGCGGGCATTCAATTTCAATCATGAGTGGGCGTAGCCATCATCACCCGTGTGTGGTTTGCAATAGGACGAAAATTATTTTCCCCATCTGATTTTTCATGCTTTTCCTCAGAATAAAGAAAGGTAATAAAATCATTACATCTGTTACAAAGTACATGATGACTTTTAGAGAAAATGAAGAAATAAAATAGACCAAAGCAAAATTGAATGTCGGTGCAGTGTTATTCCGAAATAAATATTGGAAAATATTTATAATACGGTGGACGCCTCTAAGCGGAAAGAAAATATATTTATATGTGATTTTCGACTAGAAAAAAATATTTGCCATTTGAAACCCCAACAACCAACCTAACCTTCCTGGTAGTGTACATCAGTAGCCTAATCATGTCAACAGTAAACCTAACCATATCAGCAGTACCATAACCATGCCAACAGTTACCTAACCATGTCAACAGTAATTTGCAATGGAAATGAAGCTATCTTGCAAAACATATCAAAATCAACTAGAAAAACTATATTTTCTTGTCATTCTTGTCAATTGTATTTCAAATAAATACCTTAAAGTTATATTTGCATATCTTGAAAATCTCTAGAAATATGAAATAAACATACCAATTCCTATCACTGTCATACAATTCGTGAATATTGGGTCTCCATGCCTTTTCCAGATAGGCTTCTCACAGCAACTTTGATATACTGTATATATACTGTAGTATATACTGTAGTTATGTTATATTCTCAGCAGCTTACCATTGGGTTGTAGTTATAAATGTTTACCTTAATTTTTCATTAATAAGCAACTATTTAGCGAACCAAAGTTGTTCCATCAGGAAGGATGTATCTTGGAGCATTCATATGGGAAAGCATAAGTAGGTTAGTTAAGTTAGAGTGTCTTGCTTTAATTTCAAGTTAACTAACCTTTTAATCTATGATTGAATTTTCCTATATGTATGGATAAAAGCATTCAAAATAAAAGAAAATTACATGCAAGCCAGCATATCTGCTCCCACAAGATCCATTCTTACCGTTTCATCTATGTTTCTGCATTATATGCTCATAATTGTTCAATTTTTTAAATGAAATCTTGTAATTGGTACCAACACCCCACATAGTATTCCAAAGTAAATTTACCATTTGGCAGCAAATGTACGCAGTAATACAGTAGTAATAAATTGGCAAAACAAGTTGTGAAAACCTATGATATTTGCTTGTACTGTACATGATGCAAAAAGAAAACATGGTTCAAGTCAATTAGAATAATGGTTTCAAATTTTTTTAGGAATGTGCATGCTTCTTGCAGAAATGGCATTTTACTAGAAAATACCAAGCAGAAGTGTTGGTTACATTACCTTCATAAAAGGGTGCCAATTGAATATGCATTTTTGAGAACTCCCACAATTGGGCTATGAGATTTTAATAAATTGTTATAAATAGGTTTGTTTCCTATTTGATTTGTGATTTCAATTTTTATTTGCTTTTATGAAAATTAAGTTAAACCTAGATTTTTGCTTATACAGTATTCTGTAAAATACAGCATTGCATTTGTTATAAAAGGGTACCTTACTTTTACTACTTTGTTGTTGTACTTTTCTTAGTTTTATTAACAAATATTGCTTAACTTTTGCCTAATCAGCATGCAAGTTAAGTCTGCTTTTTCATTTTGATTTCATATTATTGGTTTTGATCATCCCATGCTTTGTTGCTATTTAAATTCTGATATATGCATGTTTTGTTTGCATGACTTGTATGACTATTGCATGCAAATGAAGCATGTGCCATTTCTTTTACTTTGTTTATGTTCTTTGCAAGAACATTTGTGTACAGTTGCTTAGGTATGTACAGTATACAATCATAAGCACAAGCCCAAAAAAAGGAAAATAATTACTGTATACTATATTGGTGAAATAATAAGATAATATGAGAATAAGTTTGTTTCATTCTAACTGCCCTCTCAATTTTAGATAAAGATACTTAGCAATTAATGTTACATTAACTGAAGGATTTTATTTAATGATTCAGAAATGCCTAATATATAAGTCATAGGCTATGATAGAGCCCTATAATCATGTTAACAAGCAATATTAATCGATTTAGTATTCAATAATTTATAAAGAGAAGTTTATTGGAGCATAAGAATAAATTTTAACATTTAAAAAAGCCGCGCTACGCCACAGCCGAGATTTAGTTGAGGGCATAATCAATAGATGGCGCGCATCCTGACGGGTTGGATGACGTTTTTTTTAATGGTATAAATAGTCAGTTTCCCATCTTTCGTTTATTGTCTTTGGTTTGGACATCATCTTTTTGATAGGTCGTGGAAAAGGGAAAAAATTACACCAGCACACAGCTGAACTGGAATGTAGGCTAGCCCTCACTTAACCTAGCTTCTCTGGTAGTGTTGGCTAAATCTGCCTGCCAAAGTAGCTAGGTACTAAGCTAGACCAACTTCTTCCCAACAAACTGATTCTTCTTTATCAGCTCGGCAGATTGTAGATCCTTCGAGGAAATGGTGAATTCCCCTTTCATATTTGGTCTGGCGTGAAGTTTTGCTTCTGGGTATTACTTCTTTTCCCGGGTGTTAGCACAACTGCAAACCAAGGTGGTTGCATCTGGAGCAAAAGAAATTGACTAATCGGCATCTCTTGCCTGCCTAGGCCACGCCCCCTTAACACTAGGGCTGTGCATTGACGGTAGGCTTATTAGAGTAATTGTAATTTAATTTGAAATGTAATTAATTACACATTTTAAAGGTAATTGCAATCGTAATTATTTCTATTTAATATTAATTTTAGTTGTAATTGTAATTTGATAATACAACTGGTAATTATAATTGTAACTGTAATTGACATATAGCATAATATAATTACGTATTCCAAGCCTGACTGACTGAAATGTCACCTACAGGAATATTTCTTGGAAAGCAATGCAAATATACAAATTATTTTGTTTTTCTGATATATGTGGCACAAGGCACCATAATTTAGCTATGTTAAAATATCAACATAGTTAGAGAGACCGCCTTCCAGCGTTGACTACTGAAAGACAACGAGTATGATATAAACGAGTGACGTCACTCATAGCTAACCAATCAGGAGTGTGTTTGTTTGGTTATTCAGCAACGGGACCAACGGCTTTACATCACTTCCGAACCACATCCAGCATGAACTTCGATCACCAGAAATACATATCTCACACACATCAATAGAATGCTCGAGAATCGAACTCGTAGCCACCGAAGTGGTATGCCAACACTATACCGACCACGCCACTGAGGCGCTAGCCAATCGGGAGAAAGGTGTTTTGAATTATAGTTTTTTAATCATTGTTAGTATCAGTATCAGGTGTGCAACAAAAAATCTAAACTTTCCTTTAAGTTTGCGAAAGTATTTTTATTATAGCGAAACAAAAAATAAACAGGTAAAAATCCTATTTTGGTTCGTGTTACCACAGCGCTCTATGGGGATGCATGCCGCTACCTCTTCTCAAGATACCTTGCTGCATACGCCGTCTGGCCTTGCATGGTCACTACTGTGAACTTTGGTACTGGTCGGAATTTCTTATTACTCATGTTCGGTGCCGATGATTTTGAGGGGTTGGAGATGTCAATAATGTTCATCAAGGCTTTCTTCCGTTTCTTTTAGACTTTCTGAAAACCTTCATTGTCGAGGGAGGGCGGGTCTAACTGCTGGGTGCCAGGAGACAGGGGTCGCTGTGAAGCCACAGTCAGAAAAGCAGCACGATGTTCGACAGCCTAATGAGACTGCCGAAAAAAAAGTACGAGTGTCTTAAGTAATAACACAAATTATCATGCAAGACAGTTTCTTTCCTCTAATTTTCCAGGTTTTCTTTAATATCTTGTCAGATTTTTGTCTTTATTTTCTTTTGCATTCTTTACTGATGTGCTCTTGCATTCCATTAATCTCTTTGCTATAGTTCTGTTCCAAGTTCTTTCGAGCAATTTTCATAATTTCACAAATACTAGGTATCTAGAGGAAAGCGTCCCCATTGAGCGCTGTGGTAGCACAAACCGAATTACGATTTTCGCTAATAAAAAAAATACTTTGCAATCTTAAATTAAGTTTAGATTTTTTGTTGCACTCCTAATACTGATTAAACAAAAAATAAATGAAAACCAACCCAGAATTGAAAAACTTTTGTTCTGTTTGGCTAGTTATGAGTGACGTCACTAACTCCTCGTGACTCCTCTCTATTTATACGTATCATTCTCGTCATCTTTGAGTTGTCATTGAGAGAAGGCTACAAGTAGTACCAGTACATACTATTATCAAGTCACAATTACTACTAAAATTAGTATTAAATGGAAATAATGTATAACAATTACCTTGAAATGTATAATTAATTAATTTAAATTATATTACAATTACTCTAAGCCTGCCGTCAATGCAAAGCCCTGGTGTAAAGGGGGCTTGGCCTAGGAATGCAAGAGATGCGGACTATAGCAGAGTCCACCCAGCTTTGAAGCTAACCCCTGCCCAGTGCACGTTTGTGATGATTGGTTAGCTCTCGAAGGGGGTATGACGTCATGCTAGTTAACAGTCCAAATGATTTCCGGTACAGATTTGACTCCGTTCTGATGTTGAGTTTCGTGCATAAATCACATGAAACCAGATTTGAGCTCCCAGAGTTGTGAAGTATGCAACTGATATCTCTGGCAAAATATAAAAGATATATCATCATCAAGATCTTGGATCATTTGCCTGTGCATCTTTATTATTATTGATATCATCATCATGTGCAGCCTAAATACACACACATCTTGCTTCTTTTTCTCTTTTATATTGGTGTTGGTCTGTATGAGTGAAACTACATAGACATTAATTGAAATGAACAGACATACGCAGCCAGTTCTGATGTTCGGGTTTTAATTCATCATAATCCTGCATGTCAAATGTTATACCATTGAGAGATTAAGCTTAAGCGTCAATTTCTTATATTTTGAGGCAATGACAGGGCATAGGCCTACTCATCAATTTCTTATATTTTGAGGTATTGGCAGGGCATAGGCCTAAACATAAAATTCTTATATTCTTAGGGAATGACGGGGCATAGGCCTAATATAAAATTCTTATATTTTGAGGCAATGGCAGGGCATAGACCTACACATCAAATTATTATGTTCTGAGGCAATGACAGGGACTAGGCCTACTCAAATATTCTTGTTGTGAAGCAATGACAAGGCATAGGCCTACACATCAAATTCTTATATTTTGAAGCATTGTCAAAATCTTTTTGCAAATAAGTTTCCTACCTGTATCTGTTGGAAATAGATTGATTTTGGTAATTCTACAGAATAGTTCCGCACGGACTGCAAGGAACGTAACCGCGGATACGACATCCACTAGGGATTGGGGCGTTCGATGTATTTCGCCGTGTTTAGTACTGGGCCCCGGGGGTTAATTGCAGTCGTCCGAATAAATATTACTTAAAATTCTTGTTCAGGAGGTAGAACTGCATAGAAAACCACAACTGCCACAAGTATATAAATCGACGTGTGGATATATACTAACAGACTACATTCATCAAGATGTCGATTACTTTTAATCCAAACAAAAGACTAAATTTCAGTTAACAAGAGTAGACAGATAATTCTTTACACCAGTACTTTATAAATAGGTCTATGTTTAGTCTACATACCATATGAAAAATATTCGAAGACACTACAAGCACCATAACAGCAGCAACAAAAAGAATTAACCACATGAACCAAAATAAAACAGCTGAATATACGACAGACCTATAATACAAACATCAAAAGTTGTGTAAACAGACAAGACATAGGACCTTATAGGTCTACGTCTTTTTTTATGATTGTGCTCGAAAGGAGGTATGTCCTAAGAAAATTCTCAGCAATTTATATCCAATATGACTTTTATAACCTATCATGCTGTAACTTCTTGCTAAACATAGGTATATTCTCGTGTTGTAGAGTGCAGTTGCTTGTCGTCCCTCCGAACGTGTAACCTATTCCAATGAAATCTATTTTAAAACTACTAAAATGTAGTAAAATTTCTTGAAATAAATATGAAATATCATCTACATAACTCTGAGTCTGTGTTTGAAATTTTAATGGCAAACACGCTTGACAATATCAGATGTCAATTACCATTGTCCAGATTCAAGTGCATCGATTTGAAGGCAAACATTCCATGTCACATCCATATTCTGGTGAACCTCATTAACACTTCTGACTTCATTCATATTTTCCTGTTTTTTACAATTTTAATGGAGGATTGCATTATGATTTTATTACAGCGGATAATGTAAAGTGTGTTTTGATGATCAGCACATATTTTAGTTCGGCAAAACAACCATTGCAAAATAATTGAAGATGAAAAGAACCACAGATTAACCAACTTTTCGAAACTATTTCAAAACAATCAGCTTCAAGGAATGGTCATGACGTAATCAGGAGGAGGGGCTTAGCTGGACTCTCCTATAGTCAATTTCCTTTACTCCAGTTGCAACCACCTTTCTTATACCCACCTTGATACCTTAGTGCTTGGTCACTCCTACTCTATAAGTGATGGATCTATTGTCACAACCGGTTGTGTTTGTTCGTCAGTAATGTCTCAGTAGTACATACATATATATAGTTTGATTTGTAACACGATGTTATAAAAGAACCACTCATAAAATTATAAATAAAACTTAACTAAATATTTAGGCCAGATAATTACACTTGATAACTTGCACATTAATTCTGTGCATTAACACACTTTGCAGGATGGAATGAGTATACTAATGTAGAGATTTTTATATATATAAAATCCAACACAAGCTTTCAAGTGGTTTTTATCTATTCATTGTCTGGTGGCTGCATAATGCCGAGACACGTGTTCCAGCGTTTTTTTATGTCTTATAGAGGGAATTAAAGCCCTGGTTATTCTAATTGTGTGCGGTGTTGCCTGCCATTACATTTTTTGTACAATCTTTTAAAATGTGAAATTTTTGTAGTGTGTTTGTTTTTTGTATTACCATCTCTAGGTATATAAATTAGCCTGATATGCTGTTGCTACGCACAAACATTTTACCTTCATATTGAACACCATTCATGTGTTTACCTCCATTTCGTATTGAAGTTTTTTTGTCATTCGGCTTCTGGCATGTCTCACTGTAATTGGGCCTATAAATACAAATTCATCAGAACATGGAACGAGAAATTATTTCTAGCAATTTTTTGGTTTTGTGTGTGCGTTTTCTTTATATAAGCCAAATAAAGTGACAACTGACATAATAAGCTGCAACCTTCAACCACCTGTTTCTGAGCAGCCACTATTTTATAATCCATTCTATTATTCCCTTTAGTATGAAAACACCTTCGCATGAACATTTCATAGGAATTTGTCAGGAATAATAAAAAAAATTAGACTGTCTCAAAATTGCACAAAATCTAGAATGAACATGCATATAATACTTAATAGAACAGGGAATGTGATTATTTCTCACGTGGAAGTATTGATTGTGAAAGAAATGATCATCAAATGGATGACAACTGCCTTTTCGAACATTCGATACATTGTTAAATCCACCAATTTTGTTACCCAAGGCTACAACTTTCTCATAAAGTCTGAGATTTTTGTCAATCTGTCTACCCAACTGTCTGCTGAATTCAGAATGCTGTCTGATCTTGAATTGCCAATGTGATGTTTGCAATACTACTTCCTGAAGCTGGACTTGTAAAGCAGCATTTTCTTGTCAGGTTTTCCTTCATTGTCTACCTATTCCTATATAAATGGTATTTATCGGACACCGATAAAGAAAAGGAAAAAAAAACAAGCTTAATTGATTTTCCCCACAATCAAAGGTAGGCTTTTTCTTTCTATTATCCCTTCTCGAGTGCATTAAAATAGCTAAGTAAATTACAGAAGCTACTGCACCGACAAGTACCCTGACGACAACTGAGGTCTGGACAGGAAACATTGTTTGCAAACTGCAACACTACAAGCAGTATGAATTGTCTTGTGGAGAAGGTGAATGAATATGAGATGCAGATTGCAAAGTTGAAGATGAAACTGGAAGTGGCAAGGCATCCCAAGAGCTGACTGGTGGAACTCTTGCTAACAAAGAAAGATCCCTCTCCTCTTCCCCCTCTTGTAAACAGTTACCATATAATTTTTCAGTCTCTCACCAAGACGTAACGGGTGGACTTGCTCGCAACTGTACATGCCTGGCTGTTCAGTTTGTTTGGTTTATGTACAGCCCTCCACAGGGATGACTCCCTCTGGCAGGTGCTTGCATGTTTTCAAAATAAGGTGGTTCTTATATATTCTATAGCTGTCTTTAGTGTTTTCTCATCAGCATCATAGCTACAGCAGAAAAGGGGAGTCTTTAGTTGCTTTCTTCTGGTAAATCTTCATTTCAGGCAGTATTTGATGTTGTCCATGGGGCTCATGGACGCCTGTAGGCACTCTCGGGTGCTCAGGTGCTTATAATGCCTTGCCACTAAGAGAGAACTGGCACCAGATGGTAGACATCGAGCACTCGCAGCACAAGTTGGCATCAGGCTGAAGTGGGCGCTTCTGGGTGCTGGAAGAGAGAAGCGTTCACAATCTCTGCATCGACTTCAATGATTATCCTCCATATAGTACAGGTGGCATGAGAAACATATCAGTCTTCAAAATGTACTGCTGAAGTAATTGCTGGGACAGATTCTCAGCTGACCATAATGTCTTCTTCCATAAGTACCATTCTCTCCTACTACTTTCTGCCCTTACACTTTATTTCTCTGCAAATTAAAGTCTGAAGGTTCAAATAATATATTTACTGATGTTTAGCAAGACTAGGTTCGGTAAACAACATTAAATGCAAATCTTTCGACCAAAGGAATAAAGTAACTCAATAATTACCTTTAAAGCAAATATTCATCAACGAATTTGCGAGTAGCCATGTCCTGTAAACATCATTGATGTAAAGTTTTGGGCTAAAGGAATGGTATAAAATACAAGAATTACTATTCAGGACAAAACTGGATGATGAACATTCACCAGTTACTCTTAAGGCAATAGTTTTAACGACATCTAATGAATTAGTACCTACCCCCTGTAAACAACAGACGTAAAAACTTGGCCTAATACAAGATACAAGATTTACTTTCAGGGAAAACTATACTGGCAACTTGCAAGAGGCCTATATTAATAATAATAAAAACCACCAGCAATAATAACAATAAAAAAAATTAAAAATAAATAAATTGCCTAGCTTTTAGCCTAAAAGAATGACAAAACATTAAAATTACTTAGTGGCCATAAACAGTTTGTGAGTATTTAAACTCTGAAAACATCATTTGAGAATTTAATATTATGGCAACACTATATACCAAAGGTTACAGCAATGAGGGCTGGTAAACAAAAATCATAATGCAAAGTTTAGCCTAAAGGAATGGCGTAACAGATGAGAATTACTTTTAAGGCCTAACTATTATTATCAGCTAGCAAGGGTAAACAAAAGTTGATGAATCAACTCAATAATCACTAAACAAGAAACATCTCATCCTGAGATTCCGCTGAAGGTTACTAAATATTCGTTCCGGTGAGAATGCACATCACTGAAATCCAGTTAAATATAACCAGAAAATAATGAACAAACTACCGCCATCACTAGTGTTCATCGAACGATGACGGCAGGAACAAACCGAGCTTTCTGCTTACGGTCGTTCCTATTCTCCCGCTAGTGGTAGTAACCTACACTATGGTTTGAAGTGGTACCCAGGAAATTTTGAATTCAAGCTGCCGTATTATAAATGGAACTTATAGCTATGTAATTACTTGGTAAGTTACTTATATAAAATTGAAGAGTTAATGTTAGCTTTAATAATTTTTGTCTTGCAGTCACAACTTCAAATTGTTGCTTATTTATTCCTTTCATCATTGCCATGGAATCAGAAATGTGACATTAAGAAAGGTTAGATAAAACTAGAATAAGCCCTTGGTTCATCAGGAATAACAAATTATCTGCTAAAAGCAGACAATGACTTTAGTCACTTATTATTTTTACTGGATATTTCATATACAACCCTGTCCAAAGATGTGGAAACCAGAAAAATGGAAACACTACAGAGAAAGTACAGAGGAATAAGCTTACTTCGGTAGGCTATGAAATTTCTAGTTGGTGGTGAAGGAAGACTTTCCTGCTGAAACAAACTATGCAATACTAATAGATGTCGGATGAAATGATACTGGTAAACAGTGTAGAAGAAGATTACAGCAAAAGGCATGAACACCACATCTAAATACTTTCAGCCTTACAAACACACTAATACCTAATAACATTTGCATTTCAAAACCTTAAATCAACAAAGACATGAAACAATCTTCTTCAAACAGAATTTATTTAGAAAAATTCCAATATGTATAGTAGCTTAGTCATAGATAAATTAGTGTTGAGTAAAGCAAGATGGTGAAAAATGTTGAAAGATTCATTAATGTGCAATGGTAAGAAAAGGCTGAGATAGTATCACTTTCTAACATATTTCTTCTTAAGTCTCTCCAACTCGATTAACAATAACCTGTATCAGTTGTACGCTTCCTAGGAGCTGCTTTAATTATGTCATCAACTCGCAAAATCATCTCTGCTGCTTCGGAACCAGACATCAGGACCTGTCTCTTGACCTGGTAGCTTTCAGTAATGCCAACTTCATTCATGCATGCAATTTCTCCCAACTCCATATTCAAACCCATAGTGGATTTTCCCTCTGCATGGGCTGCCCTTAGTTCAGCAACTAGTTGAGCCGAGTCATACCCAGCATTGTCTGCAATGATGGTGGGAATCATAAGAAGGGCCCTTGCGAAGGATTCCATAGCCAAAGATTCCTTGCCTGGCACATGAGTGGCAGCATCTAGGACAGCCCGAGCCATCAGTGTTTCACTGCAACCTCCTCCAAACCCAGTACGCGTCTCCTTAACAGTCTGTGTCAATACACACAGGGCATCATGGAGTGACCTTTCAGCCTCATCAAGAATCTGGTTTGTAGCGCCCCTCAACACAACAGTGCAAGCTTCGCCAAGAGGTACTCCACTGAAGCGAATCATGCGGTCCTCACCAATAATACACTGGAAGGTGCAAATATAATCTCAGGTTGTTTGCAGTACATGGATCACATCAAAACAATGTATTCCTTCTCAAATATAATAAAAGATGGGGTTCCAGAGCAGCTTGTACTTACAACCTGATTCCTAATTCTGTTAAATCCATTACATTTACTACCACATGAAAGGAAAACCTAATATAATGATTATAATGATGATTATGCCAAATCAACTACTACTACATTGATGTGCAATGCAGAGGGCTTCTGTGCAATTCTGCCACTCAAGTCCTCCCCATACTTTCATTTGGCCAAGTTTTCCTCTAATTCACAACCTGATTCATTAAGGTCTTGGTCTCTTAACTGTGTGTGTGCCCACAATAGCCTCCCGATACCATCCATACTACTCCCCTTTTATTATTATTCAAGTTGTTTAACCATATCACTGAGCTGACTTACAGCTTTCATAGGGCTGGTCCAAAGAACTAGAATAAAAATAGCAAGTCTAGGGCTTAGGTTAAGCACAGGACCAAATATACTAGGTCATTCAGTATGATGATGAATATATTAAAATGAAATTAAAAACTGCAAAAAAAGCATATCCTTTCATACCGGACGTAAAATAAACACATTTACTCATGCATCCACACTTAAAACATAAAAAGGAACACTAAAATTCAGAAATTAATACTATGCCCTACCGAGTTGGTTAAAGACGCTGAAATAAACTCCATCTTTCAATATCATCTCATCAACATGTGGAACCAAAGTAATTTTCCCAACTTTATCATGTCATCTGTCTCATATTACTCTTTTCAAAGCTGTATTCTCAGATTGGCAAAATTCTTTACATGAAATTTCAGTCATCACAAAAGTCTTATCTGCACAGCAATATTCATAGTACTAGATATATAACGTGGGAGTATCAAAAAGCAAAGAAATAAAAATGCTAATGTATAGAATATCGGATATAACGTTGTTAATGTAATTTTGCCCTCTATGATTTCTAAATCATCATCTGCCCTAATAATCATTAAATAAATTTCAACTCAAGAGAACCAACACTGGATATTAGAGTTCCTAAACAACTAAAATTGGCAACATCTTAAAATAATTTTTTTCCTATATCGGCATTTCACCTATTTGTACATAGTTTGCATGTTTTTCTTAGCTCTAATGCAAGTCCCATCTTTCTAGGTATGTATATGATATATCTAATAGCTATTAATATTTGCATTCCATGTATTTTTTTCCTTGATAAGAAATGATTATCAACATCTTCTAAGTCTGTCAAATTTCTCGTTATTTTGATCGAAACCTTCTCTCATATCCCCAATTAGGTAAAGGTTAAACACGCCCCAACTATGCGAAGGGAAAACAGCAAAGTAGTTTTAGAATTTTCCTGACTGTGTATCTCTAATGATTTGGTTAATTATTGAGGCCTGCCGTTTCCTACTGGCTCTTACCATGGTCATTCACCAGGTGTCCAGACTTGAAGCCAAGGGGACAAGGCACTCCAATGCCCCTGATTAAGGCCAAAATTTTTCACTGTGGGTTTCACCTTTGCTCAAATGAGGTGTCCTCCTACTAGTCCGGGCCCCAAATCTATATACTACCAACTAGGACTAAAATTGCGTCAACCTACAAGGCAACAAGTGACTGCACCCTAAGCTTGGGGCCCAAGTCCAGGTACTACCAGGTGGACCTAGTGCTAACTAAGGAGCAGGAATACAACTACCTGGAGGTATTTTCCACCCAATACACACAAAATATGCACATACGTACTAAGTTTCAAATTATACAATGGGCCCATAATGAAGCTGAAAACTCACTTGAGTTGGTTTCTTCAAGAGTCAAAGCCTAAAGATGAAACTAAAATCATGCATTCATTCAATATTTAACATAAAGGCCAAAATTACCGATGGAACAAGGTGTTGCTCCTTTTAAACATATTCCAGATATTTTCCACTGACCAATCAAAAAGCATGGCGTAAAACTCAATTTTTAATTAGCAAAACTAGAATTCTGAATTAATCTATTACACCTGAAAAAGCTTCACTTACCTCTTCAATGAGATCACAATGTCCAAGTTTCACCAGTTCTGGATTATCAAAAGTTGATGTAATTTCTGCACCGGTTACTAATGCTAACCTTTCAATGCCATCAAAATCAGCATGTTCAATAGCCATGACCCCAGCATCAGCAAACAACTGCTCAGGATAATTGTAAATCAACTGTCTGAAAAGTCAAAATAAATGAAGTCAACTGTCATAAAAAACCTATTTACATTTTCATAACACATCCAAAAACTGTTTGGACTCAACAGTTATAAAATACCACCTGGCTTTTGTAAATTTCTTAAAATGAAGAGTGACAATTAAATTTCCTTTACACAATCACCACATACACAACAATCAAAACTCTTTTCCAAATTTAAAATACTTCAATATGATAAGACATTAAACTAATTTGCATTGGTCACACTTAAAGAAAATGGTATCGTACAATGCATAAGTAACCTGGAGAGGGGGTACGCTTACCTGTTAATAAATACATTTATGTCATGCTTCAGGATTTTCTGTACTTTGGCCTTCATCTTCTCCTTTTCTGCTAATTCTAATTCTGCTACCTGTGTAAAGCAATTAACAATATGGTACTTTAATTCATTAAAAGCAGATTAACTACAATAAACTAAATTATAAAGTATTAACTATAATAATGTAGCAAATTATGTAATAAATGCAGAAAAGATATACAGTTCATAGAAAAATGCATAAATACCACATATGGATTCCTATATAACACCCAGCATAACATATACCTAATTTCAAGAAGAGTTGGTAGTAATGTAATTACCTTTGCAGTAGATTCAACAGCAATCTTGGATCCAAACACTTTGATTTTGTCAGTGTCCATGGGAGTGTTAGCCACCAAAATTTTGGCATTTTCAATATGCTTCGGTTGATTTACACCAATCTTTTTCTCGAGTATAAAACCTGTCAAATGTACAAGACACTATCAGTCAAACTGGACCCTTTACAAAGAATATAATAGACTTAGTCTTTGAAGATTGGCTGTAACAGAAAAAAAAAAAAAAAAAAAAAAAAAAAAAAAAAAAAAAAAAAAAAAAAAAAAAAAAAAAAAAAAAAAAAAAAAAAAAAAAAAAAGTACGGATTAAGAAATTATGCACAAGACTAAATGTGAATACAAGTGCACAATACAGAGAGATCGGATAAAACTCATTTTACATGTAATGCCATAGATGGAAAATGCCAGTATAAATCAATTTGTGACTGTGCATATCTGGCAAGATGACTTCTTAATCAATAACAATACAGTGACAAAATGACTTGATTCAGGCACAACAGGCTAATATGGGGAATTTTGACCTCCAACAAGAGATGTAGGTCATTAACCATAATACTACTGGATCAAATTCTAAATTCAAATGTTGGCAGCCATCTCCCACTGTATAACTATTCTCATTAAAAAAAGCATTGTTTGCTCTGTAAAAATCAGTGAATCATCAGCAGAAAAATATTATTCAGGTGAGGAATTTTTTCTCTCTTTTTTTCATGTCATTACCAAGTATGCAAGTTACCTTCATCCAAAAAGGAGTCTCCCAATGTGCCACCCTGCTTTTTGATGATTTGAATTGCGTCTAAATTGCCAGATCCCTTTAATCGTAAAACTGCATCAACGGCCAAATTGGAAAAGAATTCTTTTTGTTGTGATAGGATCTTTGAGCTGAGAGTAGTTTTGGCTATCTGAAATGGGACACAAAATTATTGTAAACAAGGCAACAAATAAAAATCAGAACAATATTTGAACAGTTCACTCCAACTGTAAAATAATAGCAGACAAGTAATTTGTAATATTACAAAAATTTTTAAATATTACACACACACTGACTACCAGAAACAAAATCCCTCAAAGACAAGGGGGCTAACATATAAAAACTGGCAATTTATGAAGTTATTTTCCTGTTTTTTCTATCTATCTATCTATATATATATATATATATATATATATATTATATAGTTATATATATATATATATATATATATATATATATATATATATATATATATATATATATATATATATATATATATATATATATATATATATATATACAAATAAGCCTTGCCAATTCCACCCAGTCTTTGTTTACATTCTAACCACCACACTGCTGCAATCTAGTGGTCTATGACGTCACAACACAACACGACTTCAACACATTCCCAAGACATCCTATAAAATTAAACATATGTTTCTCATACATTGAACATGAACAACGCCTACACTTCACCAATGCAGAACACAAAAACAAAACAATACTGACCAAACTTTAAAACTGATATAAATCAGGTATCTCCATGAGCTTAGCAAGATGGGTGTTTGTTGGTTGGGCTCTTACAGACACCACGACTGTGTCAATCATCATACCTAGGATGTCTACTGCTTGAAGATCAGGTCCGACATCTCGCAATTAACCAAAATTCCCAGACCATAGCAAAAGCCAGAATGTAATCCCTGTCCCAACTTATTTTCTGTTCTGAAGCACTATTATAAGCTTTAAAGTACTATTATTAGCAGAGCAAATCAAAGTGCAACATCTGGGGGCATTCACTAGACAAAAGCATAATGCATAAAATGGTAAACCACCACTCTACACATGAAGCAAAGGTACTTCTGTGGTGTTTCCATGTTGAACACCGCTTGGAGTACAAAACCATTCAAAGGGGAGAGTTCAATCACTGACCTCCAGTCTTCTGTTACTTTTGCTACTAAAAAAATATGACAAAAAGGACAGGCTCACACAGCTCACAGCCATGCCACAAAAAAATGTGGAGAAACCCACACTGGCTACAAACAGCAGTGGCAACTATCATGATGTATGGCTTATACCACCCACAAATTTTTCTGATGCAATTTTCTGTCATTTTATAATGGTTATGAATTAATGAATAATATCTATCCATATAATAATGATTTTACTTCTAGTGACTGCAAGGCATTCCTCAACTATACTCAGTTCCCCCCCCCCCCCCCCCCCCCCCCCCCCCCCCCCCCCCCCCCCCCCCCACCCCCCCCCCCCCCCCCCCCCCCCCCCCCCCCCCCCCCCCCCCCCCCCAGGAGCATTTGCACTCACTCGCAGGGGTGCCCTTTTAGCTTGGAAAGTTTCCTACTGGCCGATTGGTTGCAAGTATTTTGTCCAAATAGCATTGTTTTCAAATAATTACTAAGAAATGTGAATCGAAACTTATATACTAACCTAAATTTCTCCCTCAGATCTATGTTTTGTCAATAAATAATGTTAATAAATAAAGAGATTATAAAGTTTTGTGATGTTAAGTCTAAATTCAATAACAGCACCCGCCGAAGTCAATGACAGGAGCTTGTTTTTGGATGCACGCTGCAAATTTTTTTTTACTTTCACATATTTTAACACCAATTGGGACAAATTACACTAAGCATAAGAAAAAAGGTTATTATAAACTTTCTTTGAATACCAGAATCTACTAAAAACACGGAATTAATAAAAGTTGCTATTGGTGAAAACTTTCGGGGAGGTAAAAGGAATAGCCTCTGGTGGCCTAGCGGGAAAAGTATCCCAGCTCCTGAAGGTACTTTTAAGTATAGTGCATAAAAGAATTTTATGTGGGTAGTCTTCCTTTTCTCCCTGACCTTACTCTTTGAAAAGAGCAGCTATGTCCCCAGACCAACAAATTAGATAGGGCAAGACTGCTCCTGTTAGAGAGATATGACTGGCAATAAGGCTCCTTATGCTATCATAACTCTTCAAGAACAGGTTGGCTTTAAGTTAAGAAGGGGGGGGGGGGGGGGGGGGTTGTCTTTCTTTCCCAAGTAACACAACAATGTATGACATGGTATTTCTGCCCACAGTCAATCTACCTGAGCACGCTTATCAGCCTGCAGACCAATAAGCATACCTGTTAGGGGAGGTCTCTACTACCTCCAGAAAGTTAGGTTGGGTCAGCAACTTGACAGACCTACTGGATGCTTGAGAATTTTCTGGATCAAAGATCAAACTGTCCACCTTAAAGAAAGTGAATGAGGCTTCATCTCTCTTAAAAGCTGAACCAAGCCCATTCCTTCTATGGATCAGTTCTATTACTTTGCTTGCAAGGACTCCACTTGCAATGGCCTGACCTCTACAGGACAGGCTGACACCTCTGCTACAGCTGAGGATAGACAGTTGATACCTAGAATTGCATCCACCCTGGTGAATAGCCTATGGCCCTGCCAAGACCCAAATGTAGAATCAACATCATAAGTTGAGACAGGAAACTGCATGCCATCACTTTTGTTGCCCTAGTGCACACAGCAAAAAAGAAAATCCAGGCTGGACCCTCATAGGCAAGCACTATCTGTCTCATGTCAACCTGTCCCTAGGTGTACATGGGGCGATGTAAAATGTGGCAGTAAGCAGTCTACAGGGTGGCATGGCACACACTGATGACCTAGCTGGAAAAGTACTGAGCACTGAACCTCTTAGCCTTTGGCAAATCAATCTGGGATGCCCACCTTAGGCCACAAGTCTAATAAAACTTACTTGTTCCCACTGTACATGATGGGGTAAAAGAAACAGGAACAATTGGGACCCTGGGAGATACTAATGCAAGATAGAAATGAGAAGAGCAGATATCGAAGGTATATTAGCCTAGGAAGACACTGATGATATCCTCTTTGCTTTAATCCTTCTTAAGGGGAGCACTGATGCCATAAGGCCCCATTATATAGTAAATGACTGTTTTTACCTTATGATTGAAGGGATATGCTTCAATTTTTTTACCACTTATTCTACAATACAACTAATGGTGAAAATTCTCATACGATTAATTTAGAAATTTGACCTCTAACTTAATTTGTTTTGCAGTTGAAACCTTTGTCATTCACAGTGCTGTATAAACAATGAATGAGATTTTCCATGAACCAACCTAAGCATTATTTTTAGCAATAACAATTCAAGATATGTATACAGCATCTACACGTAAAAGTCCAAAAGTGTGTACTTTAACTCAAAATTGACCTTATCTAGGATTATTCACAGAATATTTTTTTTTTAGGTTTTTAACAATTTATCGTTCACAGTGCCATAAAAGCGATGAACAAAAATTATCAATGAACCAGTCTAAAAATTTTCTGAGCAATAACATTTCAAGGTGGTTATCTACATATATAACAGTCCAAAACAGTGTATAATTTCCTTAACCCTATCCAGAATTACTCATACAGATTTTTTTTTTTTTTTTTTTTTTACAAATATTTTTACAATTTGTGGTTCACAGTACCATACAAGCAATGAAATGCTATACAAGAAATGAACAAAATTGTCAATATGAAAAAGAAAAGAAAAGAAAAGAAAAAAAAATTGCATTATCACTTCAGCATATGTTTATTTAGACATAAAACAGCTGAACACTCCTGGATACTGACACTATATACGAGTGCATAAGCAGTTACCAAAAGCCCCTCACAAATGAGAACACCAATTCTGTATTAGATGACTAGCCATATAAAGACTAGACTATATAGTTAATATGGTTACATGAAGCAGGCAGACTGTACTAAGAATAAAGACAGCTATCTAGCATAAAACGTAGCAGTAGCCAGCCAAGACTTGTATGAATGTCAAGAAGATGAAGGAAATAAAAGGGGAGAGATGGGCATCCTGACAAAAAGGGGGCAGTGTGTGAATATACAAGTTTTATATCAACTACACCAAGGAAAAAATTTATGCAGTTTATAATGATGATGATCCTCTATGACATGCTTTCATTGGGGTAAAAACAAACAACATAACCTGAATCCTTTAACCATTCTTTGAAACCTCAGCTGTGGAAATTGTCAAACAAACTGTGTAACAAGGGTGCAACTGTCATTAGAAGTTTTTTTTATTTTTGTAATGAACTAGGAAACAATTTTCCCCAGGATAAAAGTGCATTTTTGTTACAAGGAAACCAGATATTGCACATGTAAGAATAAATTTTCATGCACATAAATTTTGAAATGCAGTTACATCCAAGTTACATTTCAATATGTAAAGTAATTAAAACTTCATGAAATTTAATTGAATAATGTCATACACATCTGAGAAAATCCATAAGTTCAGAAGATGAGCACAACTAACCTTCAAGAGATCTTCTCTGAATTTTGCTGGATCAGAAGAATTATCTTGGGCTGATTTTGTTAATGCTTCACGGGCAACATCAGTAGCTCGGCGATAACCAGCAATGATGGTCTGTGGGTGCAATCGCATGGCAACTAACTTTTCTGCTTCTCTCAAGAGTTCAGAAGCCAGAACAACAACAGATGTAGTTCCATCACCCACCTGAAAGAACATCAAACCAGCTTATATTTAGTCAGGAAACATCAATTATTGCTAACAGACATGTGAAAGGGAAAATATGAATTTAACACAAATACCACAGACCTGTAACTAAAAAAAATATGGGAAAAGTTGGATGCTGTTCAAGGACTCCTGCTATTAAACTGTTGAAAGTTAAAACTTACATAAAAATGTATTCATGATTTTACATTGGATTTTCTAAAACCTGTAGAACAAAATATGAATGTAAGGAAGGCTTACCTCATCATCCTGTGTTTTACTTATGTCCACTAGAATCTTTGCAGCTGGATTATCAACACCAATGTTCCTTAGAATTGTAGCACCATCATTTGTGACCTCAATCTGACCTGTGATGATCAAAGTTACAATACATAAAATGATTTTACCCTAAAATGTACACTGAATTTTAACATTTTTATTTTCTTGATAAAATCAAGTTAAATATATGCTTAACAAGTAATTACATAGCTATAGGTTTTCAACCATGGCAGCCTAAAAATTCAAAATTTGTGGTAGTGCTTCAATTGTTTTGTGTAGGTGACAAACAATGCACACTTTTGGGGAAGAAGAGGAACAACATAGCGAAGGGCTCACACTATTTGTACCCTGATGTCCATGCGAGGGGTGGAGGGAGGGCTCCAATTCTGTAATTAATTGGTATTATTAAATGAAACTTAATTTTATCATGAAAAATGACATTGTTATGATACAATAAGTTTCATACATACTTACCTGGCAGATATATACATAGCTATCGACTCCGTCGTTCCCGACAGAATTTCAAATTTCGCGGCACTCGCTACAGGTAGGTCAGGTGATCTACCGCCCTGCTCTGGGTGGCAGGGCTAGGAACTATTCCCGTTTTCTAATCATAATCTCTCTTCCACCTGTCTCCTGCGGGGAGGCTGGGTGGGTCTTCAATTGTATATATCTGCCAGGTAAGTATGTATGAAACTTTATTGTATCATAACAATGTCATTTTCATACATTCAACTTACCTGTCAGATATATACATAGCTGATTGACACCCTTTGGTGGAGGGCAAGAGACAGCTAACTAACTGACTAGACAGGTAAACAACATATGTTGTAGGTATTAATAAACCTTAGTTCCTACCTTTTTAGATGGAAGACTTCGTGGCTACTGCCCAGGAGTCTGCTTCATCTCAAGAGCCTTAGCGAGATAGTGATCTGTGGCCAAGAGTTCTTGTGGATCTGTCGATGGGGTCTCTTCCACTTACTCGACAGAATCCTAACTGGCGTTTGTCAATGGGAGCACATCCGCTTATATGACAACACGCACTAATTTAAGGAGCACACAACCAATCCCGATCACCCGATCCTAACCCGTGTTAGTTCTAAGATTGCCTAGAGTTATCCCCAAACTCTTTGCAAGCAACCACAAACTCGAAACTCATACATACAAAAATAACGAAATTTTTGTACCCCTCTAATAGTCCGATGTCACTCGATTTGTTTTTTCAAATGAAGAGAAGTGAAGGCCGCCTGTGCGACAACTGACACTCCCATACACCGAAAACCCGAGAACACATCCGACAAGAGGGTTACGTACATAATTTTAAGGATTGGTGCTTTCTCCTTTACCCAGAACCGTTTGTGCTGACACAAACGGACCTAACGAAAAACATTTATCATACGTCACTCGCACGTCTTTTAAATAATGGGATGCAAACACAGAGTTGCATCTCCAATAAGTTGTGTCCAAAATGTTCTTTAGTGACATATTTCTTTGGAACGCCACCGAGGTTGCGATTGCTCTAACTTCGTGGGCTCCCACTCTTAGGAGATTAAACGAATCATCTGGACACTTCTTATGAGCTTCTGTGATAACACTTCTCACAAAGAAGGCTAATGCGTTCTTGGACATTGCTCTCTTGGGGTCTTTCACTGAGCACCAAAGACTTTTCTGCGAACCCCCCAACTGCTTCTTCCTGTCCAGATAAAATTTTAGAGCTCTAACTGGGCACAGGGATCTTTCTGCCTCTCTGCCCACCAAGCTAGAAAGTCCTTTAACTTCGAAGCTCCTGGGCCAGGGATTCGAAGGGTTTTCATTTTTGGCCAGAAAAAGGGACTGAAATGAACAAATTGCGGAGTCTCCTTTGAAGCCAACTCTTGATTCAAGGGCGTGCAACTCACTGATTCTTTTTGCCGTTGCAAGAGAGATCAGAAACAAACACTTTCTAGTGATATTACGGAACGAAGCAGTGTGAAGTGGTTCGAATTCATCTGATGAAAGAAATTTAAGAACTACATCTAAGTTCCAGCTTGGAACCTTAGGTACAAGTGATTTAGATGTTTCGAATGAACGAATGAGGTCGTGCAAATCCTTGTCATTCGTTAGATCTAATCCTCTGTTTCTAAAGACTGCTGAGAGCATACTCCTGTACCCCTTAATAGTCGGTACCGAGAGATGCGACTTTTGTCTAAGAAACAGAAGGAAATCTGCAATTTCGGTCACAGAGGTACTGGAAGAGGACAGCTTCTTCGACCTACACCAGTTTCTGAAAACTTCCCACTTCGATTGGTACACTCGTCTCGTAGATGATCTGCGGGCTCTAGCAATTGCATTTGCTGCCTGGCGAGAAAACCCCCTCGCTCTGACGAGTCTTTCGATAGTCGAAAGGCAGTCAGAGCAAGAGCGGGTAGATTTTGATGGTACCTCTCGAAGTGGGGTTGTTTGAGCAGATCTATTCTGTTTGGAAGAGATCTGGGGAAGTCCACTGTCCATTCCATCACCTCTGTGAACCAGATTTGAGCTGGCCAATACGGAGCGATCAGAGTCATCTTGGTTCCTTCGGTATGCCACGAATTTTCTGACTACTTCCCCCAGAATCTTGAACGGGGGAAAAGCGTAAACGTCTATTCCTGACCAGTCCAGGAGAAAGGCGTCTGTTGCATAAGCCCGGGGATCCTCCACCAGGGCACAAAATGTATCTATCCTTTTGGAGAGGAATGTGGCGAAAAGATCTATTTGAGGCTTCCCCCAAAGGCGCCACAGGCTCTGACAGACTTCTGAGTGGAGTGTCCATTCTGTGGGAAGGACCTGGAATCTCCTGCTCAGTCTGTCCGCTCTCACATTCCTCTCCCCTTGAACAAACCTTGTTAGAAGAATTACCTTCCTTTGGTTCGCCCAAATCAGTAGATCCCGTGCCAGCTCGTACAGAGCAAAAGAGTGCGTCCCTCCTTGCTTCTTGACATAAGCCAGAGCTGTCGTATTGTCCGAATTTATCTGCACGACTTTGCCTCTGACTAAGTGTTCGAAGCTCTTTAGCGCCAGGTGAATTGCTAAGAGCTCTTTGCAATTTATGTGCCATGACACCTGTTCTGCCGACCAGGTGCCTGACACTTCTCTGGGTCCCCAATGTTGCACCCCAGCCCGCCTCCGAGGCGTCTGAAAACAATGTCAGGCTTGGGTTCCGTACTTGCAGGGACACTCCTTTGTTTTCCTTTAGTGGAAGCAACCACCACTTCAAATGATGTTTTATTTCTTCCGATATTGGAAAACGTATCCGATAGCTGACCTGTCTTCCAACTCCAACTTCTTCTTAGGAAGAACTGAAGCGGTCGAAGATGTAATCTCCCTAGGAGAAAGAACTGTTCGAGCGAGGAAAGGGTTCCCAGAAGGCTCAGCCATTCCCTCGCCGAAGTGTGCTCTTTCCCTAGAAAGTTCGATACTGTGGCACAGCCTTTCTTTAGTCTCTCTTGCGATGGAAAAGCTCGAAAACCCCGAGAATCCATCTGAATCCCCAGATAAACCACGTTCTGGCTGGGGATCATCTGAGACTTCTCGAGGTTCACGATCAGTCCCAAAGACTTTGTCAACTCCAGTGTTATTAACAGGTCCTCCAAACACTGCTTTTGAGACCTGGCTCTGATGAGCCAGTCGTCCAGGTACATTGAGACATTTATCCCTTTCAAGTGTAGGTGTCTCGCTATATTTTTCATCACGTCTGTGAAGACTTGAGGAGCCGTGGACAGGCCGAAACACAGGGCCCTGAACTGATAATTTCTGCCTTCGAACATAAATCGAAGGTACTTCCTCGACGAATGGTGGATCGGGATGTGGAAGTATGCGTCCTGAAGGTCTATGGACACCATCCAATCCCCTTGCCGTAGTGCTGCAAGGACTGAGGCAGACGTTTCCATGCTGAACTTCTGTTGTTCGACAAATTTGTTCAGCGCACTTACGTCCAGTACCGGTCTCCATCCCCCCGAGGCTTTTGTTACAAGGAACAAGCGGTTGTAAAACCCCGGGGAGTTGCAATCCAGTACAAGTTCTATTGCCCTTTTTTCCCACATCTGTTCCACCATTTGACGAAGAGTGTCCGTCATCATCTGGTCCCTGTACCTGGCGGACAATTCCCTCGGAGATGTTGTCAAGGGAGGAATGTCCTTGAATGGGATGCGATACCCCTTCTTGATAATCGACATTGTCCAAGTGTTGGCTCCTAAGTCTTCCCAGGCTTTCGCAAAATACTGTAGCCTGGCTCCTACGGGTGTCTGGAGGACAGAACTCTCACTTCCCTTTCTTAAAGGCACGGAAGGAAGACCTGCCCCTCTTATCGGTTGACTTCCTTCTGGCGATCGGTCTAGTTGGAAGACCTCCTCGAAAGGGCTGTTTCTGAGCTGGGCGAGCCACTTTCTTCTCCTCACTAGCCACAGGCCTACTCTTCCTTGATGATTGTCTAAGGAGATCCTGGGTGGCCTTCTCCGTCAGAGAATGCGCGATGTCCTTCACCAACTGCGAGGGAAAAAGGTGTTCAGAGAGAGGCGCAAACAATAAGGCGGCTCTCTGCGAATGAGAGACGGCCTTTGTGAGGAAAGCACTGTGCACCGTCTTTTCTTTCTTTAAAATCCTGCACCATAAAGCGAGCATACCTCAGCTGATCCATCCTGAACAGCCTTATCGATGCAGGCTAGGATGCAATTCAGGGTTTCTGGGTCGAGTTGTTCATTTTCTTGAGATTTCTTGGCCAGAACCCCAAGGGACCAATCTAAGAAGTTAAAAACTTCTAAGGTGTGAAATAGACCCTTGATGAGGTGGTCCGTTTCCGAAAGCCCCCATGTAACCTTCGCTGCATTCAAGGCGTGCCTTCTAGACGAATCCACCAAACTCGAGAAATCTGATTCGGCTGAAACGGACAGAGACAATCCCATATCCTCTCCCGTTTCGTACCAAATTCCTCTCCTCCCTGTAAGTTTGGCGGGAGGCATACAAAAAACCGTCCTTCCTAACTCCTTCTTCTTCTTGAACCAGGAGTCAAGAGATTGTAGCGCTCTCCTCATAGAAATGGCAGGCTTCATTTTCAGGAAAGAGGAAGACTTGAGTGTTTTCGTGCTCGAAAACTGCGAACGTGGTGAAGGGGGAGCAGCTGGTGTCAAAGAGTCTCCATATTCCTCCAACAGAAGGGACGAAAGGACTTTATAATTAGAAGATCCTTCCTTCATTTCGTCCTCCGAGGCATCTTCTGGGTTAAGAGGCTCGGAAGGAGAAGGCTCTCTCCTTTCTACTGACTCTTCTCTTCCTCTCTTCCGAGTGTCAGGTTCATACGAGGAATGCGCCTGGTGTACAGCAGGAGTATCTCGCCTGGGAGGAGTAGCGTGCTTGGGATCCTCCTGGCGCCTGGCAGGCGCAAAGCGCCTCGAATACTCCTGGCTTTCAGCAGGCGCCTGGCGCCTGGCAGGCGCATTTTCATCAGGCGCCTGGCGCCTGGCAGGCGCATTTTCATCAGGCGCCTGGCGCCTGGCAGGCGCAAAGCGCCTCGAATACTCCTGGTTTTCAGCAGGCGCCTGGCGCCTCGTAGGCGCATTATGTTCATAATACTCCTGGCGCGTGGTAGGCGTATTAAGTTCCGCATACTCCTGGCGCCTGGGAGGAGTATAAGCTTCGTAAAACTCCTGGCGCCTGGGAGGAGTATGGCCTTTATTAGGCGCATTTTTGTTCAGAATACTCCTGGCGTTTGGTAGGAGTATAAAGTTCCGAATACTCCTGGCCGCCTGGGAGGAGTATAATCTTCGGAATACCCCCGGTGCCTGGGAGGAGTATTTAGTTCAGAATACTCCTTGTGCTTGGGAGGAGTATCCGTCTGATGTTTAGTAGGCGCTTTCCGTCTTATAAGTGCTCTACTCCTAACAGGATCTTCTTCTTCATCCAGCTCTTGGCGCTTGATTGAAGATCTTGAATGTTGTCCTGGCTCGTTACGCCTACTCGGAGTTTGGCTTCTGGTTGGCGCCCTACTCTTGACAGGAGTGGCTTCCTTTCCTACTTCTCGCCTGCCAAGCGCACCGCCCCCCCCAGAGATGGCCGCCTGTGCGACAACTCCCCTGAAGGATGCGTCGCGCCTGGCAGGAGATAGTTCTTTAGATCTTTTAATAGGAAGCCTATCATCCTTCTTACGAGTAGGCTCCTTATAACGAGTTCCTACTAGCAAGGCTAATTGCTCTTGCATATTCTTCAAAATTTTCTTGGTTGAGGAATCTTCCGAAATAGGAGAGGGAGATCTGTAAGGCGCTCTAGGATCTCCTCCAGTCCCAGAGCCTGACTGTATTTTCGCCCTCTTTACTACCGAAGGCGCTCCTCCTTTTCCGAGAAGCGCTCGGGACTCGAATTGATCTCATGTTCAGCAGGCGCCTGGCGCCCTGGCAGGCTCTTGCATACTCCTCTTCAAAGGACGGGAAAGATTCGACTCCTTCCACCCTCTTCTCGGAGAAGGCGAACTCGACGACGAAAAGCACTCTCGTAGGACCCTCTTATAGCGGTCTTTAGCAGTCGATACGATCGATTCTGCCGAAGGGAACGCCTGATCGTTGGGGATTCTCCACAACCCCCGTACGGCTTTCGACTTTCCTTCTCCTCCGGGCCAGGGAGCTTGGAAGAGGTCTAGGCCTGGGAGCGTCGCAGAGACGACCAGACGCCCCCTCCACTACACTGGGGACACTAATATCACTGCCACATTCACTTTCCTTACCTTCCAATGCTGCGACTTTTTCCTGCATTTTCTGAAGGGAAGCTCTAAGTTCTGCTATTTCCGAAGCCGAACTAGAGGGATTAGCCATTTGTGAACGGGCTGAAATAGAATGGTCATTATCATCATAGGAAGAAGCTACAGAGCTAGAAAGTAAATCATGAGAGGCAGACCTTCTATGGGTTTTCTTCCTCTCTCTATCTCTCTCTAACTTCTTCAAGTAAGAAGTTAGATTCTTCCACTCTTGTGCACTCAGATTCTCACACTCATTACACGTATTCTCAATTGAACATTCAACCATTCTACACCCTCTACAACTAGTGTGAGGATCTACCGAAGCTTTCGGAATCCTCACCTTACAGCCCTCATTCACACACACTCTGAAACTAACACTAGAATCAGACATATTCACAAAATCCAAAAACCAAGTCCAAAAAACAGTCCACGATAGCGAATGCCAAACAACGATCCAAGTACGTCACCAATATCAGCGAGAGATGATCAAAAGCTTTGCGAAAAACGAATTCTAGTCAGGAGGAAGTAACAACAATGTTGATACAGCCGGCGACAGAGAGATTATGATTAGAAAACGGGAATAGTTCCTAGCCCTGCCACCCAGAGCAGGGCGGTAGATCACCTGACCTACCTGTAGCGAGTGCCGCGAAATTTGAAATTCTGTCGGGAACGACGGAGTCGATAGCTATGTATATATCTGACAGGTAAGTTGAATGTATGAAAATAAAATTTTCATGTAAGTAACTTTGCAAGCATATGTAATCACATAGCTGAGTCCACACTGACAGGAGGTGGGATACATGGACATCGTACTCTACTTCAAAACATTGAGAAAAGTAATTACTTTGAAAAAGTAACGTTGCTAGCATTGATACGTTGCTTGTTCTCTGACTTGAAAAGAGAGCTACTGCAGGTGGATACTGCCTCTGGTTGGTACTCTTCAACATGTAGTGCGGTGGCAGTATAACCATAGGTCCCCACTACTTTAGGTGGGAACTTTGCAGCGAAGGAAGGTTTCTGATGGCTCGCGAAGTTTAAAAAGGTGCCTTTGCCCCGGGTGTAAAACCAGAACGAAAACCAGACAACACTGTCACCTACTCTGTAATAAGAAACCACACCCAAACCACTAAAAAAATGGTGGGTACTACAGGTACAATGTATCCCCAGGATCCCCTTAGGCTCGACACCCTGAATCAAGGTGAGGATAGAGGAGAGAAAGAAATCTCCCCTATAACTCCTCTCTGAACACCGTACCAGCCATGGATAAGGTACTACAATTTTCAAACACAGTTTCCACTTCTTTCAAGTAATGAGTTGTGAAGACCGACTAACAATTCCGATAGGTAGATCATAAAATGTTAAAGAGGGACATATGACTAAAAGCAAGAGAGGAACAACAGCCAGGACCTCATGAGCCTTAAAAGGAGGCAAGATGTCCTCTTGGATCCAAGAGTGAGCCTTGGAAATCAAGTCTCTCGGAAAATATGACATAGCATTCTTCGACATCAGACGTGAAGGGTTCCTAACTGAGCACCGGAATTAACAAGAAGGCTCTCTGATCCTTTTGATCCTTTGCTGGTAATATCTAAGGGCTCTTGCCCGACAAAAACATTTCTTCTTCCTCCAGTTCAAGGATGTTCATTATGTCTTTAATAGAATGAAGGAGGGCAGGGCTTGGAAGGGTCCTCATTCTTGGTAAGGAACCGGTGAGAGAATGAACGATTTGCATCTCCTTGCACAAGTCCAACTCTCTTGTTAATAGCCTGAAGCTAGCCGATATATTTGGCAGTGGCCAAAGCAATGAGGAAGAGTCTTCTCAGTCAGATCCCTTAGCGAGACGGAGTGGAGAAGTTTGAAACCAGGACCTGAAAGCCACTTTAAAACTATGTTAAGATTCCAGGACACTTCTTCACGCTTCCTTTGTTTAGCCATATCAAAGGATTTGATGAGGTCGTTGAGGTCCTGGTTAAGATGAAAGATCTACCCGTGTTTGAAGACAGAACTCAATACTGCCCTATACCCCTTGATGGGAGAGGATAACAACTTCCTGGAGGGCCTTAGGTAGAGCAGAAATTCTGTGACTTGACCTATAGACGTTTCAGAAGACGAGAAGTCATGACAACTGCACCACCTCTGGCAGACTGTCCACTTGGATTGATAGACGTTGCTAGAAGACTGACATCTACATCTTGCAGTAGCTTCTGAAGCTGGTTTTGAAAAGCCCTTCACTCTGAAGAGGCTCCAGACAGTCTGAATCCTGTCATGGCCAAAGCGGACAACCTTTGGTGGAACCTGAAGAAGCGGGGCTGTCTGAGAAAAGACTGCTTCAGTGGAAGGAGCCTTGGGAATTCCAATAAAAGGAATCGATAGTGAGAGAGAGAGAGAGAGAGAAGAGAGAGAGAGAGAGAGAGAGAGTAATCGGCGTGTTTCCACTTGGATCTTGAGTGCATGAGATTAATTATGCCACAATACATAACCTTACTGCGGGCAAATGGCAGACTTTTAAAGCAAACATGAGGATTTTGCAAACAAATAAGTAATAAGTTAAAAATGCAAGAAAAGGAGAGATAATAAAATGATATTTTACCACTTTTACAGTAGTAAAATATCGTAACAAGCATTTGTCACTAGATTGGTATTCTACCGTAACAAAAATAAAAGTGATTTGGGAAAACAGAGTGTAAGTGAAAGAAATGGGCGAATAATCATCCCAGATCAGCACTGAACACTGACTCGAGTGAGCAAAGTTTTTTTTTTTTAACTGTATGCATTTGTTTTCATGTTTTATCATAATGTTAAATTTATTGTGAAATAATTTTATTTTTTATGTGAATTGGTACTACTTTTACATACATATCATAGCAAAGATTTTACCGTCTTTCTCTCCTCTACAATAACAAGACGCATGATAACTTAAAATCATCAATTCATTATTCCTCAAAAATATAAATGCTCCCTCCCTCTACCTAAAGTCAGCCGTGTATTACTACAATGACGAATGATTTTGTTAATCATTTGAGCTAAATTTTATTGTGAGAAGCTTTGTTCTTTCATTTACTTATTTGTTAATATTGTTCAACTAGACCATCTCACTCAGAGCACCGAACACTGGCTCAATTAACACTTTCTGTATTGCATTTGATTGTTTTCATATTTTATCATTAGGTTGGATTTAATGTGAAATAACATTTAATTTTTAATGTGAATTGGTACTGCTTTTACACATATTATAATAAAGATTTTACTCTCTCTTCTCTCCTCTACAATACCATGACGCACAATAACTTAAAATCATTCATTCATTATTCCTCAAAAATATAAACGCTCCCTCCCTCTACCTCAAGTTAGCTGTGTATCATCGCAATGATGAATGATTTTGTTAATCATTTGTGCTAAATTCTATTGTGAAAAGCTTTGTTTTTTCATTTACTATTTTGTTAATATTGTTTAACTAGACTGTCTCAATCACCGCACCGAACGCTGGCTCAATTACAATTTTTTTTTTCTTTTTTTCTGTATTGCATTTGTTTTCAGATTTTATCATTACGTTAAATTCATTGGGTTATTCCCTTATGTGAATTATCATTGCTTTTACATACATACAGTAATATTTAAACTCCCTCTTCTCCTTCTCTCCCCAACATATCAAAGCTCCCTCGTTCAGTCTCAAGTCAGCTGGGCATGACGTTACCGCGGTTACGTACGATTTTATACATCTTTTATGCTAAATGTCATACTGAAAGCTAGATTTTATATTAAATGCTTTATACATTTATTTATCTTGTTGAATATTCTTATCATTAAACTATATATAATGAAGAAGAAGAAGAAGAAGAAGAAGAAGAAGAAGAAGAAGAAGAAGAAGAAGAAAAAAAAAAAAAAAAAAAAAAAAAAATAAATAAATAAATAATAAATAAATATAGTTCAACTTGTAAGACCCAGTAGGCCATCAAATACAAGTATAAACTAGATAATCAGTCAGTTCGATTCAAAATTTTCTTGAAAATTTTGTTCGATAAACGGAAAGTTTGACATAGAAAACGTTCAACAAACAAGGTACCACTGTAACTGAACACATTACAAATTAGAAAAAGAATATGGAAGACAAAAAACTGCCGTGTTTGTCTGAGAAATCATTCTGAATCATCGCAGTGGCTTATGTATCAATTGTAACGAAGCAGACTTATGGACTTGTGTTGTACTGTGGGGTAAACACAAAGATGATAATGAATCTTGAGAGACATATCTCTGTCTGATGATTCTCACAATGGCAAATACGGAGTACAAAATATAAACCATAAGCGAGAATCCGAAGCCACCCAGAGACTTAAGTCTGTGATGGCTGGGCAGAGATCTGAATTAGCAGTTAAACATCAACAGCGGAGAAACGATACTAAATCGAACAAACACTCAGTGAGAAGGCAGAGTTTGCTCCTCGTGTGACTCGGTAGGCTGAGTTGCCTGTTAGCACATTCTGCCTTGGAATGCTTTCGTCTTATAAAGCCACTAAGTGCACGAGATACCCTCGAGCACCTACTACATGTTAACCACAACAAGAGGGAAAGAAACCCGCCCTTGTTCGGTGATAATTCCAATTCTGTGGTGTTATTGCCAAAACAACAACAAAATCAAAATCAAAATCAGCAACTCTTGGAAGGCCCCAGAAGGCTGTCTTGAGTTTCAGGAAATTAACATAGGGTACTATTCGTCTCGGTCACACACCAGATGAATTAACTTACATGCATGCGCCTATTACTATGCATGCACCTATTACTCGAACAGTACAACTGATAACAGAAGCATGTTGCGAGAATATACAAGTATATGTATATTCGTAGGCTCCTGTTGACTGAGCGTTAGCCTAATTCTTCACTTCGTAGAGAAAAAGAATAAGGACTGGAAGCAGACCTCCTTTATTCTCTAATGAAGAGAGCAAAGGTGAAGCTATCCTGAAGGAAAGCTTCTATGTCGGTAACAGGACACCGAAGATGACTAGTTCATACCAAACTGGTTGTTCTCAAAACGGGAACACCAACTGGAAAGATCCTAAGATTGAACCAAGAACATAGGCTATGCCATCTGAACTCTGGGGAGAGTAATCCATAGATTTACTCTTACTCAGAACGACAGTTCTTGTCCACTCTTCTCAGAACTAGCGGGAGCGGGTTAACGCATGAGATCATCAACTTGCGCTGATGATAGCAATCCTAAGTGAAAAAGAAGGGAGAGCAGAGGTGTTCACCCACCAAACAGAGCATTCTCTTCTTACCGGAAATGTGGGGGAATAGAGTAGAGTTGACTGCGCCCTACATAGAGAAACTCTTCCTCGAATCTCGTGATGTCCTGTGTCGTCGGGTATTCAATAAGCTACCAACAGCTGGTACCAGGTGAGGCGTGGAAAACGCCGAGCAAGCTGAAGCAAGGAAGTGGACCTCTTAGATGGCACAGAGGCAGAGCGCCTGGACAGGGAACTGGTGCTCGACAAAATACGCCCGATATGAAAGAGATTTGAGCGGTTGGGTGCCAATTCTGATGAGTGTCTAGGATAAAAAAAATTGAGAAGGTTCATATATACTATCGTAGGAGCAGAGTTCTAATCCACTTCTTCTGCGGACGACAAGTCGGTAACTCCAATTGTAAGAGCATTGTGAAAGCGAGCGAGCTGACAACACCTGGCTGCGAACGCCTGGGAGAGGACTGGCTATCGGAAGCAAAAGGTCGCTTACGATGCTTTTAACGTCCAGGTGCTAGCACAGGGCATTAAAAATTAGTATTCATTAAGAAAAAATAGTAACCTTTCTTTAATTTGATGACTACTGAGCACCAGTAGGACTTGCGCATAGCATAAGCCCGGTAAGTAAAACACATGTAAAAGTACAGTTACCATCCGAGTTGTGACCCTCGCGAGTTACGTCCACCTATACTTACGACATTGTAGCAGGAACATTTTTTTCATTACATTGCACCTACAGTATAATATTAAAAATATCTCAATGATAAAATGATAAAAGTGAAACTAAAAGGCATAAAAATGATAAATGTGAGGCCAACCGTACGCTCGATAGAAGCAGCAGGGTAAAAAGTATCATATAAAATAACCTGAATGTTATTACGGTACACATGTTGCTCTACTTACCATATGAAATACAGGTATTATACTCGGTAGATTAACAAATCTGTGTAATATATAAAAGATGAATACCGGCAAATATGATTAGAAATGACGAAACGAAAGATACGTTACTCGAGTGTAATGTAAACAAACAAAGCGCTAACGCTGCATAACAGCCTACGTATATATGTATGTACAAACCAACGACGTGCCGGTATTTTATTATTATGTTGGAATATTCCTTGACCATTGGTCCTGGGATAATGTGAAAAAAAGAAGAAGAGTGTAATAAAGTTATTCAAAAAAATGACATTGTTATGATACAATAAAGTTTCATACATACTTACCTGGCAGATATATACATAGCTATAGACTCCGTCGTTCCCGACAGAATTTCAAATTTCGCGGCACTCGCTACAGGTAGGTCAGGTGATCTACGCCCTGCTCTGGGTGGCAAGGCTAGGAACTATTCCCGTTTTCTAATCATATTCTCTCTTCCACCTGTCTCCTGCGGGGAGGCTGGGTGGGTCTTCAATTGATATATCTGCCAGGTAAGTATGTATGAAACTTTATTGTATCATAACAATGTCATTTCATACATTCAACTTACCTGTCAGATATATACATAGCTGATTGACACCCTTTGGTGGAGGGCAAGAGACAGCTAACCAACTGACTAGACAGGTAAACAACATATGTTGTAGGTATTAATAAACCTTAGTTCCTACCTTTTTAGATGGAAGACTTCGTAGCTACTGCCTAGGAGTCTGCTTCATCTCAAGAGCCTTAGCGAGATAGTGATCTGTGGCCAAGAGTTCTTGATGGATCTGTCGATGGGGTCTCTTCCACTTACTCGACAGAATCCTAACTGGCGTTTGTCAATGGGAGCACATCCGCTTATATGACAACACGCACTAATTTAAGGAGCACACAACCAATCCCGATCACCCGATCCTAACCCGTGTTAGTCTAAGATTGCCTAGAGTTATCCCCAAACTCTTTGCAAACAACCACAAACTCGAAACTCATACATACAAAAATAACAAAATTTTTGTACCCCTCTAATAGGTCAGATGTCACTCGATTTTCAAATGAAGAGAAGTGAAGGCCGCCTGTGCGACTACTGACACTCCCATACACCGAAAACCCGAGAACACATCCGACAAGAGGGTTACGTACATTAATTTTAAGGATTGGTGCTTTCTCCTTTACCCAGAACCGTCTGTGCTGACACAAACGACCTAACGAAAAACATTTATCATACGTAACTCGCACGTCTTTTAAATAATGGGATGCAAACACCAGAGTTGCATCTCCAATAAGTTGTGTCCAAAATGTTCTTTAGTGACATATTTCTTTGGAACGCCACGAAGTTGCGATTGCTCTAACTTCGTGGGCTCCCACTCTTAGAAGATTAAAAGAATCATCTGGACACTTCTTATGAGCTTCTGTGATAACACTTCTAACAAGAAGGCTAATGCGTTCTTGGACATTGCTCTCTTGGGTCTTTCACTGAGCACCAAAGACCTTTCTTGCGAACCCCCCACTGCTTCTTCCTGTCCAGATAAAATTTTAGAGCTCTAACTGGGCAAAGGGATCTTTCTGCCTCTCTGCCACCAAACTAGAAAGTCCTTTCACTTCGAAGCTCCTGGGCCAGGAATTCGAAGGGTTTTCATTTTTGGCCAGAAAAAGGGACTGAAATGAACAAATTGCGGAGTCTCCTTTGAAGCCAACTCTTGATTCAAGGGCGTGCAACTCACTGATTCTTTTTGCCGTTGCAAGAGACATCAGAAACAAACACTTTCTAGTGATATTACGGAACGAAGCAGTGTGAAGTGGTTCGAATTCATCTGATGAAAGAAATTTAAGAACCACATCTAAGTTCCAGCTTGGAACCTTAGGTTCAAGTGATTTAGATGTTTCGAATGAACGAATGAGGTCGTGCAAATCCTTGTCATTCGTTAGATCTAATCCTCTGTTTCTAAAGACTGCTGAGAGCATACTCCTGTACCCCTTAATAGTGGTACCGAGAGATGCGACTTTTGTCTAAGAAACAGAAGGAAATCTGCAATTTCGGTCACAGAGGTACTGGAAGAGGACAGCTTCTTCGACCTACACCAGTTTCTGAACACTTCCCACTTCGATTGTACACTCGCCTAGTAGATGATCTGCGGGGGGCTCTAGCAATTGCGTTTGCTGCCTGGCGAGAAAACCCTCTCGCTCTGACAAGTCTTTCGATAGTCGAAAGGCAGTCAGAGCAAGAGCGGGTAGATTTTGATGGTACCTCTCGAAGTGGGGTTGTTTGAGCAGATCTATTCTGTTTGGAAGAGATCTGGGGAAGTCCACTGTCCATTCCATCACCTCTGTGAACCAAATTTGAGCTGGCCAATACGGAGCGATCAGAGTCATCTTGGTTCCTTCGGATGCCACGAATTTTCTGACTACTTCCCCCAGTATCTTGAACGGGGGAAAAGCGCGTAAACGTCTATTCCTGACCAGTCCAGGAGAAAGGCGTCTGTTGCATAAGCCCGGGGATCCTCCACCAGGGCACAAAATGTATCTATCCTTTTGGAGAGGAATGTGGCGAAAAGATCTATTTGAGGCTTCCCCCAAAGGAGCCAAAGGCTCTGACAGACTTCTGAGTGGAGTGTCCATTCTGTGGGAAGGACCTGGAATCTCCTGCTCAATCTGTCCGCTCTCACATTCCTCTCCCCTTGGACAAACCTTGTTAGAAGAATTACCTTCCTTTGGTTCGCCCAAATCAGTAGATCCCGTGCCAGCTCGTACAGAGCAAAAGAGTGCGTCCCTCCTTGCTTCTTGACATACGCCAGAGCTGTCGTATTGTCTGAATTTATCTGCACGACTTTGCCCTCTGACTAAGTGTTCGAAGCTCTTTAGCGCCAGGTGAATTGCTAAGAGCTCTTTGCAATTTATGTGCCATGACACCTGTTCTGCCGACCAGGTGCCTGACACTTCTCTGGGTCCCAATGTTGCACCCCAGCCCGCCTCCGAGGCGTCTGAAAACAATGTCAGGCTTGGGTTCCGTACTTGCAGGGACACTCCTTTGTTTTCCTTTAATGGAACCAACCACCACTTCAAATGATGTTTTATTTCTTCCGATATTGGAAACGTGTCCGAGAGCTGACCTGTCTTCCAACTCCAACTTCTTCTTAGGAAGAACTGAAGCGGTCGAAGATGTAATCTTCCTAGGAGAAAGAACTGTTCGAGCGAGGAAAGGGTTCCCAGAAGGCTCAGCCATTCCCTCGCCGAAGTGCGCTCTTTCCCTAGAAAGTTCGATATTGTGGCACAGCCTTTCTTTAATCTCTCTTGAGATGGAAAAGCTCGAAAACCCCGAGAATCCATCTGAATCCCCAGATAAACCACGTTCTGGCTGGGGATCATCTGAGACTTCTCGAGGTTCACGATCAATCCCAAAGACTTTGTCAATTCCAGTGTTATTAACAGGTCCTCCAAACACTGCTTTTGAGACCTGGCTCTGATGAGCCAGTCGTCCAGGTACATGGAGACATTTATCCCTTTCAAATGTAGGTGCCTTGCTACATTTTTCATCACGTCTGTGAAGACTTGAGGAGCCGTGGACAGGCCGAAACACAGGGCCCTGAACTGATAATTTCTTCCTTCGAACATAAATCGAAGGTACTTCCTCGACGAATGGTGGATCGGGATGTGGAAGTATGCGTCCTGAAGGTCTAGGGACACCATCCAATCCCCTTGTCGTAGTGCTGCAAGGACTGAGGCAGACGTTTCCATGCTGAACTTCTGTGTTCGACAAATTTGTTCAGCGCACTTACGTCCAGTACGGTCTCCATCCCCCGAGGCTTTTGTTACAAGAAACAACGCGATTGTAAAACAACCCCCCGGGGAGTTGCAATCCAGCACAAGTTCTATTGCCCTTTTGTCCCACATCTGTTCCACCATTTGACGAAGAGTGTCCCTCAGAATAGGGTCCCTGTATCTGGCGGACAATTCCCTCGGAGATGTTGTCAAGGGAGGAATGTCCTTGAATGGGATGCGATACCCCTTCTTGATAATCGACATCGTCCAAGTGTTGGCTCCTATGTCTTCCCAGGCTTTCGCAAAATAATGTAGCCTGGCTCCTACGGGTGTCTGGAGGACAGAATTCTCACTTCCCTTTCTTAAAGGGACGGAAGGAAGACCTGCCCCTTTTATCGGTTGACTTCCTTCTGGCGATCGGTCTAGTTGGAAGACCTCCTCGAAAGGGCTGTTTCTGAGCTGGGCGAGCCACTTTCTTTTCCTCACTAGCCACAGGCCTATTCTTCCTTGAGGAGGTCTAAGGAGATCACCTGGGTGGCCTTTTCCGTCGAGAATGCGCGATGTCCTTCACCAACTGCGAGGGAAAAAGGTGTTCAGAGAGAGGCGCAAACAATAAGGCGGCTCTCTGCGAATGAGAGACGGCCTTCGTGAGGAAAGCACTGTGCACCGCCCTTTTCTTTAAAACTCCTGCACCATATAGAGAGCATACCTCAGCCGATCCATCCTGAACAGCCTTATCAATGCAGGCGAGGATGCAATTCAGGGTTTCTGGGTCGAGTTGTTCATTTTCTTGAGATTTCTTGGCCAGAACCCCAAGGGACCAATCTAAGAAGTTAAAAACTTCTAAAGTGTGAAAAAGTCCCTTGATGAGGTGGTCCGTTTCCGAAAGCCCCCATGTAACCTTCGCTGCATTCAAGGCGTGCCTTCTCGACGAATCCACCAAACTCGAGAAGTCTGATTCAGCTGAAACGGACAGAGATAATCCCATATCCTCTCCCGTTTCGTACCAAATTCCTCTCCTCCGTGTAAGCTTAGCGGGAGGCATACAAAAAAACCGTCCTTCCTAACTCCTTCTTCTTCTTGAACCAGGAGTCAAGAGATTGTAGAGCTCTCCTCATAGAAATGGCAGGCTTCATTTAAGGAAAGAGGAAGACTTGAGTGTTTTCGTGCTCGAAAACTGCGAGCGTGGCGAAGGGGGAGCAGCTGGCGTCAAAGAGTCTCCATATTCCTCCAACAGAAGGGACGAAAGAACTTTATAATTAGAAGATCCTTCCTTCATTTCGTCTTCCGAGGCATCTTCTGGGTTGATAGGCTCGGAAGGAGAAGGCTCTCTTCTTTCTACTGACTCTTCTCTTACTCTCTTACGAGTGTCAGGCTCTTCATACGAGGAATGCGCCTGGTGTACAGCAGGAGTATCTCGCCTGGGAGGAGTAACGTGCTTGGAATACTCCTGGCGCCTGGCAGGCGCAAAGCGCCTCGAATACTCCTGGCTTTCAGTAGGCGCATTTTGTTTAGAATACTCCTGGCGCGTTGTAGGAGTATTAAGTTCCGAATACTCCTGGCGCCTGGCAGGCGCAGAGCGCCTCGAATACTCCTGGCTTTTAGTAGGCGCATTTTGTTCAGAATACTCCTGGCGCGTGGTAGGAGTATTAAGTTCCGAATACTCCTGGCGCCTGGGAGGAGTATAAGCTTCGGAATACTCCTGGCGCCTGGGAGGAGTAACGCGCCTGGAATACTCCTGGCGCTTGGCAGGCGCAGAGCGCCTCGAATACTCCTGGCTTTTAGTAGGCGCATTTTGTTCAGAATACTCCTGGCGTGTGGTAGGAGTATTAAGTTCCGAATACTCCTGGCGCCTGGGAGGAGTATAAGCTTCGGAATACTCCTGGCGCCTGGGAGGAGTATTAAGTGCAGAGTACTCCTGGCCGCCGGGAGGAGTATAAGCTTCCGAATACTCCTGGCGCCTGGGAGGAGTATTTAGTTCAGAATACTCCTGGCGCCTGGGAGGAGTATCTAGGCCCGACGACTCCTGGTGTCTGGTAGGAGCACGTCGTTCCGAATACTCCTGATCCTTAGCATGCGTCTGATGTTTAGTAGGCGCTTTCCGTCTCACA
Source organism: Macrobrachium nipponense (assembly GCF_015104395.2). Lineage (NCBI taxonomy): Eukaryota > Metazoa > Arthropoda > Malacostraca > Decapoda > Palaemonidae > Macrobrachium > Macrobrachium nipponense. Next base: position 38,934,877 of record NC_087216.1, read on the forward strand.
AGTGCTCTACTCCTAACAGGATCTTCCTCTTCAGCTAACTCTTGGCGCTTGATTGAAGATCTTGAATCTTGTACTGGCTCGTTGCGCCTACTCGGAGTCTGGCTTCTGGTTGGCGCCCTACTCTTGACAGGAGCAGCTTCCTTTCTTACCTCTCTCCTGTCTAGCGCACCGCCCCCCCCAGAGATGGCCGCCTGTGCGACAACTCCCCTGAAGGATGCGTCGCGCCTGGCAGGAGATAGGTATTTAGATCTTTTAATAGGAAGCCTATCATCCTTCTTACGAGTAGGCTCCTTATAACGAGTTCCTACTAACAAGGCTAATTGCTCTTGCATATTCTTCAAAATTTTCTTGGTTGAGGAATCTTCCGAATTAGGAGAGGGAGATCTGGAAGGCGCTCTAGGATCTCTTCCAGACCCAGAGTCTGACTGTATTCTCGCCTTCTTTATTACCGAAGGCGCTCCTCCTTCTGAGAAGCGCTCGGGACTCGAATTGAGCTCATGCTCTTTCATACTCCTCTTCAAAGGACGGGAAAGATTCGACTCCTTCCATCTTCTCGGAGAAGGCGAACTCGACGACGAAAAGCACTCTCGAAGGACGCTTTTCCTATAGCGGTCCTTGGCAGTCGATACGATCGATTCTGCCGAAGGGACGCCTGATCGTTGGGGATTCTCCACAACCCCCGTACGGCTTTCGACTTTCCTTCTCCTCCGGGCCAGGGAGCTTGGAAGAGGTCTAGGCCTGGGAGCGTCGCAGAGACGACCAGACGCCCCCTCCACTACACTGGGGACACTAATATCACTGCCACATTCACTTTCCTTACCTTCCAATGCTGCGACTTTTTCCTGCATTTTCTGAAGGGAAGCTCTAAGTTCTGCTATTTCCGAAGCAGAACTAGAGGGATTAGCAATTTGTGAACGGGCTGAAACAGAATGGTCATTATCATCATAGGAAGAAGCTACAGAGCTAGACAGTAAATCATGAGAGGCAGACATTCTGCGGGTTTTATAAGCCGCCTTCCTCTCTCTATCTTTCTCTAACTTCTTCAAGTAAGAAGTTAGATTCTTCCACTCTTGTGCACTCAGTTTCTCACACTCATTACACGTATTCTCAACCGAACATTCAACCATTCTACACCCCCTACAACTAGTGTGAGGATCTACCGAAGCTTTCGGAATCCTCACCTTACAGCCCTCATTCACACACACTCTGAAACTAACACTAGAATCAGACATATTCACAAATTCCAAAAAACCAAGTCCAAAAAACAGTCCACGATAGCGAATGCAAACAACGATCCAAGTACGTCACCAAATATCAGCGAGAGATGATCAAAAGCTTTGCGAAAAAACGAATTCTAGTCAGGAGGAAGTAACAACAATGTTGATACAGCCGGCGACAGAGAGAATATGATTAGAAAACGGGAATAGTTCCTAGCCTTGCCACCCAGAGCAGGGCGGTAGATCACCTGACCTACCTGTAGCGAGTGCCGCGAAACTTTGAAATTCTGTCGGGAACGACGGAGTCTATAGCTATGTATATATCTGACAGGTAAGTTGAATGTATGAAAATGCGGAATATCTAATGCAATGGATGGCACAGAGGATGATCTCCTGTTTGAAAGTGACGACAAACCTGCAGTTGATTCACCAGATTCAAACTGGGATCCTTATGATGAAACTGCGAATGATAATTTGTTTGATGAATTGTTTAATTCAAGTGACGATGACAAGTCATTTTGAAGGATTTTAAATACATATTTACCATTAAATACAACATTTTTTTTATTTTATCTTATGTGATAAAGATTTCATACCATAAATGTTTTTGAACAATACCCCGGTAAATACACAACTGTCAGAGTGAACGCATCCTTCTCGCTACGCAATGTTTACACTTGCTGTGCGATTGGGGTTTCTTCAATTTACTTTGATTTTTTTCATTTTATTTAAGGTAATGGATGTTCTAATGTATTATTATTGTCGTATTACAGTGTGAAATGTTTTTAATACTGGTATGTACATGCATAGTTACCTCAACAAGGCTGTCATTGTTATTAGCCAACTGTAAAGCCTGGATTCCTGTACCGATATGCCAAAATAATAAAGATTCACTTTTTGTTACCGTTAGATAAGTCGACCCCCTAATTTTGGCATGATTTTTTAGGGCTAAAGGGTCGACTTATACGCCGAAATATACGGTACTTGAAAATGCAACAAATTCATATCATACGTCCTCAAGTACAGTATAATCTTCCACTTTAACCGAGTACTTATAATCCACGTGTCGGCCATTTTGGCTGCTATTTTCGACTAACGACCCTTCTGACATACGACCTGTTGGTCGGAACGGATCTAGGTGGCAACTCGGATGGTAACTGTATTAGGTCTAACTGAATGGAGTTACATTCAAGAACTATTCCTGAATTAAACAAAGGACAAATCTCATCCTGCTTGAAGGCTACGAAAGTGTTCCAGTGGTTTTGGAACACTTCCCGAAATCTGGTGATATAACTGGAAAATAAGAACATGTTGCTGTAAATGCTTGATGATTAGTCAAGCGTGGCAGGAAACAATGAAGCGCTTTGCTAAATTGTTCCTAGTATTGCTGTTAGAGGACAGCACTATACCTGGTACCTACACACAGAACAATTGCAGTGCTACCTGCGAAATTTGAATTAGGCTGCCATCCATGGAAACCAATAGCTATATAATTACTGGGCAAGTCTCACATACAAAATTAAGTTTGACATTGGTTTGGAAGCATGGGAACCAGGCACAGGAGTCATGTGGTAAAGTAGTCGGAGGGCTAAGAATAAGAAAAACAGCAGGAATCGGTGATGAATTAATAGTAATATCATCCAATAGCCTGGTCAAAGGAGCAGATTCTAGATTAGCCTTGTTTTTTGGCTCTTAAAGGCTGCATTTTTCTTTTTCTCCCTCTCAAGCTTAACGAAGTGAGACATTAACCCTTTCCAGTTCTTATCCTCCCAGTTCTGATATTCACAGCAAGTATTCTCCCTATTACACTCTTGCCCTATACATTTAACATACTTGGAATGAGAGTCAATGATGACTTAGTTAACCTAGTCTTACATTCCTCATTCCAAATGCTAGAGGAACTACAGTCCGACATTATGAGAAATACTAACAAAATAACTAATGATTGAAGGCCACAACAAAATTTGAATACTTCGCCAATTCCTTGAAAATACTCCCTGAAAACGATGAAGAAAGGCTGCACAGAACACCCGATGTTAGTCGGGAGCCGGCAGAACACAAACTGAGCTCTTCTTTCCTGAAAGTGGGTGGGATTTGTCACCCACACAAAACAACTGAAGTGCTACCACAAATTTTAAATCTTGAATTTTTAAACCTATAGCTATGTAATTACTAGGTAAGTTACTTATATGAAATATTTGACTATATGTGCCATTTCTATCACAATTATGGTATTGTGGTACAGAACAGCTACTGTGATAAAAATTTGACAATTTAATTTTTAAACTGTTTAGCAATTTTCAAAAGTATCACTGTCATTACTCATTATCTCAAATCACAAAATGCATAAAAAATATATAGCTATAAAAATGATACAGTACCACATATAAAGAAAATCATCAGTACCATAATTGTCTAAAGTATTCTCTTATTGTAAAGACAGCCAAACTTCACTTACCTTCACTCCTTCCCATGGCAACCAGAATTTTGTCCATGCCCCTGGGTCCAAGGGTGGAGCGAACCAGGTCACCAACTGCTATGGCTCCAACAAAGGAGGAGAGACGAGCTGTCTCTGATCTCTCCTCCTCGGCTTCTGCCTTCATAATCTGTACTGGGTTCAGTGCCATTGCCTAGTAATACAAGATAAAAAAAAAACATGTCTCAGAGGAATATAAACTATCCTTTGTCAGAATTCTCATCTAACAGTACCACTGTCTTGTTAAATACACAACTGGATACGTACTAATAGTACATACATTAGTCTTGCCATATAAAAAAAAATTCAGGAAGGGGACTACACTGCTTATTAAAATTCCATTAAACCTTAAATTTCTATTTCTGCTATGTACTTTAAAATCATTAGTAGTCAGTGCTGCAACCTAATGTACCACTATGTAAATACAGTACCTAATACTGTAGAGTAAACTGATTGACTTCATTTTACATGCATAAAAAAGAATAATTCTTTGAATTAGAATATACAATATATGGTTTAGGGCCCAAAGGACATGCTCTGGGACCTATAGGCCATTCAGTGCTGGAAGGAAACTTGTCAAGCAAAACAGATTATAAAGTGTAACAGAAAGAAAACTTTTGCAGGTGCACTACAAACCAATTGTTAGGAGAGGGTAGAAAGTCACATGGAATTAAGAAATATAAACAGATGTACATGTATAGTAAAATTAATAAAAAGCTTTGCAGCTACGGGCTGAAATGCTGCAAAGAACCTTGAGTAATGCCTACAGTGCACCACCTCAAATGCACTTATTGCATTACTCCCAAACTGGGCTCACTTCATTCTTAAAAAGGGGGTGGGAAGCCATAAAGTACTACCTTATACTGACATTACCACTAAAATGGCCATTATTAATGTAATAAGTACAGTAAAATGGAGCCCCAATATTTGCAACCATTAACAGCCAATGAAGTGAATTTAACCATTATCAGTAACTAATCTAAATGGATTAGTCAATGACGACTTATAATAAACTCAAATTACCAATAACAAAGGTAGTTTCAATTTTATGAAATAATAATGAAAGCATGACAAAAGTATCAAGATACAAAAAGATACAAAATTTCTATTCAACCTCTGACATAATGTATACCAGCTTTATTAGTTGTGCATACATCCCTAAAATGCAGTCTGATTTTTATATAGCTTAATCTAAATTCACAAGTTAAAGTTAACATCTAATTTTCATATGCCCTTTGATCTCCAAGTGTGACTGTGTCTTGGTTCAAGAAAAATACTACTGAATCCCTATTACCTATAGCTGATAACATAAGTGGGATTTTCAAGCCTCAATTCTTAAAACTGTAGTAATACGCATGCCTTATAGTGCTTAAAAAAACTATAATTCTGGCAGACAGATGGATACACACACAGATATTCAACTACTACATGGCCATGAGTTACTGCTATTTGAGTCTAAAATATGACTGGACACATTGTACCTAACAATAGTTCTTATAACAATAATTATGAGCCTCTCTGGTGGTGAAAGATTTATGGACTACTGTTGAATAGTATAACAGATGCTCATGTGAAAACTAGGCTGGACAACTATACTTGAGTCAAAATTTTGGCTAGGTCAAATATTCCACCCTCCCCCTCCTTTGGGGGACGGGTAGTCAAATAATAGCTGAATTCTATTTTTTCCCTGAAAATGTTAGCTTCACCTGCCTCTGACGAATTTTAAGATGTATGTCACATTACAAAAATAAAATAGATCTTTCATCTGATAATACCACTCCACTCATTACAGTATCTTCTTGTAAACTCCCTAGCTATTCATTCTATAAATGACATGATGACAGTTAATGTCCTGTGCTATAAATGACATGATGACAGTTAATGTCCTGTGCTAAAAAAAAAAAAAAAAAAAAAAACAAAAAAAAAAAAAAAAAAAAAAAAAAAAAAAAAAAAAAAAAAAAAAAACTTTAAAACCTGCACCATTTCAGTAATGATTAGGCTACAAATAATCATGTGATTTACAAGGTGTCATTAAAATAAAGTTCAGGATGCATCATGACCAATCTTTAATCTAGAATGGAGATAAACATTGAACAAATGGTTTAAAGATGTCAGCATAAACATTGGGTTTAAATTCAGGTCAACTAAAACTCCACATAATGGTAAAATTCAGTATGAACTCTGCAACATTTCAAGATTCAAGGTGAATATCTGATATAGTGAACAAAAACCAAACCATGATCACAACCACCAAGAGTGGGTTGGGCTACGTTACAATGACAGGATACATACAACTCAAATAAATAATACCACTAGATGAGCTATCCTACTCGACAATAACTTAATGCGTACATATATGAACACTTTTGGTTTATCCTAGGTTATATAACTGTAATGTTGGGTACTGGGAAAATCAACCCTTCTAGATTATACCTGACGTACCTGTCATAAGCTTTAGTACCCTAACATTTGCATAGCTAAAATAATGCATTGATGAAATGTGGAAAAACCAACATCTGAGAAAAAAGTCTTGGTATAAAAAAAAGCTTTGAAAATGATAGGGATATCAAAGCTCAGAGAAGAGCCTAAAGTAAAAGACTAATGCAGAAATGGACTAGAAAATTAAAAACAATAGGAAGAAATGGCTTCTAAAGAAGCCAAAATGGAAGTGGGATACCTAACAGAATAGGAAATAAGAAAATTATTTTCAATGCATTATAAAAAAAATGATATTGTAATGATACAATTAAGTTTGTTCATACTTACCTGGCAGATATATATATAGCTGTATTTTTCCGAATCCGACAGAAATTTAAACACTTACGACACACGCAGTGGGAGTCAGGTGGTTAGTACCCATTCCCGCCGCTGGGAGGCGGGTATCAGGAATCATTCCCATTTTCTATTCATAATTTTTATTTCCACTGTCTCCTGAGGGGAGGTGGGTGGGTACTTGATTATATATATCTGCCAGGTAAGTATGAACAAACTTAATTGTATCATTACAATATCATTTTGTTCATGAAACTTACCTGTCAGATATATATATAGCTGAATCCCACCTTTGGTGGTGGGAGTAGACAGAATAAAAGATTTAGGAAACATATATATGCAGATAATTGATATCTTGATTCCTTACCTGTTAGCATAGCTGACTTCGTGGTTACTGCCGCGTAAGTCTGCTTGTGCTACTAGAGTTGCCAGCGAGGTAGAGACCTATATAGCTGGTGCACTCCAGATGATCTGTCAACAGGGGCGAGACCACGACGTGACTAGACCATATTGACCATACCATGAGGGCTAAGAAGTAAAATAAATATATATATAAAAAATATATATCACCACCTGACCCACCTAGCCAAAGTTAAGGTGTGTTAAACTAAGGCTTAAGAGTTAAGAAGTCACCGTTGTCGGCGACTCAACTACTAAATTAAGAGCTCTTCCTAACCATTTTCTACAGGATAGGATGAGTGGTACTTCTTGCCCCCAAGATTGTGTCTGCAGACACGTATGGCCCAAGCGAGCAGCAGATCTCATATGCCATCTTCACATCTCGCAGGGAGTGTGAATTGAACACAGAGTTGCTTCGCTAAAACATGGTACTCAGGATGTTGCTGAGTGCCATGCTCTGTTGAAATGCTTCCGAGGCCGCGCCCTCACCTCGTGAGCATTCAAATCAAAAGATTTCAAATCTTTGTGCAAACACAAAGAAGGAGCTTTTTTGAAAGACCTCCTTAACAATAAAGCCAGGGTGTTCTTCGATATGGGCAAGTCTGGTCTTTTCGGAACACTGCAGATTGTCCGTACGACTTCGACTTTCTTGAGTTTTATGTAGATAAAACTTGAGAGACCTGACAGGGCACAGGACTCTCTCTGGCTCCTGCCCACTAACTTGTGCCATCCTTGCTTCCAAGCTCCTGGCCCAAGGACAAAACGGGTTTCCATTCTTAGGCCATAACGAAAAGCTTAGAGAGCACACCGCCTTTGTGTTCTCTAAAGCCAAAACTTGTGACGATGGCTTAAAATCTCACTAACCCTCTTTGTCGTATCTAGGGTGGTTAGAAAAAAATGCCTTCCTGATCACATGCAAGAAGGTAACAGGTAGGAGATGTTCGAATGCTTTGACATCAAGAACTTCAGACTATGTCTAAGTTCCATATTGAAAGCTTCGATCTGGACATGCACAGTCAGTCCGTCTGTACTAACGTCAGGTGACCGACCAGTTGACCAGTCAGACGAATCAAGGACAGCAAGGCTGTACCCTGAAGACCATAAGGCACTATTCTTCGCTGAAGGATGAGTGTTTGGACTGCCTGGGCGATTCAAGCTAAGCAACCTTGGGGGGTGTATCAACGCAACCCAACGTCGTTAGCGATCAACTCCTGAGCCACTCCTGACTCGAGCTTCTGGTGCCAGGAGAAAGGAGCGAGGAGCAAAAAGGCGATTCAGTCCGAAGGACGAATGCCTGACAGTCCAACCTGGTCTCATGTTAAACGATCATCGGGGGTGTATAAACGCAACCGACTTCGTCAACAAGAAACTCAGGGCTACTATATGTCTCCTGATCTCGCACGAGTGTCTGACTCCGAGAAAACAGGTGAGACAAAAAGTAGATGGTGAGCAGAGTTTCGAGATTTCACAGAACTCAAAGATCGTGAAGGGCTTTGTTGTTTGACAGAAGCAAATCTCTGAGCCCAAAGGCCGTCAACAACATATTTGCGTATTCTTTAATAGTTGTGACTGCCAGCTTATCCCATTCTTCAAACGGAAAGGGAAGACTGCAATCTTATGATGTCAACATCTCGATAGTCTGAACGTAGTCAGACTCAGAGCGGAGAGGTTATAGGTACCTTTCGTGTTAAAGGAGACCGACTCTCTCGGAAAAAGGTCCTTGGAAGGACGTGGACTCTGTGAATCTAGGTCTTGAAGGCCAACATGGGGCGATTAGCGTCATTGTCGCTCCCTGTGATGATATAAATCATCTTATTACATTTCCTAAGTGATTGAAAAAGGGGAAAAGAGACTAAACATCCATCCCCGTTCAATATCATAGGATGGCGTTTAATGTTACCGCGTCACGGCCGGGGATCGAGAAAAGAAAAAGGAGCAGAGAAGAAGAAGCCTCTTCGTCCTCAACCTAGCGAAGAGATGAATGAAAGGACGTCCCTAAAGTCTCCACAACTCTCAACATACTTCTAAAGAAAGATTCCACTCGGAAGTCAGTAGTTGCTGCCTTCGATCGAGACGATTCGAACGGACTTTTGCAATCCTGTAACGAACCTCCTAGAGGATCGTTCCATTCTCGCCTGTTGTTATAATAGGCTCTTTCTCGTAAACCCGAACCGGGACCGAGAGAAGATACTTCCTAAGATATGAGAGAGCTGTGGAAGATCAGAGTTGATATGGACCATGGTTCCAAAAACTCGTTTCGAGGACTGGAGGACGACTGAATGCTTCCACTTCTTTCAGATTATGATCCAGGACATCTGAAACCCTCTCCAGATGTTTCCGGCACCTTCTTTCTCACCTCAAGAGATACTTAACGCACCGAGAGATGTCAGAATCATTCCTAGATCTTTAATAAAATTTCAGTTTCCCGGTAGGAAAAAACTGTAGAGGTCTGAATTGCAGTCTATTCAGGGAAACAAACTTCTTTAGGAAGGAAATGGTCCCCAGCAAGCTCATCCATTCCCTCACACAGTATGTTTACTTCCCTAATAAGGCTGCGCTTTGCCTAAGCAAGAGAGCATATAATAGTGCAATGTTGTGGTAGACTCGTAGTCCTATACCGTGCGGTAACGAGCACCGAAAGGAGTAAGATATCTCTGTAGAACATATTAAGGCCAAACGAATGCAATGTTTATTCATTCATATAAGAAATCCCCTCAATCTTAGGCTAAAGTCCGTGATTGTAGGGCAGAGATACAGTTCGTCAGTCAATCCCTCAGGAGAGAGAGAGACGTAACTGCCAGCACAGAGATACGGTTAGTCAGTCAATCCCGCAGGAGAGAGAGACTTAACCTACAGCGTATGACAGCGAACGAGTTGGTACTGGCTCGTTTGGACTGGAGGAGAGGAGTCAGAGGACAGTGACAGCAGCAGCTTACGATCGTCCGTCATCGCGTCTCTTAACTTTATGCCTGGGTTGCCAGCTACCCTATTCTATGAAGAAAAAAGGTCCGTTATTTTTAGCATAAAGAGACTCTCAAGCTGGTATATTTAAGCGAAACAGAAAACGCTAAATATACAGATGCGTTTGTGTCGTCAGAACACTACCATACAACGGTAAAAGATAAATCGGAAACTCCTGGAAGGCTGCAGGGAGTAACGATTAAATGTCCTTAAAATGGACCATAGACCTCTCGGTTGCCATCCGAAGAGGTAACTACAGCAAGCGTATATGACTTGAACCAACCAGAAATAAAATAACGCAAGGCAAAATATGAAATTATATCACAATAAAGTTTGTTCATACTTACCTGGCAGACATATATATAGCTGAATTCGGAAATACAGCTACATACATATCTGACAGGCAAGTTTCATGAACAAAACTTAGGAGAATCGAAGCAGTCAGCTCAAGCTTCTTATGTAATGGACATAAGCGTTCATTGACGTAGTCTACAAGTCTATTTCTTGTACGAGTCTGCGAATGACGAATGAGAGCTCTTCCGAATCTTGTCAATAAGAGCTTATTCGCTTACGCAATATCAAGTTAATGAGATGTTTGTCAATGAGAACTAACCCATTTACGGGACAAAGAGATATTTTGTCAATGAGGGGATACCCACTTACTTGACAAAACTATAGTATATTGTCAATGGGGGAAAGTCACTGAATTGACAAAACGTAATCCAGGAAGTCGAGCATTTATTTTCCGATTCCCGTCTCAAACGAGGAAGGGGCAAGAATCCTGTTAAGAGACTGGGCTTACGTCAGGTAGAACGACGATGTTCAATTCGGCAGCGTAGTCCCGACTAGGAACTAACAAAATCTATCATCTGAAAGCCCTTTCAGATGGGCTAAAAAGTTGGCAAAATTATCCTGGGAAGAGGAAGAAACTCTCCAACCAGCTTCCTCTCCCGTATCACAACTAATGCCTGCTAAAGCTTAAAATTTATTGGCAGTATGGCAAAGGCAGTCCTGTCTTGCGCTTCCTGAAGAGCGTACTTTGATGAGTGCCTTTGCAAGAATCCTACTGAACGTTGCCGAGAGTCCTGACGTGCAGGACATCGAACCTTTATAACCCGTAACTGCCTTATCGCAAAGTCTTGACTGCGGTAGTGGCAACTTAAATTTATTGGCAGAACAGAATGGCAAAGCTGCGGTAGAGCAGACGAGAACTTCCCTTGAGCTTTCCTTAACTCCATCCACCTATGCGAAAAGCAATATTAATTGACAGAGACCTCTTGAATTCACGAAACCCGATGTCTTGCTGGGTTTCGAAGAAGAAGTTGTCTGTTCACTTTAAGCTTACTCCGAAGCACTGCCTACTTCACATTCTTTGCAGGTGAGGTAGAAGGTATCATCGAAGGTAGAGGTAAAAATTCTTTAAGCCCAAATCTGAAACAAGAGCTTGAAGAGTTCAACAGAAACGTTCAGCCAGGCGACACACCTGGCGTACGCTGGTGCACGCTCGGCGTCCATTGGAGCGCGCTCGGCGTCCACTGCGCGCACGCTCAGGCGTCCACTGGCCGCGCGCCTTGGCGTGCACCCGCGCGCCCCTGGCTTGGGCGTCCGCTCTCAAAACGCTTACTGCTACTATGACTTCTTTCACGTATTTCTCGGTGGAAAGACGGACACGAGTTCAGGCGACGTTCGCCTTCTTACTTCTCACTGAAACGCATAACGAGAGAGAGAGAGAGAGGAACGTGAGCGTCCTCTTCTATAAAGCTTCTATTTAGAGGGCGCGAGTCCATCCGAAAGCTCCAACCCCTGCGCGGGGAGACGCTTCGGAGGACGAGAAGCAATCCTTCAGGATTCGTGCATGTGCAGCACTTAGGCAGTCTGGGGATTTTCATCAGAAACTGCCGAAGGCACGCCAGATCGGTGGGGGTTCCTCGTAACCCTCCTTCGGCTTTCGACATGCTCTCTCCCTCGTTCTGGGAGTCAAGCAGAGGTCCCGGCCTAGAGGCCGAAACGAGGCCGATCTGACGCACCCTCCACTACACAAGGGGTATCACTGCACTTCTGCACTTCACTTTTACTCTCTAAAGCAAGCACTTTCGATTCTAAGTTACGAATCGAAGGAGTATCAGAGAAGGGCAATTTCTCTACAGACACTGCTTAGGGCCCGAAGGCAACACTGCAGGGTTAGGAGTAACAATTACAGAAGTAGCACTTCACAGCAATGAAGGAGAGGCGAGCACCTCTCGTAGACATATACATAGCCCGTAGGCCCCATACTACAGGGTTATGCAAAATAAAGTCTACAGGAAGGTTAGCAGGTTCACTACCCTGACTTTTGTTACAGATTAATTGCGTACATACGAATCATACGTCTCCTTACGGAATTAGACATGTTTACTGATTAATTGCGTACATACGAATCATACGTCTTCCCTTACGGAATAGACAAAGTCTCACACTCCTTACATGACAAATCTCAACAAAGAAGCAAGACCCATACCCCTCGTACATACCAAGTGCGAATCTACCGAAGCTTTCGGTAGCCACACCCTATCTTGCAGACAACCCCGTCTGAAACTAGCCTAACTAGATTCAGATATTTTATGCAAAAATGAATCAAATTCAATCAATTTAAGATAGCGTATGCCTAGCCACAAATCCAAGTGAATAAATCAAAAGACAATTAGGATACTTAGCGGCAATGAAGTTTCCAAAATCCTAAGACGGAGGTACTGAAAACAGGTGTTTTCAGCACCGGCGACAGAAAATTATGAATAGAAAATGGGAATGATTCCTGATACCCGCCTCCCAGCGGCGGGAATGGGTACTAACCACCTGACTCCCACTGCGTGTGTCGTAAGTGTTTAAATTTCTGTCGGATTCGGAAAAATACAGTATATATATATCGACAGGTAAGTTTCATGAACAAAACATAGATTGTCATTATTACACCATCGACTGTATTCTACGTAGCAAGACGTCAACCAAACGTCATAGTTTTTAACCAATGATGATTATCCACATTTTACTTGGGACTAGCATTTTAACAAAACTAGAATCACATGACTTGAATACCCAATCAGGTGACAGTTTACTAGGAAACTAACACTTTTCACACAATTTCCACCGCAATTTTTCAGTCTTTTGAGAGCCAAGGAGGTGTGTAAACCTTCAACTTCTGGTGCGGTTTCTCATTTACCATCTACTTTGACATCAATTCATGTGGACAAAGTGACACTTTTAACAGTGATAAGGGATTATATAGAGCCCGGCACTACCATCATTTCAGACTGTTGGAAGGCATACGATTGCCTAAATGAGGAGGGATTTCTTCATTTAAGAGTCAACCACTCCTTGAACTTTGTGGACCCGCACACTGGAGCTCATACTAATACTACTGAGAGGTGGTGGTGGGATTTGAAGAATCTGTTGCCTAAATACTGTCGTCGAAAGGATCAGTTTGTTGTTGAATACTCGGCTCTTGCCTATTTTAAATTGCATTTTAAAATATTGCACCATAGGCTCCATGCATTCTTAAAGATGGCAGCTCACCTTTACCCTCCAACCTAAATAAGTACACAAAGGGTTTTAGGCTGTCTTATATTTAATATGGCTGTGTAAGGAGGGTTGCAGGGGGGGGGGGGGGGTGTTTCACCACCCCCTGCTAGGTAAGGAGACGGCTACTAGGTTGGGTTAGGTGGTTTGTTTAGGTTAGCTGGTGGCCTTGTTTATTGCTAATTCTGCATGTGCCATTATTCGTATGTTAAAATGGATTCTTTAATTCATTGCCCACCCAAAACCCCGGTTTTGCACTGGGGGTCCCCCAAGATTGGAAAGGTTAACAAATAGGGTAAAAATACTGTTCCTCCTCCTCCTCAAAAAAGTCAGCTAAAGCACTTAAATAATTCATCAGGGGGAAAAAAAAAGTGGCGGAGCTATTGTATAGAATTACCTCGTCTTCATTTAAGGGGTTTTGAGTAAAACTTCTGAGAGCCTCATGGCGGTGAGTTAGCACTGCGCATGGGTAGACCTTTATTAACATGTTTATTAGGAAATTATGTCATCATTTCATAATTTAGTCAAAAACGCTGAGGGCAAAACACCGCTGTGCGACCATTGATCCAACAAAAGACCACTTTTTTCACTTGATATTTAATTGGTGAAACAACAATACAATTCAATATTTAAATATACCGTTCAAAAGATTGAAGTTTCGTCAACAAAATAAGATATGTATATGAAACCGCTATACAAAGTAAAATAAGTTAAGCATGTGAAGCCTTCCTAAAATGTGTGTTCAAGGCATTTTAAATCCAAAAAGGCATGGTATGGTTGTGAGTGCAATTCGGTTCTTCACTCACGTCCATGTCCTTCCCAGCGCTCATTTGAACAATATTTGCGTATCAATGTAACGTTTATTGATATTACTCAAGATTGTAATTGTAATCAGCACAATAAAACAAAATTTTGTTGCCTATACTAGTGAAAGTATAAGACGTCTGAAATTTGTGTCAGGAATCTGGTTACGTTTACAAAAATGAATATTCTCAAATGAATTACCATTAATAAGCAATAAATACGTACAGGCAGTCCCCGGGTTACGACGGGTTTTGTTCTTGAGACACATTGTAAGCCGGAACATCAAAAATCCTAAGAAAACCTTACTTTTAATGCTTTGGGTGCATTAAATACTATGTAAACTGCATTCTTATTACATTTTTAATCAAAAACCTTCAAATATTGATTATTTTGCATTTTTGGTGTCATATTTCTTCTGCCAGATCAGCGTTGCAGGAGCCGTAACCCTGGAAATAATTTCTGATGAATATAATTGAACAGCGCCCTAACCCCGGAACGTTGTAAGCCGAACCCGTCGTAACCCATGGGCTGCCTATATATGCAATTCATAACCTTATTCTGGTGTTTAACTAATTATTTAAATGTTATCTAGCACACACTTCTTCTTCTCGAACAATCGCCACGTTTCCCTGGGTCGCAAGCGTAAACACCATCGTCATTTAAGGTTGTTGTGAAGAAAGCGTCCCAGAGTCTGGGTACATGTGGTGTGCAAATTTAGCACAGAAAATGGGAAGTTTGTTTACGCAAGTGACTCCGCAAACATCGAGATGGCTTCAATCTTCTATAGGAGAGTGTTTTGAGTAAAAATTTTGAAAGCACCATGGAGGCATGTCACCACTATGCATGGCTAGACTTTTATAAGCTTTTGCTGAATCGGAAATGATGGCCTTAATTTCTAACTTGGGAGAAAACACTACCTACTTTGAAAAAAAAGTAGAGGTCTCAAGGTGTTGCTTCCATGGAGGTTGGCTTGTGACTGCATGGCCACACAGAGGTGCTTTACCCTACTTTGAAAGGAGTGTTGAAGTCTCAGTGTATTGTCTGGGTGGGCCACAACGGTATTTCTGCAGAAGCAGTCCGCACAGACTGCAAGGAACGTAACCGCGGATACGACTTCCACTGGGGATTGGGGGCCGTCCAATGTACTTCGCCGTGTTTAGTACTGGCCCCAGGGGGGTTAATTACAGTCGTCCGAATAAATAATACTAAAAATTCTTGTTCAGTAGGTAAAACTGCATAGAAAAACTGCAACTGCCATAGTCTAGGCTGCCGTGGATAAGTACCCTAGATCTATCGCCACAACTCTTGAATGATGCTTATGGGTGGTCATGGCAGAGGATTAAAGTACATTTTTGGGATGGTGGCTGCTATGTTTCTGCCAACCCATTTACCCCAATGCAGTGAATTTGTACCAGTAAACTGTAGATTACTGACTGTAAATATTGGCTAAACATTAACAGACGACAAAAATACACAATCATGACTCAAAGGAAGTCTATATTACAGCAGGCAAGTGGCCAGAACCAGGCTGAAGTAGGTACTAGGCTAGGTAATAATTTTCAGTTTTAGGCTACTAGGGGGAAACATCACAACAGGCCAACCCTCATCACGGTAGACGGGTCTTATTCACTCGATATTTAATTGGTGAAACATGAATACAATTGCAACTCTAAGCATACCATTTAAAAGACTGAAGTTTCGTCAAAATATTGTGATATATGAAAGCCCCATACGAACTAAAATAAGCATGTGAGCTCTTCGTAAAATATGTTTTCAAGGCAGTTTTGAAATCCAATATGGCGGCTACGTTTTTCATGGACGGTTCTCATCAGTGACGGCCACCATCTTTCCCCAGCCTTCCCAGCACTCATTTGAACAATGTTAGCGTATGTATGTAACGTTTATTGATCTTACTCAAGATTGCAGTTGTAATCAGCACAATAAAACAACATTTTGTTGCCTATATTAGTGAAAGTATGAAACTTGTTATTCCCGGGGTTATGGTTGGAACTGAATTCATTCTTACTTGTAATCGGTTTCGGTTTTTATCCTTACTGCCATCACAACTGAAACTCCACAGTGCTTATTTGATTGTTATTATACACATTTTGGTCTCAGTTCACTCCACATTGCACTTTAAACCCGTTGCTGTTCCTGGTTTCTAAGCGCGCGCGCCATAAACAATTACAAACAGCAGACGACGACAGACGACGAAACTGCAAAGTTTTATTCCCTAAACTGTTTACTTTACTCGTTATTTAGTTTAAATTTACATTGTTATTTAAAAATTTTGATTTAATTCATGTATATTATCCCTTTTTTGCAACCAAATTACCCCGAAAAAATTACAGATATTTCTAACGTAGATAAAATCAAATGTTTCTAACGTTTTCGTACATCTGGCTGCGAAAACCATAGAGGAACGAATACGGAAAAGTGCATAGAGGAACGACTACGTTTTTTTTTTTTTTTTGCTTTTTTGTTTTTGCTAGCACTTTTCATTGATTTCAGTCTTTATTAGTATTTTGAATTTCTTAAATAATCGTATGCCAGAAATAAATGTAACCTTTAATGTTTGCATGCTTTAATGTTTGCATGCTAAGAATGGCAAAATCATCGTTGCCACATTAGTGGAGGCTTCACACATACGCCGTTCCATTATCCTGTTAAGCGTCCGCCCCTGATAAGCTCGCTGCTAACGTACCGTCACGCTTTTTTGTAATCAGTGATCATAGCACTGATGATAGTTTTTCAAAGTTAATATTGATTTTTATGCTTGTTATTCATACTGTAATTAACTGTAGGAAATTCTCTCTCTCTCTCTCTCTCTCTCTCGGAGTCCAGTCACTCGGCAAAGAAAAGTCATCTTCACTCCCGCAATTGGAAGAAAAGTTTGTATCATCACTGGAGGATTCAGAACTAGAGCTCTCATCATCAAATAGGTTATCAATATCACACTCCTCATCTAGTATTTGATTGATCTCACCTAAAGAAATATGCCTCCTCTTTGGGACATTCATTGTGAAAGACGCGAAATCGAATTTGTCTCGATAAACGCCCGAAGCGTATTGAAAGAAAACCAACAGGGACAGGCAGTTTTCTAGCATAAGCGACCACCAGGAAAGAGTTGCCAGGCTGGAAATAAGTTTCCCATGTGCTGAGAGTGTTACCAAATGATGTTCCTACACTTTCTATACGAGTAAACGTATTATTACGGGGCTGACGGCTTGACAAGCACAGTTAAAGTCTTGAACGTAATATCCCGTTGAAGGCGCTACCGAGTAGATCGCGGTAAACGTATTATTACCTGGGTGACGCTAACAAGTTATAAACTGTTTCCATGAATTCTAGTTGTCATAGTAATGCAATAATGATAAAATTGCTTTAATATTTATGTATATATACTTCCAATACATAGCCTAATTTCACCAATTTCAACGTTTTGTTTTTTGTGTAGTCTTATTTACCCAGTTTGGAGGGTCAACAAACCATACCGAATGGCAACAGAGAGAGAAGGAGAGAGAGAGAGAGAGCGAGGGAGACAAAGAGAGAGAGATCAAAGGAAGGCGGGAGGAACGAAGAAGGAAAAGGGATGGCGGTGGAGGGGGGGGGGGGGGGGGGTTGGGGAGAGGGTAGGTGGAGCTTTATACGCGTGTTCGTATCCATTTCTGCATAATGGAGTTTTTGTCTCTTGGTACAAGGACAAGTGTCGTATTTCTTTACGATTAGTGATTCACGATACCCTTATAAATTACGGCACTGGGTGTAATGCACTATAGCAAAATCTCGTTCTGTTAAGAGTGTTCGTTACAGAAATAGGTATTGCCCAAAAACCTGCTTGCACTGTCTCTGAAACCCATAGTAGACATGCTGCTTAGTTGTCAATCAAGTTTTTATAACCAAGTATTTGTTACAAGCTAGCTATTGAATAAATTTGTATTTTTCTCAGTCAAAACAAAAAATATGCCCCTCATGCTAACTTTCTCTTTTTAACGACTTTCTGGTCATTGCAAATTCGGCCCCATAATTTCTTATGGTGCGAAAACAGACAGAGGCCCATGGACCGGAAACGATTGCGTCACACTACGGCGATAATCCAGCAGTAAAACATCTTCATATATCCAAAAAGTAAATAATAAAGATATATATGCGCATTACGATTATAACAATTACATGTATAGCTGATAACAATCTGCATGAATAACTGGTAAACTGTTCTGCAATGACAGTGAGTATAGCAATTATTTACAATAGGTACGAAAGTCAAGATGTCGTGACGTCATAATACAGAACTTGAAGGAACGTTCTAATTCAGAAAAATAATTACTTAAATTTGAGTCAGAGTCGAGTTACTTTTTCAATAACGAATATTTTCAAATTAATCATCATAAATATGTAAAATATTGATGTTTTACTACTCTTCTACCCCAACAGCTGTTTACGCCTGGCTTGTTGTTGATGAGAAATCGTGTTTCGATTGTTGTGATAAAAGTGCTCCAGCGTCTGTGGGTACAAGTGGTGTGCGGATTTATCACAGGAAATGGTTAGTTTATTGACACAAGCTACTCCGTAAACATCGAGATGGCGTCAATCTTCTAAATACCTCGAGTTGTAAGTAAAAATGTTGAACGCGTTTTGGTGAGATTTGCACTACGTTTGAGACCGTTTTCAGTACCCTCTGTTTAAATCTTAAAATTTGGCCTTAATTTCTAACTTTGGAGAAAACACTTACTTCGAAAGGAGAGTAGAGGTCTTTAGCTCCGTTTCTCACCAACAACAAGTCGCGACTGATGCCCATCTCGGGTGTCAGGACGCGTTATAATGTACTTTTTCGGAGGGTGGCTTGCATTGATGGTAGGTGGCCTGCTTGGCCTGCTGTGATGATCTACCCTACCTACTGACCTTAGCCTATGCATAGCCCACTCCAAAAAAATTACGTGTGAGTTGGGTAACCTACAGCTTACCAAGTCGTATAAACAGCTATGTTTCCGTTAACCATTAGCGTTAAAACTGCAGAGCTTAAAAGGCTAGACTAACCTACAATAAGATTGACCCAGACCAGCCTACCTGTCAAGCAAATAAAACGGCAATGTTTGGGATAGGCTACTAGGTAGGTACTTGGCCAATTCCACCATTACAAAACAGACTGAACCCTGAATTAATATGGAAATTTCAATGCTAAGCTTTATAGCGGCAAAACCTATATGTCACGAGGCCTGGTTTCATTTACAAAAGACAGGTGACACGAGCCGAAATAGGTAGGTAGGGGCTTGAAGTTCACATGTCATTGCACACCGCGAGCTACGCCCTGGAATACTGTTACATCCAGCCAAACTGCCACTGAAAAACACACGGCAGTGTAAACTCACTACTGATGATGGCACATAAAACCACAGCAAGAAATTAATTAGTCACAAACCATTTTTGTTGATTGTAAGGGTTAGCCCGCCTATCCTGTACCGCTGCTGATCGAAAGAGAATGACTCACGTTTGACAACAAGGCGCCGACAACTACAATAGTGCCTATTTACATGTCTTCAACATAATCTAACTTACAAAACCTATACAAATCTTTATTTTAAAGAATATACTATAATTCTTGACTTACCATTGTGCCGTTTAATTATAGTTTCACTTAATAACAAAGATATTTCTACCAGAAGCTTCGCGAAGATGTTCCTCGTGCACTACCTACTTAAATAGCAGCCGCAAAATAGTTTGCTTTTAGAGTAGTGTCTCTCTTTCGTGAAGTTTCAAATTATAATTTTTATACCACCAATGCTTCTGTTATGAGCATTAACGTATTAAAAATAAAATTATAAATAATTTAATAATATAAATTCCACTAATTATTAATCATTTTTATGTTAGCTATTAAAGTATTAGCAAAATAAAAAGACACAATATATTATTTTGCCTTATTCCCATTTTCATTTGTGAAAGTTCAGCTGTTATGAGAGAAAACCAATACTTATGTTTTATAAGGTACTTCTCTATTTTACCCATGGTGACATTCCCACTATAAGAAAATATGTCCTTACTGATAAAGAGACAGACTAATGAAATAAAATAAGCACCATATGAGTTGAATAGATTATAATTTTCATTATAAAAATATTGACAGTAGTCTATCTTTTTTCGGAATTTCAAAGGAAGAGCTCAGCACAGAGATATTTTTTCCTGATAAAATTGTTTTGACTGAATAATGTAAAAAGCGTGTATATGATGCAGAATTGGTGAGAAAATTGAGAAATTTACCGTAATAGTGTGACAGATATCCTGTACTTTGTATTTATATTTACGTTAATCCCGCGTCCACGGAGCATTTCTGCATAAAATATTTGCTATAGGTATCTCACATTACTTCGGTAAATTATTCAAATTTATCTCACCCGCACTCCATTTTCTTTACTGTTAAGTCAAATAATGGATATTTATATGCGCAGCCCTTTCTTATATTTTTCTTTCCATATGTACAGAACTATGTTGCATGTTACTCATTTTTCCAGATTTGGTCCTATTGAATCATGACCTGTGGTACATGCAAAAGTATGCTTATATTAGTTTTTATGCAATAAAGGAAATAAAAAGTTCTTCTCATTATTATAAAGGAGCAGTAGGGGACTATCTTGATCTTTCAATTATGTTTTGCTTAAACTGATTGAAGTATCTATGCTGATATTTGCGGCTGTTGGAACACCTCAAGTGCTAACTTTAGTTTTCTTACGCCTTGGCTTGGGCACGTTCCACAGATTTCCACGCTTTTACTTTCTGTCGACTTTTCCCGAAATGATCAGGGCTCAATCCCTAACTGAGAGCTTAATCAAGCACTTACTTATTTGTTTGTTAATTCCTTAAGTAATTTATCTACTTATTATATGAAATAAGTTTTACATCTCGTTTGTTTTCTAATTTCTTTCCTTTAGATTTTCATGAACAAGTTCATGGCCTTCGATCTACTAAACACTCCCCTGGGGAATACGACAGCAAGGACCGTCTGGGACGAACTCAAGTCCTTTCTAATGCCAATGGAAAGCAATGCAACTCAAGAAGGTCACCCTAACAAGAGAAACCTGGATTCGTTGCTTCCCACCCAACATCCGTGCCACCCTTTCCAAACGTAAAGGTATATATCTGTATTGATGGCAATTTCCTAAAGAAGACGGATAAGTTACTGGAGGCCTGCAAGTTCTAATAATATACCACCCAAAGCGTCTTCAAGCCATGGACGACCAAGACCAAGACGACAGAAAACAAGCCAATGCTATGCAAAGGTATCCATACAAGCCGCGACAAAAGTGACATTCCTACCAACTGTCATCCATGTACACCATCACAAGCTCGGAAAAGCTGTCAAGAACTGTGCTTTTGGGTTCAAATAAAAAAAAAATTTAAGTAAGACGGTCACCCAAAAAAGTAACAGTGGCTGCCACAACCCCAAAAGATGTCTATTCCACTACCGCCTATATTGCTGACCTCATCTTTGGCATGAGGTTCCCAGTAGACACAGGTGCCTTCAAATTATCCTCCTTGCATCAACAAAAGAGATATAAAAGCCCCTGGACAGCACACTCCTAATGGCTTCCAACGGGAGCCACATGTCATCACGCAACCATATAGCTCCAACTCTCCTCCTTCCAGGAAATATATACCTGGGAATTCGTTGTTTGGTAACATCAAAATGCCCCTGCTCAGCACCAGTTTCCTCGTGAACTTCAGCCTGCTGGTTTATGTTGCTCACTGATGGCTTCTGGACCTAGCCCTCTTCCAGACGATACAACTTGCCACCTGCCTTAAACGGCTGCCCATCTCCTCCATGGGTCACACAGGCCTCCACAGCCTCCTACAGGAACTTGCAGATATCTTGAAACTCAAGCAGAATTGTGGAATCCCTGCACAGCATGGCAGGTACGTACCATTACATAACAACAGGCGCCTATCCTCCACAATAAATATAAAGAAGGTGAGATCACTCTTCAAGTTCATCATTGAAGGCAATGTCAGCCCATTCAACCCAGTGGAAAAGGTCAAGCTCGTTATATTTTACAGAAATATAAAATTCAGCAGCCTGGTGATGAAGAATAACCCATCCTCACCGCGCGGATCCCTTGATGAAAACCAACACGGTCTGCCATTACAAATGCTGTTTAAGAGTTCATCGGCGCCTACACTGGTATGACTACCATGGACTTTTCCAAGAGGATCTCTTATCGTGCTCAGGAGGTGCCTTTTATAATTATGTCAGGACTGCACGTGATTCCACAATAAAAAGAGGTGACATCATCCCTAGTAATGAAATACAAGGGGCGTTCATTAAGTTATGCAACATAATTTTCTTCTAGGCCAATTTTCGCTAAAAAAATTGAAATTTTTTGTGTGACATCCTTAAACATTCCTACGTTATGTCATGTATTTTCATTATTTCCAATAGACAGTAGGACTTTAATAAATTATCAAAATGGAGTCTATGAACAAGGCACGTTCTAAACAAAGAGCAGAGATAGAATTCCTTTAGGCAGAAAACAAGAACATCACAAATATTCACTGGCAGTAGATAAAAACACTGCGAGTCACTGGAGGAAGTGTCTGTCATCATAGTGGTGTATATTATAAACCAAGACAAGCACATTCCTGTTACAAGGGAGAAATACGTAATTTCAAATGAACATTAAGGGATCTACATTCGTTTCCCTCAGCGTTGCGTACTTGTCTCGAACAGAGCAATTTGAGCTTATACAACCACTATGCACTTGGGTTGGTTACAGTTACCCACTTACGTGTTTACATGTGATCACAAACAATCTCAACCTCGAGTAGCTAATAACATCTTGATAAGAGGAAAACCAATTCGGTTTTCCAGTCCACCAAATTTTATAGTTTACTGTCAAAAATTTTAAATGGGAGATTTCCATCATTACAGTGGAACGTTCGGAGGAACACAAGAGGCATTAACCTTTGAATACCCCAACCTGTGGACAAGTGTATCAGCATTTCTGACAAATGTCAAGTTGAACAGCGAGTTTTTTTTTTTTTTTTTTGTGATTTGGCAATCACCACGAAAATCAGTGACTGCACATTGCACCATGCAGGCACCACAACTGCATGCAACTGGCTAGGGCTAAAGAGATCAAATAGAGTTTCTTGTACGTCTTCTGATGATGACAGGCACTTCCCCGGAAGACTCGCATTGCTTTTATCCACTGTCAGGTCTCTGTAAACATTTTGTAAGTGCCTGTAAATATTTGTGATGGTCTTGTTTTCTACCAAAAGGAATTCTATTACTGCTCTTTGTTTAGACTCCATTTTGAAAGTTTATTATACTCCTGCTGTCTATCAGAAATGAATAAAAATACATGAGATAATGGAAAGATGTTTAAAGATATCTCACAAAAAAATTCAAATTAAAAAAAATTGGCCGTGAAAAAAAATTATGGTGCATTACTTACTGAATGTCTCTCGTAATTAACTGTATGACTGACCATCGCCACCTATACTCCTCCTGAAAGGCCTACACATTAGGAGACAGAAACCCAGTCTAAATAAAATGCAGGAGACGTTGGCACATAGGTGAAGGCTGCTTCCCTGGCGAGTTAACCAATCAGGAGCATCCAACTACTGGCAGCAATCCTCCCAGTACCACTACCCTCACTCCTGCGTCCTTCAACATTCACAGTCGCACATGGAAAAGGGTGCAACCTCTGGGAGAAGGCTTCACTTAGGGACAATAATACCCTAGCGACCAATGAGGATTCAGCACTGCTCTTGACTGTAACATTGGCCCCCTATAAATACTTTCACCCACACCACTTTCCTCTAGAAACGTTTCACCCATTTCAGAAATGACCAACAGGGTGGTCAAAACATCATGTGACAAAAGAAACTCCGAAAGGAATACTTGTATCTAGAATCTATCTGCTGTCAAGTCTACAGATTCACCCCACCGTATTTCAACACTTGCACTTGATAAGAAAGTAAAAATGCTGTGCAAACACCGTTTCTGTATTTTTTTTTTGCCTAAATATGAACAATTTCCAGGTGTTCACAAATATAATGTACTAGTAGAGAAGTGAATTATATGGAAAATTGAGAAGACTCAATACAAGATTAATTTGCTTGATGCAGCTATCCTTTTTACCAGGACATGCTTAAGAGTGGGCCCACAGCATCCGTATAATTTCTCTCTGCCTTGTTTAATACTCTAAAGGCACATACATTAGGCTTCTCTATACTGTTTGGCATTACTGCTAATATTGCTTATAAACATATGTTTAAAGTATCACTAGGAATGTGGGTGAGTTTACTTTAGCTTTGATTATTGCAAAAAAATTTTGAAAATACACATCCTAACAAAGTTGCAAACACTTCTTTGGGACTTGGCAATGGATGTTGAGCTACTTGCAGTTGTGGATTTAGTGTTACCTTGCTATGTCTACACATAACCTAATGGTGTAGTGCAATCTGAATAATCTACTTTCTGCGATGAGCCCTTATCTTCTTACCTTATTTCAGTTTCCACAGCTGTTTATGGTGCATGGGGAACTGGTCTTGCAGCAAAAAATCAAGGAATTGCATTCTAATTAAAAACTAGGGCTGCATGTGCTTTTTTTACTGTGCCTACTATGCTTTCAAAGATTTTTATTACTATTATTATATAAAGGATTAGTTTATCCAGACTTGAAATCTGCTACAAGGATATTTACTGAAATTCCTTGTCTGTTCCTGTTTTGTACCTGTAACCCTTAAAATACTAGGCTAGTCTAATTTTATAATCCTTAACTGATCAATGCCCAATAAGGTTTATCTCTTCCCTTTGTCTACAGTCAATGGTAATCTGCCCCTGATTATTATACTGTATCTCCACTTGTAAGGAACCTACAAGTTTTATGTCCATATCATTGTAACTCTAAGTAGTATCTCGTCTGCAGGTTTTATCACCAATTTAGGTATTGTTTTGGCAACTCATTCAAAACTCACACCCATGCAGATAGACACAGCTGCAGATTACACAATAATTTCTGACAGAGTGGCCAAAACCATACAACATACTTAAGAGTTACAATGGCTCAGATACAGAAGCTGTAGGTTCATCACAAGTGGAGGTACAGTATAATGACCAGAAGATAGACAGATTACCATGGCCTATAGTCAAAGGAAACCATAAGACATTCCTTTGCATCTTGTTCACAGAATGGATGTGAAATGCATATTTTGACCCTACTTCCAATGCTTTATGTTAATTGTTTTCATATGACCGACATCTCAATTCAATTGAGAAATCTACATTGATTTGAGAAATTACCACGGCTGCTGCAGTTACTACATGTCTTGCCTGACACAGACCACTCATCTCAGTCATCGCTATTATGATCCTCTTGACGACATCTGCAGCATGATTTATTAGATCTCTTCCAGGGGCTCTGTGTGCCTATGTGACTTATATTGCTGTGCACTTGAGGTAGGTTTACTTTTTTTATACTTGGATACACCTGACCTAGGTTTACTTGTCTCGTGGGTTTGCCTTTCTTTGTTTATTTGCTACCTGGCTTATCTGGTTACAGCTGCCATTATGAGTGTTACCTGCTTTTACATTTGAATGATAATTAGCCATTTCCAGAACTATTGCTATTACCTGAACTCTTTGTAAGGACTTCTTTCTTGTAGCAACATTTTTTATTAGCTCCTGTGAATTATTTCCTACGCTAGTTACAGAAGATATCTTGCACTATGGAGTTACACAACATATTTTGCACCTACACATGAGGCATACATAACATATACATCATCTCCATCATTCATGAAGTAAGAGTCTTCTTTATGTTCAACCTGATGAAGGGTTACTTCCAAATCCAGGTCCACCAAAATTTCACAAAAGCAGCAATCATCACACCTTTTGGAACCTACGCATTCGATTACTCTATCTTTGGCCTTTGTAACTCAAGAGACCATGTTCCAGAGGCAACCTCCTCTTGTGTGTCTGCTACACTGACAACATCCTCTTTTTCTTCAGAAACCCAGATGAATCACCAGAAACATGTCAGAGCAATCCTTTCCCCTACTCCAAGACAACAGTTTGGTATTCTGCCTAGACAAATGTGTTGTTAGGGCCTTCACCTATGAATTCCATGGTCATCAAGTCTCAGCAAACAAGGTCGGCCCTTTGCCCTTCATAGTATTAATTGCCAGGAAATATCCCACTCCTACTACCATAATAGCCATCCAGGAATTCCCATGAATGGTAAACTACCACCAACTCCTGCCAAACATTGCACATGTCATGACCCTCCTCTAGAATACCCTCAGCAAAAACACGAAGATCCAGACCTGCCCAATGAGATGCCTTCAAAACAAGGATGCACTGGCAACTGCCAAGACTCTGGAATTCATCTAACCATGTACCAAAACTCTCAATAACTCCAGACGCCAACATTGCTGCCACAGTCAACATGTAGCCCCAATCCCTGGGCTTCTTTAGTAGAACACTGAGCCCAGCCCAGAGGCAGCATAGCACCTGAGACACTTATAACTTTTACCATCCAAATGGACTGCCAACCACTCGTACACACACTTACCAAATATCAAGATGCATATTTGCTCACCAACAATGCCAGCTCTTGGTCATCAATGAATTCAGTTGCTCTATACAACATATCCCCAGCTGACAAAACCCAGTGAAAGACACCATTGAGAACAGAAATAAATGGAGTCCACTTGGGGATAAAATACAATGAGCTTGCCAGTGTCCAACTCCGAGTCCCCAAAACCAGAACCTGTTGCATCTCCAAAACAAATCTACAGTGGGAAGAAGTCCTTTCCAGCAACTTAGAACATAGCATCCTCTGACACCAGCAGCAACTGATCTCTCCCTCTTCTAGCCATCATGCTTTAGAGGAAGGTATTCAACCTCATCCACAGACTCTCTCCTCCTTTCAGGACAACTTCAAACAAAACTTTGTGTGGCAGTAAACCAAAATAGTCATAGACACAGGAGTAAAACATTATATTAAGTGCTGAACAAGCAAAATAACCTGCCACACGAAATCCAGCACTAGCAAATTTCCTCAACTCAGATGTCATTTCGGCCACCTCCACATCAACATGGTGGGCACCAACCCAAACCAATGGTTCCAGATACAACTTCATGGTTACAGTATGCTCCATACAATGGCCAGAAACAATACCCATTTTGGAAGCAACCTCACACACCTATGTAAAGGCACTTTTCATTGGCTGGGTCTGCCATTTTAACACACCTGGCGATATAACCTCTAATCATGACCCAGTCTTCATCTTCGAGATATGGACTACCCCAAACAAAATTCTACAACCCCACCACCATTAGAAGGGTAGAAAGAACCCATAGTTCCCTTGGATGTCAGATGCAGTTGTCGGAATGTACTGTCATCACTTGTAAACTCACCAAGAAGCCTCCGAAAGTGCCTTTCTGTTTCTCAACAGAAGCCCCTACCTAGTCTTCTAATGCTATAAAAAAGCAGCCAAGTTCCAACTCCACAGTCAAAAGGATTGTGTCGTGTCTCCACTGACAGGCTAAAATCTGCTTCTCTGAACGGCAAAGGACCCTTCGGCACCCTATCCAAGTCCAGACGTCTCGTCCAATCTCCACAGAAACTCGATGTAACAAGATTATTTCTTGTAACTAGCAACCTAATACCTTAATTAACATCCTGAAAGGAATCCACCTTGTAATGATGTGGATGGTTAATTACCTTTATGCAAATTAAATTTCAATTTTATTTTTACATGATTCTTTCCCAGTAGTAACCTAATAACTTCTTAAGGCCCTAAAAGGGATCAACCTAATGTCATAGTTTATCATAATTCAGAAAGGTATCTACTGGTGAGGGTGTGGAATAGTTGCACATTTCAACTCAAGTTATTTTAAAAATGTATATATCATTTATAATTTATTTATCATCTACAAGAACTTGTATATTATTACAACTCCTTTGAGGGGGAAGCCTCGTAAAACTGCGCTGCCGAAACCTGGTTTAGCCGCCAGCTTTGACAGCCAATCACGAAGCTACACCATGGTCACGTGTTTACCTGTTACTAGTCTTCCGTCCCCAGGCCCTGTCACAACAAGTCAGCTTCTAAGAATATATAGTCAGTCTCTTTCCCTCGCACCCTCAACTAGAGGCATTCATGTTTCAGTTTTTCATCGTACTACTTAAAAACTTTTCGGGCTCATTGTACTCATACAAGACTTCGAAAGTCTATCATAAGTTTCCAAGCACTAAGTTATGGGATAAAGTTACCCCCCACCCCCCACCCAGCCCCTGCCCATAAACAAGCAGGGATCTCAATAGGCAAAGGTAGTTCTAACGGTCTTGCATTTTCTTCTCCCTAACCCTGGAGTTAAATCGTCAAAACTTTAAAAGTTCAAACTTGGTGCTCATGGTTTTTTGTTAAGCAGTCTGACATGAGAACACTTCATAGTGCAATTTTTATTTGTTGTTAATTATCTTAGCTTTCATAGTTTATTCTTAATTTCTCAGTATCTTTTTCTCTACTGCGCTGCACTCTTATTGGAACCTCTGGACTTGTAGCATCTGCTTTTCAAATCAGGGTTGCAGCTTGGCTTGTATTAATAATAATAAATAATAATCTATATCTCCGTTTAAACTGTTTAAATGTTATCAGTATTTTGAATACTATTTTCATTTGACAATCTCGGAGATCAAGCTCATAAATTGGCATTACAGTGGGACCGGGATGAAAGAATGAACAACATTCCAAAGCACCACATAGGTCAATGTAACAATTCCCAAGAGGAAGGAAAAATCTTTTTAAAAATTTTATGTGACTAAAATTTGAAACAAACCGTTAAAAATGTGTGTGTGTGTGTGTGTGTGTGTGTGTGTGTGTGTGTGTGTGTCTATCTGATAATAGAAAAGCTGCAGATACTGGAACATGGTCAAGACTTGAAAAAGAAAAAAGACAACACTTGACTGTGATTTTATCAGAAAAATCTCACCAATGATAAAATGTTCTCTGGTGTTTTGCTTTAGTTTTCTGTAAAAGAAAATTATTGAGATGGCTCCTTGTGTCCGTCCGCATTTCTTCTGTCCGCCATCCGATCTTAGAAACTACTGAGGCTAGAGGGCTGCAATTTGGTATGTTGAACTTGATCATCCACCCTCCAATCATTAAACAGCGAATTGCAGCCATCTAGCTTCGGCACTTTTTATTTTATTTAAGGTTAAAGCTAGCCACGATCGTGTGTCTGGCAACGATATAGGCCACACCACCACCGGGCTGTGGTTAAAGTTTTATAGGCCACGGCTCATACAGCATTATACCAAGACCATCGAAAGATAGATCTATTTTCGGTGGCCTTGATTATATGCTGTACAGAAAACTCGACTGAGCCGAAAAACTCTGGCTCATTGTTTACTTGTTTTCTCCTGATTTTTGATCTTGAGTAATATCGACAGTTTCGGAGACAAAATATCAAAACTATCGAAACAATTGCTGACGGAAGAATAGCAACGTCTCTTCGAACATTTTTTATAGGGTTTTCTTAATGGTTGGTTAAGCGCTCGGTGGCCTACCGCCCCCCTACCTCCTCCTCCCCCCACCACCACGCAGTTTCTCGCTGGACGAATGGTTTACGTGCTCGCCCACCAATTCGGTAATCGCGAGTTCGATTCCCCGCTCTGTTAACGTTGAATCAGAGGAATTTGTTACTGGTAATTAGAAATTCATTTCTCGATATAATGTGGTTCGGATCCCACAATAAGCTGTAGGTCCCGTTGCTAGGTAACCAATTGGTTCCAAGCCACGTAAAAATATGTAATCCTTCGGGCCAGCCCTAGGAGAGCTGTTAATCAGCTCAGTGGTCTGGTTAAACTAAGATATACTTAACCCACCACGCCCATTCTTCTTCCCTTTTCCTATTTCGCCTAGTTACGGAAATGTGTAAATCAGGTATTTGTAGCAGTGGATCATTTCTGCATTATTCTTGGTTACATATACATATACGTGTAATTTTGTATCGTGAAAAATAGTATATTAAGCCTAGGTATACAATTTTCTTTCACCCGTTAGCGGATTTTACTTTGATCATTGGACTTAAATTATTCATATACATTTTTTGTAAACAATCATAATTTTTTTTACATTAGGGTTTGACTCTGTTAAATAATGTTACATATTTACCTTTATAATATTGATTATATTCGAGAAAGCAAATAATGTTGAGTAGTTCATAATTTTCTTGAAAGGTTGAAGCGTCGTTTTCACGTTTATGGGAAAACGAGGCAAATTCTTCCACTGGGGAACTGAAACATTTTAGGTTCAAGGTTCATGCTCAGCATCTCTCTCTTGATAAGCTTCACTTGAATGTATACCTACATTCAAGGTTCTGCATGATTAACATAATGGCTAAAGCTACTTTCGGGTAATATGATCAATCTTTTTATTATAATGGAGTATTAATTAATTTCAACGAAAGCGAGGGACATTCGACATTTCATTGAGTAAAAAACAAAGCAATACTTTCTACGGAAACAAATGTAATTTCTCGAGAAGTTAAATAATAAAAAACCATCTCCCTTTTTTCAGCAAAAGAGAAACTATTAAGTTCACAATGGAATCATCAAAGAATGTAAATTACATCTTGGTTCGATAATAACCGTAAAAGAAGTTGCTCTACCTAAAAACTAATTTTTCAGTTCGTCTTGTTCAGCATGCTACAGTAATTTAGGAAAGAAAAAATGGAGATTTTATTGGAATATGAATCTGTGTGAAGCTTCACAACTATTACATGAAATTCAACTGAGAATTTTTTGACAGCGCGTGTTAGGTATTTAAATCCTTGGTTTAAAAATGACTATTCAAAATAGTTTAGTAACGGTCCAATTTTCGTTTTCAATTAGGTATAAGAATCTTGAAGAAAGCTTCAATATCTTTATGAAACTCTGGAAGATGTAAAGAAGTAAATATTTAATAAAAGTATAATAGTACCATAGATGTAAAATGCTAGAGCGCTTTTAATTTTAACAATTACAATGGCAGTTGAGTTTACAGCTGATGGTAAACTTACATTTAGGAGAGAGAGAGAGAGAGAGAGAGAGAGAGAGAGAGAGAGAGAGAAGAGAGAGAGCACACGATTCAGAATATTCAATTTAATACTGGAATTCTTAACATGATGCAGTTTCCATGAGAATTACCTAATTTTCTCCCTTCCGTCGCTGGTTCATTTATATCAACACTGCCATATCAGGTGATAGAACAATTAAAGGAATTCACGGTATAGGAAAAAGCAGTCTTCGTCGGCAGGGAACCAAAGCAAGAATGTTATCAATTTATCCGTATGTAATATACAGCGATTATAGTTTTTATTTAGCAGATTTTTAATTGCACGAAATGCTATCATGCTTGAGTATATTTACGTTCTCTCTCTCTCTCTCCTATATAATATATATATATATATATATATATATATATATATAGACATAAGATATGATAATATATACATATATATATATGATGTGTGTGTATTTCCACAATTAAGCATTATCCGCTTGCAGGAGTTGCTCGACAGAAAAGAAAAAGCAATACAACACTCATTGTTACACCCACACTTTAAATCGTCGACGTATAGGACACCCCTACACACACTGAAACCTTCACCCGTAACTTAAACGCAATCTCGCTCTTCCTGGTTGGGTAGACCCTTCCTTTTCAATAGCTATTCAATGCCATCCATCCATCTCACCCTTTCCAGGTATTTTTCTCCTTTTCTCCAACACTTCTAAATCATTTACTCCTTCCATCAGGCTATAGAGGTCCTTTCTCCTCAAACCACAAAGCCATTCAAAACACTCTGATCAATCCACTGACCTTCACTAACCTTATTTTACATTTTTATATATGTCCATTTTTCTCAGCCTATCAGTTCTTCTGTTACCACATACACAGCATCAAATGTTCTCCTCAACAGCTTCAATCCTTTGTTTTTGATTCGCAGTCGATATCCATACTTCACTTTCATAGCTTAGAATTTGGCCAGTAATGCCTTCATGTGTTCCCACCTTCACCTCCACAGACAAGCTAAGTCTAGTCTCTTCCAAATCATTTTACACAAACCACAATACCTGCCTTGCTTCACCTATTTTGTGATTTAACTCTCCTCTCATCCAGCTATTATCCATATCTTTTCCCAAATATACAGGTCAACTGTTTCCTTCCTTTCATCATCCATATTAACAAGCACTGCTTTATTCTCCTGGTTCCCGGTGACATTCATAATCTTATTTTTACCCACAATTCTCTCAAAGTTCCCCTCTTGCAAAAACTTCAAATTCTTACTAGTTTCTGCAGTTTCTCTTCATTATCGCCAACCAGCACTGTATCATCTGAAAACATCAACCATTCCACACACCATTCACAATCCATGCTCTTATCCCACAACTTTGAAACTAAAGCTGCTTCACTCTCTTATACTTCTCGCTCATTCCATCCATAAAGGTATTGAACAGCCACAGACGACATAGACTCGCCTCAGTCTTTATTTTTTATACCAAACCAGTCACTCTCCCGCTTGCAAAGTCTAACACTTCCATTGTAGAAGCTTATCTGCTATGTTATTTATTCTCAACACCCTTCACAATCCTCCTTCATTAATTCTATCATAAATGATTTGTTCTAGGCCAACTTTCCTTTACAGTTTTTTCCTATTTTGTAACTTTACATATAACTGTTTCATAACAAACCCTTGACCGATACAGCCCTTTCCTTCCCTATACCCATAATGTATTTTCCTTATCAATCCTTCTGTCATCTATCCTATTTTGTCTACGACAGATCTACCATATACCTCCAAGGTACAGTAAAAAAAAAAATTTTTATTTGGAATTCTTTCAAATGCCTGTCACATCTACCGTTATTCAGTGGAGCAATTATTTCATTTACTCTTACATTTCGAACCTTTCGATCATCCAGAGTGACCTTATAAATCCAAGTCAGTTATTGATTTTCCTTTGGAGCTCTCTTGGGTTTTCAGTCTGTTGACTGTCCTTCAAGGGTTTCAGCTGAAAATTTAAGGAAAGAAAAGAAAGAGAAAGACCACTGAGATTTTTGAGGATTCCAAAATTTGTATATATATATATATATATAATATATATATATATATATATATATATATATATATATACACACTTCTTTTTCCTGTCTACAAGCTTAGAGATATTCTATCCTCATTGTCTACAATACTTTTCCTGATAGAAGAGAGATGTCTTTGCTTTTCATTAATATATATATTAAGCCAAGAAATTTGAAATTTCAATTTATTTTAGTTATTGTACATAAATAGCCTAGGGAAAAATATGGAAGAATTAGCAAAAATTTATATAATTTCTATTTTGGACTGGTTTAATAATAATTCTCTTTCAATGACTCCTAATTTCATGAGAAACACTAACACTAAAGAAATCATTCCAAGGCTAACAAACTTCAAAATACTCACGGTGTTCTATTTTCTACAGATGATGTCATAGAAATCTCAAGGGCTGGAATTTGAATGACTTCCTTTGACGTCAACTAAGTCTTCTTCTTCTTCTTCTTCTTCCCCACCGTTGTCCCTACATTAAGGGGTCGGTTGCCTGATGCAAATTCTCCACTTCCTTCTATCAAAGGCATCATGACGTCAGCTGAGTCTTGAAAGGGTAATCGCTCTCTCACCAATGTACTCCAGCATCTCCCTTGAAACTCCACCAACTTTTGGTGCCTTTTCATTCTTCAGTGTTTTAATTGCCCTCTTCACATCCTGAAATGTCATTTTTCCTAGCATTGTCAAGCTTAAAACATTCTTTCCATTCTTGTGTCATCCAACCCTGCCTCTCTTGCTTAGTTGACATTCAACAAATCTGCACAACTCTCTCTCTCTCTCTCTCTCTCTCTCTCTCTCTCACACACACACACACACACACACTTGACCTGGAACTACAGTAACTACATAAAACTTCTCTCCATTTACTCTGAGATTCATTTGCTCATTAGCATTTCCCTTAATACTTACTTTCTTGTAGAAAAAGTTAATCTCTCCATTTTGATTACATGC
Source organism: Macrobrachium nipponense (assembly GCF_015104395.2). Classification (NCBI taxonomy): domain Eukaryota; kingdom Metazoa; phylum Arthropoda; class Malacostraca; order Decapoda; family Palaemonidae; genus Macrobrachium; species Macrobrachium nipponense. The sequence continues at coordinate 38,969,138 of NC_087216.1, forward strand.
CTTCTTTTTCTCTATTTTTTTTCTTCTGGACTCCACTATCCATTTTTTCTCGTATGCTCGCACCCAATCTTCTTTTCTTATATCCAACTACTACGTACATCTCAAACTATCTCCTATCTTCTTTCATTAAATTATTTATTTCCTCGCCCCACCGCTTAATGTTTGTATTCCCTCTTCCTGTTTTCGTATACAAATGAATATTCCTTGCTGTCCCAGCGACCTCAAAATATAACCTTACAAAAGTCCTGTGCCGCTCCCATCTCGGTCTTTAACACTAGGCCATTCTTCATCCATTTTTTCGCCATATGCCATCTCACTTAATAATCATCCAACTCACGTGTCATAATTAGATTTACGGCCACACTTTCACCTCTTCCTTTGTGACTTATCTATGTATCTTAACTTTCTGCTTCAGGTGAATAATGATTACATATACCTCTAGCCACACCTCTTCTCACCGTCCATCCATCACTTTCTTCTTCCATATACTCTTCCATTAGCATTTACTGTACCTAACCCTTTCCTCATCACTCTCTTTTCAAAGAAACTCGATAAATATTCTTCTCGGGAACATATATTTCCAAGAGTCAAGCTTCTTTCCAAACACATTTCCACTAGACTCTCACCATTCTTTTTTTAATCAACGGACTCCATACGTTCCATAAAATCTCATCTCTTTCTGTCTCCTGACTTTGCATTAAAAAGTCTTTTATTCTCAATCTTTTCTAATCTTGGTCCATAAACACTCACTATTAGAACTTTTGCTCCAGTCAACTCAGTCTTTAATATAATTTCTTAAAGCTGACACACACACACACACACACACACACACACACACACACACACACACACACACACACACACATATATATATATATATATAATAATTATATTATATATATATATAGATATATTATATAATATATATATATATATATATATGTATATATATATATTACATTATATATATATATATATATAATATCTCTATATATATATATATATATATATATATATATATTACATGTACATTCTTTCAGTTGAACTCAAGAGTCTTCCTGATACCACAAGCATTATCCCTTCCACAACTTTTCTGCTACCGGAGATGCAGTCAATCTCAGTCCTTTTCATTCTTACACACACACACACACTCTGACCTTTTATACAACATTCGGCTTTCTTTCTTAACACAAATCATCTTTCTTACATTTCTTCTCTTCTACAACAAATTTATCTAATGGGCCAAGACTTAGTATCGTAGTCGTCTTTTGATTTTTCAAAATATTATAAGAGGTTTTGGGGCTACAAACTGATGGCGACTTTCACACCAGAAAGAGTAGCGGGACACTACCATTTTCTTTTCCTGGCTCCCATAGGTTTGGAAAGGTATAACTGCAACTAGCCTCAGTAGTGGAGGCTCCTATTCCAGTATGTCCTCTAGCTAAGTGGTCCACAACCCTTTACAGAGGTCAGTAATGTCATGATCATCACCACTATCATCACGGTAACTCTCAGTAAAAAGACTGATCTGCTACTATGAATGTCATTAAATTCAAATGGGAGAGGCTACCCCAAAGGGTTCGGTGAGCTCCGATACAGGCGCCTCTGTCTTAGGACATGGTGCAGTAGGACATACCACTGACACACGACCACACCACACACACACCACACATATATATATATATATATATATATATTATATATATATTATATATATATATATATATATATATAGTATATATATATATATATATATATATATATATATATATATATATATATATATATATATATATATATATATATATATATAAATGTATAAGCCACAGAGGAAAGTGAAACACTGGAGTAGCTGCAAGATCTTTTGACTCAACATCCTTTACTTAGCAGACTGACTGACATACATGAGAAACTGAGAGGACAAGGAAGTGTCATATAAGTGACAGATATGGATTATAAGGAGATAAGTACCTAGAATCCAACACATCTGGAGAATTAGTAACCTTCCCAAACGAACATAAAACATGGGTACAATTTAAGAGGTTTACAAAAAGATTAAGTCCAACTGCTCAGACACAGGGACAAGACAATTAAAGGATTATACAGGGCGGCAACTGACCACATTCAAACCTTTGGTAAACAAAAACTTATTCACAAAACATATTAAACATATGTATACAAAGAAAATATCTATAAGACAACTAATTCGTATTTAAGTCTGTGACTGTACCTTCAAGGTCATTCTTAAACATGTTACAAATACAAGGGTCTAAATGAAACAGGCTATGACTAATATTAAAATAACAATGGGAAGTAAGTTGTATAATGGCAGATTCTAAAAGATTTCGTGATAAGACATCTTTTGATCTTGCAATTACTGAGCTACCAATCCAATTTATGCGGTGGTTGTTTTCACTTAAATAAATGAATATTGCATTAGATGTTTGCCCAGTTTTGACAGAATATTTATGTTCTTTGATTCTTACTTCTAAGCTCTTGCTAGATTGCCCGACATAAAAGGAGGGGCAGTCCATGTGTGGAATTTTATATATTATGTTGCATCTTTCCCTGGGGTCATTTTTTATTAACATTTCTTTACTGAATTTACACTAAAATGGTTCTTTATGTATCAAAACATCTAAAAAAGGGAGGCAATTGTCTTTTTCCAGTTCTAGAGTAAACTTAATCGATGGTACCTGGTTATTTAATTTAGAGAGTAAATCATTTACATCAACACCAGCAGGCAAAACAGTTAAAATATCATCAACATATCTATACCACTTTAAAAGAATATAAATGATTTTAGGTAAATAGCATTTTTCACAGAATTCCATGTACAAGTTTGAGAGGACTGGTGATAAAGGGTTGCCCATTGCCATATCAAATATTTGTTGATAAAATTCACAATTGAATATAAACTTACAATCACAAATGCACAATCTAGTGAGTGAAATAATGTGACTTATAGGTAGAGGTAATTCATGCTGAGTTAGTTCATTACTAAGATTCTCTAAAATAGAGTCTATATATAGGGACTCTTCAAAAATATATACCTTGTGTGAACACGTCTATATTGACTGAGGGGGGCAAGCAAACAATGAACAGAAAAGTAAAAAGCCTTATTAACAGAAATACCAAAATTGCTTTTCTAAAGGATTAAATGTAAATGTAATTTGTCCACTAAAATAATATAATTTCTATAAGGTTACCAGAAGATATAATTTACGGGAGCACTGTCTGGCTCCGTGGCACTCATGACATTAACACTATTATTTACAATAGCAAAACAAAGGTGCCACCAAATTACAAGCAAAATCACTTAACCTATGGGATATTGTAGGTGCATGAGATACTGACCAAGAACTTAAGACTAGCAACATTGATTAACACTAGGCAGTGGAGCACTGTAAGTAAGCATGAGCTTTGCTGGAATCCCGGGGATAATATTCCAAATTAGCACTGGCAGAACAAGTTGAGTGGCACTGTTGATTGGCAGGAGGAGGCATACAACGGGGCAGTCTACATGAATCTGCAAAGCAGTCCGAGTTGAAATATGAATATCAGTGATGGTGATCTAACATAAAAATGCTACAAGCGAAGTTAGAGTTATATGAGATAATCAATTACGTTAATGCAATGAGAATTAATCAGAGCAAAGTAGCACATACTAATGTCACTTATTTCACAAGAAATTCACAGGTATTTAAACTCACATGGGTCTCTGACGGAGACGGGAATACTTGCAATGGGAATATGGGAAAACAGTTGAAATAAGGAATAAGTGCAATAAACAACAGGTGAAGGGCCGATAGAGCAATTTCCAATTTCAGTTACCTTGGTCCGTGGACAAGAGAGGTGTATTCAGAGCCAGGGCATCAGTGGAAGGATACAAGGTGCTTGCAGGGCTTCACCAAGGAATTGTCAGAAAATGCTTCTCATCAGACAGTCTTACCAGAACCTTGAGGATGAGGGCGTTGATAGGTTGTCAGGGCGGATGTCTATTCTTAGAGTCCAGTCTACAGGTAGTGCAGGTGTATAGGAGGCTAGCCAGATTCAGCATCAAGACACAGGGCAGAGATAGCAGCGGGCCTAGTCGTCAGGCACGATATCACTTCTAGACGGGAGAGTACTGCAGTTAGTACTTAAAGTGGAATGCACCACATACTACCGTGTGGAAGGCTAGGGCAATGTGCCAATTTGTAGGACAGGTCAGGCCATATTTATACCTGTTCATTTGTTTGTATGGTGTTTTTACAATGCATGGAACCAGTGGTTATTCAGCAACAGGATCTGTCCATGGAGATTCAAGTAGCATCTAGTTCAGGCTGGATTGATTCTGCTCTGGTCCTCTCATCGTCACCACTAATCCTTGCAGCTACCTAAACAGGATCATTGGACGTCGGCAGAGGAAGGGTGGACGACAGAATACAATAACGCTACCTTGGGTCAAGAGGAACCGGGTCAGGCATCAGTCATGCAGGTGAGAGGAGGTGGAGTCGTGGACGCGGAAGGCTCCAACAATAATGGTGAGGGCAAAAGGGGTGACGTAAAAAGGATTAGGGATAGGTCAGTAAGACCTCATGTGAGACAAGTGGATTCTTGCGACTTGGAGAGCAACTAGCCACTAATGGCTTCTGTCAAATTAGATTGGGGACGTAATACAAAAGACTGGAAAAGGCTGCTCTGGTCCCTTAAGTACAGGTGACCCTTTTGGGATTTGGTATATGGCCAGTAGCTAAACCTGATGAGGATTATTATTATTATCATTATTATTAAAGTAGTTTAACCAGACCACTGAGCTGACTTTCAGCTCTCATAGGGCTGGCCCGAAGGATTAGTTTAAAATGAAAAAATCATGTCTATGCCAGAGGCAAAGCTCTGGAACCGAATTGTTTATTCGTTGTGATGACAAATGAGTGAAAATTAAACTAAAAACTGCACAAAGGCTCACACTGGAACACATGCACACAATAAATACATTTACTCACTTATCCATACTTTCATAAAAATAAAATCAGAATAAGTTAAGTAACATTTAAAAGTATTGTTTTTAAAATTCATTAAATAGTCTAATAATTTTCATATTTTAAAATTTTACTTAGGTTTATATTTTATCAACTAAATTACACTTCTTCAAGAACATAAAAATAGGCCTGACTGAAAATGCAGAGGATTCTGACAAGATTTTTTTTATAGATCTGTTTCCAAATGTCGACAGTCGTTGCTGGTTGTACTTTGGGCATTCGCATAATACGTCTGACAGTTATAACCAACTTGCACTCTGCGCACTCAGGAGCTGAGCCATGCGGGCTGCTCATTAAGTGTCCATGTGTCAGACGGGTATGGCCTATACGGAGACGTGTCAGAATTACTTGTGCATGTCTCTCTCTCTCTGATATGATGAACTCCACTTTCCAACATCAGGTTTTATTTTATTATTTTCTGATTCTTCATTCCAAATGTGTTGCCATTTCCTTATAATGCCCATCTTTATGTATGTTACATAATCACTCATAGAGAGATTCACACTCGATCTTGTCATTTGATTTGCTTCTTTGGCTGCTTTGTCAGCCTCTTTATTTCCTTTGATCCCTACATGGGCAGGGATCCAACATATTTCTACATTTTTCCAATACTATCTAATTTATGAAGTAATAATTTAATTTCTTGTACAATATTATTTTTTGGTTTATAAGTCTGGATGGCTTCTATGGCACTTCTCGAGTCACTAAAAATCACAAAATTATTGAGTGATGTTTCTTTATTTTTATGGCCGCGGCAATTGTGCAAAGCTCCACTGTGAATATTGAAGCTGTATTACGTAGAGAGAATTAATATGATTTGTCTTGGGACAATGCAGCATATCCCACTCCATGTTCTGATTTAGATCCATCTGTGTATTGCATGAAGCAGACCTTTTCGGCTCATATGCTCTATTGTATGTTGTCTATGGTGTGCTGGCGTACGAGTATTTTTTTGATAAATATTTTAATTGTGTGCAAGTTTTCATTTTACTCATTATCCAAGGCGGAGGTAATTTTACTATTGGAGAAATTTGTATATTCATATTTAGTGACTCAAACAATCTTCTAGCTCTAATTGGGAAAGGGGGTGGATGATTGTTTATAAATGTCTCTTAGTTCAAATAATTTTTTTTGTTGGAGAATCGCTTGTCCTAATTCTCAGCGCACTCTTCATTATTACAAGGTCTCTATGGAGAGAGAGAGGTAGTTCACCACATTCAACCTGTAAAGAAGAGGTTGGTGATGATTTAAAGGCTTCTGAACATATTCTAAGGCCCTCATTATGAACTGGGTCCAACGTTTTCAGTGCTGCGTCTGACGCCGAGCCATATATCTTGCTACCATAATCAGTGATAGACAGGACTGTTGCTTTATACAGTAATGTAAGGGTTTGTCAATCGGCTCCCCAAGTAGTGTTTGATAATTTTCTAATCAGATTTAATGCTCTTTTACATTTTGATTTCAAGTATGTTATGTGGGGTTTCCAGTTTAAGTGAGTATCAAACACTAAACCTAAAAATTTTGCGGTTTGTCTAATTGGTATTCTATGATTTCTGATCTTTAAATCTATTTCTTCACCATTCATCCACCTTTTATCTTAACAAAACACGACTGCTTGAGTCTTATGTATGGATAACTTAAATCCTACAGATGAGGTCCATTCATTTATTTTTATTATACTTTTATTAATGATGCGTTCTGCATGTTTAATGTGAGAGGCTGAATAATATATGGCAAAATCATCCATGTATAGGCTACTTTTAATTCCAGTAGATAGATTTTTATTAATATCATTAATGGCTAGGGTAAACAGTGTGCCACTAAGGACACTTCCCTGTGGAATACCATTTTAAAGTGGAAATGTTCTGGACAATATATCATCAATTCTCACTTGAAAACTGCGATTTGTTAAAAAGTTTTGGATGAACCTAGGTAAATGTCCATGGATGTTGTTATTTTGTAAAGTTATTATATAGGGTACCTTCATGTACTATCATAAACCTTTTCAATGTCAAAAAAAGACTGCTACAGTTATTTGTTTTCGTTCAAATCCTCTACATATATGGTCTTCGAGGTTAGAGAGAGAATCTAACATAGATCTATTACATTGTGACCTTTATTGAGTGGGAGTCAAAATTTTATTTTCTCGAATGTGCTATGTTAGTCGAGCATTTACCATTTTTTCTAGTAATTTGCATAAGCAACTTGTTAGAGAAATTGGTCTGTAGTTATTTGCATTACTTGGATCTTTTCCAGGTTTGGGGATAGGAATTATTATTGCCTTACGCCATTCATTAGGAAACAAATTTCTAAGCCATAAATGATTATAAAACTATAATAAATATGATTTTGCCAGAGGTGCTAAGTGGCAGATCATCTCAAAACAAATCTTGTCACCTCCAGGAGCAGATTTATTGCTGTTTGTGAGAGCATATTCTAACTCTTCCATATTAAATTTTCTATTATAATATATGTCTTCTATTGTTTCAAAATTTATTATTATTAGTTCTATATTACTTTTCTTTGTGCGGAAGTGGTCATCTAAATTTCTATCACTACTTAGTACAGTTGCTAAGTTTTCTCATATTATATTACTTATTTCTTTAGGATCAAGTATTCTTTTTCCGTCTTTTAATATGGCATGTCTGGGTGGTTTCGCATGGGTACCATTTATTTTCCTGAATTTTCCCATATTGCTTTATCAGCAGCATTTTTTATGAAATTAACAAGAAACTTATTAGTTTCATTATGGTCTTTTAGATATTCAAATGGTGGTATACTTCTAGTGTGCATTTCATACCGCTTCCAATCTGCTTTATAAATGTTATAGTGAGAAACGTGTTTTGCTGGATTACTTTGTAAAAAGGAAATTAATATTGGGAAATGATCACTGGTGTGCAAGTCATCATCTGTGTTCCAATCCAATCTGTCAACCATACTTGTTGAACATAGGGTTAAATCTACGAGGAAAATGTTCCATGTGTTTTTGAATAATATGTATTACCTTCATCACCATTTATACAGCACATATCATTTGAATCCATAAATTCTTCTACCTTACTTCCTGCTCTATTTGAGTTTGAACAATTACAGTCCCATATTGGGTTGTGAACATTAAAATACCCTAATATTAATATAGGTTCTTTTGCATTTTTAAGTAATTCTCCAAGTTTATCAATATCGTAATTTTTATTTGGTTGGTTGTATAAATTATAAATGATATAATTATCGTTTTTTATTCGAATTTTCATACCCGATATTTGGAGGTCAGCAATGTTTACAGGTACTTATCATAACATACCTTGTTATGTACATAATATAGGTTGTACCTAAATTTCCTTCTTCCTGTGATGTTGATATTAAGGTATATTTACCTATTGTTGGTATTGTATTATTGACATGTTGTAAACATAATATCATTGGTTCATATTCCTTTAATAACCTTTGTACTTCTCCCAGGTGTAATCTGGTCTGTTGACCATTTACGTTCCATTGTATAATATAACTATTGAAAATGGAAAAGTAAATCCGCAATAATATGTCTGATCTTGTTACTTAAAATACAAAGCAGAAAGCTTTCGAAGACCTGCACGGTCCTCCTTGACAAGGAGGACCGTGTAGGTCTTCGAAAGCTTTCTGCTTTGTATTTTAAATAACAAGATCAGACATATTATTGTGGATTTACTTTCCATTTTATTTTATTAACTCATGTGATTATGAGGTTTCTTTGAACTATTGAAAATATTATGTTACATCGGTCATGTTTTGTTTTCTTTTTTTGTATTATCATCAACTTGAATTTTTTCTAAAATTTTATTTACCACATTCAGTTGTTTATCTTTATAATATTTTAAGAGCTCAATACACATACATAATTTTTCATGGGTGTCTTTCTATTTTCCATAAATTTTCTTATAATGTTTGTCAAGCAATCTTTTGTTATATTTTTGTTATTATTGCACAATGCAATGAAGTAATCATTGCAGCCACATGTGTTGTCATGTATATATACTGCTTCATTTTTTCTTATTGTACCGATTATTGGTGACGGAGTAATCTCATCACCCTTGACATGTGTACTGAGTGTACATGAAAGAGACTGTGTATGTAAGTATAAATGTATGTTTGTACACTGTATGTAAGTATAAATGTATGTTTGTATGTACATACGTATGTGGATATAAAGTTATCTTTCACAAACCTCTTTGGTAGAACTTAAATCAAGTCTCTTCCTCGTAAGTCTATGTTAAACTGAAAGACGGATCTATTATTGAAGAAGAAACAATATAACGGTTATATTATAACCCATATACCGTTGCTGTTGAAATTGTTTATAAACATCTTAATGGTTGTCGTTCGGAAGTTTACCAGTCAGCATAATCTTTGATAGTTCAGTCTTTTACCACTCTGCCTGCTAGAGAGAGGGAGAGAGAGAGAGAGAGAGAGAGAGAGAGAAGAGAGAGAGAGAGAGAGAGAGAGAGAGAGTTAATGGTTTTTGTCAAGGGTCATAGTTCAGCCTTTTACCACTCTGCCAGCTAGAGAGAGAGAGAGAGAGAGTGAAGAGATTATTGAATATTTCACTGTCTGCAAAAATTACCTGGTATATTGAATTGAATGATTTTCAAACTAAACTCAAGCATATTAATGATTTATTTCAAAATATTACACATTTATATATTTTGTGGGTCCTAAATTTTCTGTGGCCCCCCATGGCCCCCCATTTTTCAAATTTTGCCTTGTGGCCCCTGAAAAAATCTCATGGCCCCCAAGGGGGCCATATGGCCCACGTTGAGAAACACTGGCCTAGGAGGTTGTCAGAAACGTCAAACCAGCTAATCCTGTGTGGTGGCGATGATTTTTTTTGCCGCACACCTTCGATTTTGATGATAGTATACCAGGAATAAAGTTTTTTATTCTGTTTTTAATGATTCTATAATGGAACTGGCTGTAGAGAGATCCAATCGTTAATTTCATGTTATGAAATGGGGTAATATATTAAGCGAACACTCAAGGGAACAAGAGTTTATGACATTACAGTATCAGAGATGAGAAATTTCTTTGCTTTGGTTATGCTTATTGGTATTGTCAGGAAGGGCAATCTTCGATATTATTGGGTCACTGATCCTCTCCTGAATACAATAATGACATATCGGAACTGCATACTGAGCGCAGGGGGTTTTCTTGTCACTAAGTTGGCTAGTATAGCTGAGAGAGAGATATATAAGTTAGCTAGTATGAGAGAGAGAGAGAGAGAGAGAGAGAGAGAGAGAGAGAGAGAGAGAGAGAGAGAGAGAGAGGAGCTAAGTGTCGGAGACTCAACAAATTCACTGAGTGTTTGGGTATGTTCAGTGAAGTGCTGCTGCGCTTCTCTTTATAGCTTCCTATTGCCTATTGTAGAATTTGTAGGAAACGCACTGCAACCGATGCTGTAAACTTGGCTTACGTAATAAGGTTAAAATACCCTGTTATGATGTTCGTGATTTTCGGCAATACCAATATAACTTTAAAATGTTGATCAATTTTAAGTATTGTGTAACTTATATTACAAGTGAGACAACAATCTTCATTACAACGATATAAACTGCTCAGATTTTTTTTTTACTCCGTGTGTGTGTTTGTGTCTCTTTCTCCAACCATACCTAATAACTCCGCCCACCAAACGAACTACAGAACTTATTGGTGGAACTCTTGTTAGCAGAGAAAGGGTTGTCCCCACCATCCCCCTCAGTAAACACTGTTACCATGTAATTTTTCGAAGTCTCGCAAGACGGTGTACCGTGGAAACCTGTGTCCAACTGTACATGCATATCTATTCACTGACACATAAAACAAACTGAAACGTGAATTGACCAAGCTGTACTTTATACTCAAGCAACTGATGAGAACTAAAATTATCTCAGTATTCTGCACCATTCTTCTGTTATACTTTGTAAAGATGTCCTTCTTTTGCATAATTTCGATATATACTTACATGCATACATACATACATACATACATACATACATACATACATATATATATATATATATATATATATATATATATATATATATATATATGTGTGTGTGAGCGTGTGTGTATTTTCTACGCCTCTTTCTGCCTTGACTTCTCTCCGTGTTTTCTACGCCTCTTTCTGCCTGACTCTCCATCGGTTTGTGCATATGTTTGTCTGTCAGTGCAAATCTTTCGAGAAGAATGGATTCCTCCCTTCAAGGGAAAATCTCAAGAATTGTCGAGGCAAAAGATTTTCAGCTTTGCAAACATCTTCAGTATTCCAAGTTCCCGATATTCCATGGGAATCTGGAAGGGATTCCATGCATAGGACGAGAGGGACTCAGTATTACATGTTCCGATATTCCCTAGGAATGTTGAAGGGATTCCCACCTTAGAAAGAGGAGGACTCATTTAAAGCCGATCCAGGAATCCGTCCGTTCCTCAGAAGTTAAATGTCTACCCTGAAGGGTTCATCTGGGAAAAGAACTAAGACTCTGAAGCCTCAACGGAGCAAAGTCCTCTAGTCACCTAGAGCAGGTGGAAGATTCTAAAAACAACAATTTTCGTAAAGGCGATTGAAGGGCAACATAAAAAGATGTTTTCCAGAATAGTGACAGTGGTTGGATTTACGTTCTTTGGCCTAGTTGGCAAAGAAATTGCCACTAGGTTTATGGATTTACTCGTTTCACCTGATAATGCAAAGCCTGGACCAGAGGGCTCTATTTCCAGGGCAGCATTGAAGGCATTTGATAGCCCTCCTAAAGCCCATATATGGCTCCCAGGGGCGTCTGCCTTCATCGCCGCTGCCGCTGGTGGAGCGGCCATAGCTCTAGGACTAACAGCTTTCAAGAAGTACAAACGTCTGAAACACCGAAGGGCTCACGAACTGGAACAAGGATCAGAAAGTGTGAACACCGAAGGCGTCGGAAAGTTCGACCTTGCACACAGGTACTTTGAAAGTGCGCTGGAAGAAAGCGATACACGAATAGAACACGTCACAGTTTATTCTGGAGGCCAAACGGATGTTGCTGAAGACTCTGGAGGTCGGACTGTAGATGATACCTCCGAAGAAATAACTACTGAGGACGAAGAGGAGGAAGATGATACGCTGAAGTTAGACGCGATAGACTCGGAAGAGAATAAAAGAGAAGACGTGGATTCAAATAGGATGAAATTGAATGATTTCAGAACTGCCAGAAAAATGAAAGTCGACGACGCCAAGAGACACGACAAGAAAGATAAGAGGATTGCTGATCTGGAAAGACAACTCCGAAAGGAGAAGAAAGAGTACCAGGAAATTATAAAACAGCTTTATCAACAAAACTTGGACCAGAGTAGGGACATGAAAAAAATTAAGCTTTGGCATGACACATCCTTACAGCACTTGAAAACATGCCTAGAAGTCGCACACGCTGCTGCTAAGAAAGAGAAAGAACTAATAGATGGAGCTTTTTATCGTATCAAAAAAAAATGCGAAAAAAGACTTAACAAATTAGAACAACAAGCATATGATAACTTCCAAAGCAAATGCTACGACCTGTTAGATGACAACTACTATTTTGATGAGTCTCAGATGATAGTGAAGCTGACGCAGAAGAATGCACGAGTCTCACTTATTGAAAAGGAACTGTTCAAACTCCAAGCTGCACATCTGCAAGGAAAAGATCAGTATTATGAATACAAGAAAGACTACGAAAGGAGAATAGCTGAACTGTCGAAAACATTTCGAAAGCATATAGCAAAGGATAGAATGGAAGCAATGAAAGCGAAGCACAAGCAAGTTCTAGATGAATTAAATAAAGAGTTGCATGGTAAGCTGCCGAATGAGTGGCTGTGTGAGTTGAAGAAACTTTTGGAGGACAATGTACTACAAGTACTGTACGTTTAGACTACCACCATTATGGCAACAAGAGGAAATCTCCCTGCCCCCCAAATAGCAAAGGCAACCTCTGGCGCGGCGTGAAAACCCGGAAGGTAATGCCATTGCTACCACAACCCCACTCCCCCCAAAATGAAAGGCGAGGGAACAAGAGTCCTATTACTTTCTTAACTGGACCAACTTTCTGCCGAAGAGGTATAAAAACTAAGCGGGAGATATTGGACTACATTCTTTCTGTTATGTCTTAATGAATACATGTTACCTACTCTGTTGCAAAATGTATGTTCGTTGACACACACAAATATATATATATATATATATATATATATATATATATATATATATATATATATATATTTAGCACGGTAAAATGAAGGTACACCGACAACGAAAAATGATAATCTAAACAAAGAAAATAATGGAAGAGCAATATTATTTAGGAAAGTATTTTTACCCCTTTCCATGCGATAATTGTTTGGAAATGAGTAAAGAAACTACAAAAACTATATATAATATATATATATCTATATATATATATATATAGATATATATATATACCATATAAGTCTTGTTGAAAAGGATTGCTGCATCAGCTCCATTAATTTTGTATAGAGTCTTCTCTATTTTCCCTACTAAGGATTTCTCAATGTTGCTGAAACTGGCAAGCAACGTGCCAAAGGGGATCGTCAAATCCAGTGTAGTCATATTGAATTATCTTTATTACTGCTATATACATATATTACTGTTACAAGTTTCTCTCTCTCTCTCTCTCTCTGACGTTTCGCCCAGATCTGCCAGGTCATGGTCACAGCGATGGTTGCTGGAGGACTGAATCTTAGTGTTGTTTGTTGTTTATGATTAAGCTGACCTTGTGTCAGCACGGGCTCTTGCTCACAGAGCAGCCTGTAATGATTCTTAGTGGTGAGTCCTTCGCTATATATCATGGTCGTGCGGGCGCTCACGGATGCGCCTGCAGGACCCGGAGGGTACTCGGAAACTCTCGAGGCGCGTTGATCTTCTCAGGTGTGTTGCGTCACCTGGAGCCGGGTTTTCATTGGCTGCGACCGTGGTGACGTAACTCCTGGTATTTCTACCAACCTCTTCGATATTGGCCCCGTCCTGGGCGCTGGTGTTCTCGTCTGGAGGGGGGGGGGGGGGGGGCTGGGTCTTCCTTACACAGGTGGGCAGCAGGAAGGGTTCCTGTGTCGTATTAAGGAAGGGTTTTTGCTCGAGGATAAATAATGCCTCAAGGAGGCGTAGGCGTCGCTGATCTGGGGCTCTTCCAATTATCTTTGTGTTTTTTACGATATCCTCACGCACGATGTGCTGTTGGTGGGCGGTGAGGGCGTGGTGTTTTATGGCACCATTCTGGGCGTGACAGGAGATCCTCTTAGACAGACGTAACGTTGTCATACCGGTATAAACTCCAGGACATCCTTGGATATATAGGGCATGTGTACTGGTAGACGACGTTATTCTGCTTCAGGGGATCTCCTGCAGGCGGGGTAGGGTTATTTCTCATAATCAGGTCCCTTGTTCTCCTGTTCTTATAATAGATTATAAGAGAGAGCCTCTTCCCTTCCTCCACGGGGGTGACGTTCTCTTCTACAATCTTCTTAAGGCATCTCTCCTCTTCTTTGTATCCGTGGTGCATGAAGGACTTGTAGAAAATACGTATATCCTCGGAGGGGGGATTCTCTTTATTCTCTCCGTCCTCCATGTACCATTTGTTTAAGGCTGTTCTGATCTCCCTGTTGATCAGCTTGTTGGAGTAACCGTTATTAATCATCATTTGTGAGGCTCGGTCCAGTTCTGCGTGGGTGTCCTGCCACGCTGAACAGTGCGTTAAGGCCCTCCTCACGAAGGCCCTGACGGTGGTGGTCTTGAACCTCGCAGGACACTCACTCTCTCCATTTAAGCAAAATCCCAAGTTAGTAGATTTGGTGTAGACGGTGGTGGTCATCTTCGGGGTAGTCTTCGTAATTAGGACGTCGAGGAAGGGGAGCCGATCTTCGCTGCTAAATTCAATTGTGAAATTAAGGGCGCTGTTGCGCAGGAACTGCTGGCGAAGGGCTTCAACCTCTTCCTCGGAGTCAGCTTGAACAAATATGTCATCGGTGTATCTGGCATACATCCGGGGACATCGGTGCTGCGAAAAAACCCGCTCTTCAACGGTCCCCATGTAAAAGTTGGCAAAGAGGACGCCCAAGGGGGACACCATTGCCACGCCGTCTTTCTGACGAAGCCCCACCGAAGACATCAAACGGGATGCTAACCGCATCATCACTGCAATAAACGCCGCAACGAATGCATGCCACCTCCAGACGAGAACACCAGCGCCCAGGACGGGGCCAATATCGAAGAGGTTGGTAGAAATACCAGGAGTTACTTCACCACGGTCGCAGACAATGAAAACCCGGCTCCAGGTGACGCAACACACCTGAGAAGATCAACGCGCCTGGAGAGTTTCCGACGCCTGGCCGCCAGCCAATGAAAAGTCGAGCACGCTCCGGGTCCTGCAGGAGCATCCGTGAGCGCCCGCACGACCATGATATATAGGGAAGGACTCACCACTACTTCGTTACGGGCTGCTCTGTGAGCAAGAGCCCGTGCTGACACAAGGTCAGCTTAATCAAAAACAACAACAAACAACCACTAAGATTCAGTCCTCCAGCAACCATCGCTGTGACCATGCCCTGGCAGATCTGGGCGAAACGTCAGTGAGAGAGAGAGAGAGAGAAACTTGTAACAGTAATATATGTATATAGCAGTAATAAAGATAATTCAATATGACTACACTGGATTTGACGATCCCCTTTGGCACGTTGCTTGCCAGTTTCAGCAACATTGAGAAATCCTTAATAAGGAAAATAGAGAAGACTCTATACAAAATTAATGGAGCTGATGCAGCAATCCTTTTCAACAAGACTTGTTTAAAAGAGGGTCTACTCCCAAGATATATATACTATATACTTACAAATTATGATAAAAATTAAAATATACTAAGAAAGAGCTGCACAACGTAAACCTCACGCCAGAGAGAAAGAGAGAGAGAGAGAGAGAGAGAGAGAGGAGATGACAAGGTGTTGGAGTTTAAACTAGGTGATAGGTGCTTAACAAACAATGACTCTAGGGTAGTTAGGTGGGTATTTTGCTTTGTGGTGCCAGTGATAGAGAAATGCTTCTTTTCAATGGTGACTTTACAACTCTCTGCATATGTTCTTATATTAGAGAACTCGGGATTAAACATTCTGGACCCAGTTCTGTAACTTAATCCCAAATGGTTGTAATACCTGACTTGTAACAGTCTACGTGAAGAACCAACTTAAATACCAAGACATCTTGGGCATTCTGATTTGTATATAATATTGGCCTGCATTTTATCCTTGTAATTAAAAATCCTTCCAATTTTCTGTGGATTCATGGCAATGAGAGTAAGATTAAAAAAACTAAATTCCTTTTCATTAGTATTTATAACTTTCATTAACTGAATGAATAAATGGGATGGGTACGTATAGCCACTCATATAAGTTCATGGATGTCTCCGGGCATAGAGCTGAATTCCATCCAACCCCTTTCTGGACATCGGGTCTGTATAGTGACGTAAGAAGGGCACACCGAAACTTTCTACAGTAGTTTTACTATGAGATTCAGGGCCACTGTAACACGGTTTTTTCGCAATAACTTTTTGTCTATGCAGTTCATAAATATAACGCTTATTCAGAATACACATTATATCTACACATAAATTTTGACTGTATTCTGCATTACGGAGGTTGAATAAATTTGGTACTTATAATGTAAAAGTGACTTTTTTTGAAGACGGGCCAACTTACTCAGAGAAAAGGTTTCGAACACACTCGTTACGTAACTTATGGCAGAATTTCTTCCCTCTTTCTCGATGGATGATTGGCTATACGTAATGAAGGCTATACCTCTGGCAACAATGACATACAAATTTAAATACAAGCAAAGCAGCACACCTTTATGAACTCTGAAAGCTCTCCACCGATAATTGTCATAATGAACAAACCAACAAAATATGTTAATAAATACAAAAAACACTTCGATTATTAGTCTAACTCCCAAAATAAGTTTCCTAAGAAATTACAGTCTACTTTATAGGTCATAATCAGATTGACAAGATGTAGGGAATAGTTGGTAATTTTCAAAAACATAGTAGACAAGCTTGATTTGATAACTGCTATATCCAATGTCAAGTAATTTTTATTTATTGGCTATCTACCTATTTACTGAAAAAAAATAGCCGGTACCGTATTTTGGCTTTAAACCTTCACCAATAATGATCGTCAGAATGATGACTTCATGAGGCTCCACCCACTTTGGCCTTGTTATAATTCAGGATAACACTGAAGGCTATCATGGGCATTGTTGGATTAGAAAATTTAACTTCTGGCTATAAAAACTCATTTCTCGAGTAGTTGTAAGAGGTGCTAAATGCTCCTCAAGGATCCCAGCAGTTGGCCTAAACGTTTAATTCATGTATATTACTGCTATACTGTTGCAGCACTACTGCTACAATAGTATTACTACACTAGCACAGATACCCCACCCACATCTATGTATCGTTCCGCCATTCATAAAGTCTTTGGGTTTCAGAGCTGATGGAACAAAGTGAATGAGTTTCTGCCTGATGGATGGGCGGGGCAACATTTCGTCAAAAGGTGTTTACCTTGCTTACGTAATGAATGTTTTTCGACTCTTGGCTCGTAATCATATTTACTCTATAAAAATTAAAACCATTGGGTTTAGGTTATTGATAATGCTGAAAAAATTTTTGTGTGGTTGTAATATACACATACGTCAACTTTCAGCTACATCCGATGCTTTGATAAGGAGCAAAGTCCAAAAAACCGTGTTACAGAGGCCCTGAATCTCATAGTAGGTAGTTGGACATTTGGCGCCAGTTTCGCACTCCCAGACACCTGTCATCTAGAAAGGGGTGAAATGGAAATCTCTCTCAAACACCTGGACATTCATGAACTTATATGAGTGACTATACATGGTTAGCTTAGGTGCATTTAAATTAAAAGTGGGTGCTGACAGATACTTCGTTAGTAATTTACTAATAGTGTTGAAAACCAACTTTTTGGGTAATGAGTTGTTTACAAAATATTCTAAAAGAAACTCGACTTCAAGGTGAAAGGAGGGCTAATCAGATTTATACCGAAGGGCCCTAAAAACCAGAGTAGAGATAGCATTACTCTTAAAGTTAAGAAAACACGAGCTAAAAGAAAGTCATTCCTGAGCCCAGTAAAAACACTTGTGTTGAAATGGTGGTCACGTCTAGTTATTTTTATATCCAAGAAGGCCAGGGTGTCATCCTCCTCATTTTCCAACGTAAATTTAATATTAGGGTGGGCCTCATTTACGTAATCTAAAAAAGCTGGCATTGCCACGGAAATTTAAATAACGCAAAATTATCGTTAACTTATCTTCTATAAAAAAAACTGGCTTTAACTTCCCAGGGCAATCATTAATAAAACTCTTCTCCAAATGTCCCATAAAAAAAATTGGCAAACAACGGTCCCAAAGGACCCATGGCAACCCCCTCTGCCTGCAGAATGAGCAGCTCTTTCTGCAGGCAGGTTTTTTTTTTTTTTTTTTTTTTTTTTAATCAATCTCATTTCCATGATTCCACCAAAAAATGGAGGGATTTCTAATTACAAGGACAAATTACAGGAATTCATGAAGGCCAATATTATGTACAAATTTGAATGCCCAGGATGTCTTGGTATATATGTTGGTTCTTCATTTGGGATAAAGTTACAGAACTGGGTCCAGAATCTCTAATCCCGAGTTCTCTAATATAGGAACACACGAAAAGAGTTGTAAAGTCACCATTGAAAAGAAACCTTTCGTTTCTCTATCATTGGCACTACAAAACAAACTACCCACCTAATTATCCTTGAGTCATCGTTAATTAAGCACCTATCACCTAGTTTAAACTCCAACACCTCGTTATCTCCTCTCTCCCTCTCTCTCTCTCTCTCTCTCTCTCTCTCTCTCTCTCTCTCTCTCTCTCTCTCTCTCTCTCTGGTTTACGTCGTGCAGACCTACCGTTTTTAGTCAGCTCTTTCTTTCTTCTTGAATAGGTAGTTTTCTCTTCATTCTCTATTTTAACGTTCCTAGTAGATTTTAATATATATATAATATATATATACATATAATATATATATTATATATATATATAATATATATAGATATATATATAATATATATATATATATGATATATATATTTATATATTATAAATATTATATAGTGTACAAAAAGGGAAAGTGAACCGAGAGAGGCGAAGAGAATGACAACTATCCCGCCAGACTCTTCCTCACACGCAGACCGCTATGGTTGGATGGGGTTATCATCTGCCTCTTGGTTCATCTGAGGTGACTTTCACTTGTTCGATGAGGTAAAAAAACAATCAGTGTTTATTAGCATAGCGGGTAAGCCTTTAAGAGAGGAGTTGCTACTAAAAACAGGGAGGCGAAAGATGTGAAGATAAAAAAAAAAAAAAAAAGGGAAGCGAAGCTTGCGTAATGGAATTATTCATCTGTTCAAGTAATATTTTTGGAGGCACTGCATTTACACAAAAATTGAAAGAAACAAAATGTACTGTAAACCTTTTGCAGCACAATGATTGGAGAAGATTATAAACAACGGCTAAGGGGACCTTTTTTTTTTAATGTGAATCCGATATAAATTACTGGAATGTAATAAGGAACAGTCTCAGGTTTCATTATTGTTACTAAAAATATTTGCATGTTATTCTTTATTATTATATTAATGCTACCGCTGTTGGAATGACCGTGCAAACTTTGCTACGGAGGTGGCACACGACCTTAAACACTGGTGAAAGACAGCCCATCAGTTCTGGTTTTTTCTTAAAACAAGACAATTCGTATTCGGCGTGAGGGAAGGGGAAAGATAGTTTCATATCCCAAGCAGTTTGTGGAATCCACCTCTCCCTAGCATATGAATGATGGGGTATGAAAAAAATAAGCAAGTACAAAAATGCGCCGAAGTTTCTTCTGCTCAATCGAGTTTTTGTACAACTTATAATGAAGACCACCGAAAACAGATCTATCTTTCGGTGATCTCGGTATAATGCTCTATAAGCAGCGCCCTTGAAACTTTAACCACGACCCGGTGGTGACCTGTCCTATATCGTTGCCAGACTCACGATTATGGCCAACTTTATCCTTAAATATAATAAAAACTACATAGGGTAGAGGGGTGCAATTTGGAATGATTGATGATTGGAGGGTGGAAGATCAACACACCAATTTGCAGCCCTCTAGCCTCACGGCAGACAGAAAAATTGCGGACGGACAGACAAACCCATCTCAATAGTCTTCTTCAACAGAAAACTAAAAACGTAACTTAACTCTGCAGCTAATGATAGCTCAGTCAGTCTCGAGAGGAAATCGTAGGAATCATGCAATGCATTAGTGCGCAGTCGTGATTCTTTTTACCCAACCGGATTTCTTTCCCACAAGGAAACAGGTGAATATGAGGCCAAACCTACTTTGCATATCAACAATTGTTACATACAAAAACGGGCCACTGTTTTCCTCAAGCAGATAGTTTTAAGCGCGAGGGTGGCGCGGAAAGCCCAGTTTTTTTCATTCAAAATCTTTCAGACAACGATTGAGGGAGAATAATCTAAGCTTCCTTATGCACGGTATTCTGTACACAAATTATTTACAAAAGATGAAATGGGAGTTCCACACAGTGAGCGATGGAAAGATTAAATTTCCTTCACATTCAGTAATCAACTTAATGTAAGAGTGATGCAAAGCTCAGCTTTCTAACCCGGGGCATTTTGCACTTTGTGCCTACAGTCCAAAGACCAGTTTTCTTCTTTCAAAGCGTTTTGCACATTAAGGAGAGACGCAACGTTCAGTTTTCCTTACACTTGGGAATTTCAAAGAAAAATCTGATAAGAAAATAATTTTTCAGTAACAGAACAATGCAAGATTACAAATGGACTCCTAAACAAAACTAAGTTTGAAATATTTAAAAACGAAATCTTGATCCAATAACACTGTAAAATTTGCGTTGTATGAAAGCGAGCTGGTTACTCCAGTGGAATCATGACGTAAATTCCAAATTTCCTGCAACACCAAGTTACATTCAGATCTGCTTCGTTTACGAAAAGGGATTTTCCTCGCATTCAGAGCATTTCATTCATTAAGTAACACGATTTCCCCGTATATAGTTATAGCCAAACAAACCACGGTATTCTCTCTTGCGACCAACAACAACGTGGCTTGTACGCCACACTGTGTACAAAGGTCATGCTGCATGCGATGCCAAGGGTTCATTCAGTGGTCTCCCATTGCCTTGAGCACAAGGCAAATTGGAATGACCTGAGGCTCAAGTACGAATCAAGGTTAACTGACACTTCCAGTGGTCCGCTGCGTTCATATGACGTCATCAGGCACAACCGGAAGTCTACCTTCACTCGTTTACGGTTAGCGTGTTCTTTAGCTAGTTTGCTTTTTTTTTTTTTTTTTTTTTTTTTACTTTAGTTTAACCAGACCGCTGAGTTAATATTAACTCTCCTAGTGTTGGCCCGAAGGATTAGACATGCTATTTAAAATCTTTATAAATGATTATCTAAAAAATAAATATTTGCCATCTGGAATATATATCATCTAAAAAATAAATATTTACTATCTGGAATATATTGTAAACTACTATATATTTTATTCTATCGTATAAAGGATTAAATTTAAGAAATTTTAAAATATTAAAAAGTGAAAATTTGCCACTTTCTGACAATATTTCTTTAAAAGAATATCTTCTAAATAATATGTCTCTTTGGATTCTATATTTTGGACAGATTTCAAAAATATGTTTTACTGCTATTTGTACATCACATATTTCGCACATAGGTACATGGGCATGGGGGTTACTCATTAGGTAACAATGTGTCAGTTTAGTGTGACCAATTCTTAGCCGTGTCAATATTACTGAATTTTGGCGGCATTTCTGATAGGATGAGCTAGTTTGCTATTTAGCCCAGTATTGTCCATACATCTTTACACTGATATTTTTAAACATGAATAGCAATATTGCACTCATAGTCATTTATTTCATCAGTATGGAACAATTGTGACGGCAAATCAACTGCAAGGGTGCAAACAGAGATCCTCTCTTTTTTGCTGAACGCAAAAAGGACGAGCTAATCACTCTGCCGAAAGTTCCGGCGCAAAGGGTTACATGAGAATTCAATATCGTCGCTTTTCTTGAGGCCCATAGAATACAGGTATTGGAGTCAACTCACCAACACAAAGCTCGGGTAGGGTATGGGCGAGGGAGGGGGTGGCGTGACCTTTAGAGGAGAAAAACTTGACGTAAGTTGCCCTGTTCCCACACAGTACACCTGTCTACTAAAGTAGTGAAATCAACTAAACTTATTGGTTATCTTACGTATCACTAAAACACACACACATATATAGTAGTTTTCTAAAAAAAAAAAAAAAATTATGGTTAACGTCTTTATGTCGTACACCGGTTTGAATGTTTTATATTTCACTCTAAATAATAAATTTTCTGTTCATATTATCTTCTTCCTCTCAATTTATCATTTATAGAATGAAGTACCCATCTTTATTATGGGGGTAACTATGTAATCCCGATACAGTTTAAGGCCCTAAAACCTGGCATCATACAATGAGATTTGGAACAGGAATGCAAAGATGTTTCATGATAACAAGGGACTAGACAATACTGATAATACAGTTAATGACTGTTTGATAAAAGGTCTAAGTTTAATTACGAAATGCAACACAAAACATCACCCGTCGAGTTAATTTCTGGCTGCAAAATGTTATGTCGCATAAAATCTGTAAGATAGGTTTATAAAATCTGTAAGATAGGTTTAATGCATTCTTTTTAGGTTTGAATTTCTTAGGTGTTCCTCTTCTTGTATATAATTTACTTCTAAATCTAAACATCTGACTGCTCTTAATTCAGTTAAACGAATTCACTTCCATTTAAAAATCAGTTTGAGATACCGTATTCTGAGGGTAATTACTATTAAACAGAAGTAAACATAATGCATACGTTTTGCGAATTCAAGTTTAAAGATACCTGAAAAAAATATTGACCTAATATCTATATGTAATAGTAAATATAATTGGCAACACTGTAATCTAGCAAGGATATAAATATGTTGAGCTTTTCAGCAGCTGCAGTTCCCAAAATTATTCTCGTCATGCATACTCTGTCTCAGTTTATTATCCAAAAAGCTAGATTGAGACTTTTAAACTTCACGTACTATTTTTTGCTCTTGCATATTATTACCACTCGAGAGCTTCACCCATTGCGATAAAGTCTCGCTTATAATGGAAATAACTGAAACATGAATAATAACAAAAATTTCACTCGCCTTGTCAATCTTCTCTTGAAACAGATCTGGACACACAACCCCTACCATGTGCAATGTTGGTGGGCAATTAATACTTCATGAGAAACTAGACAGGGGTTTCCGCCAATATATTTTTCAAAGCAGCTAATTTAATGTCGTTCAAGAGTTCAGCTCTCTCTCTCCCTCTCTCTCTCTCTCTCTCTCTCTCTCTCTCTCTCTCTCTCTCTCTCTCTCTCAATTATAGCAAGGTAGGTGTTGTGTGAACATCGGCAATCCTCATCTATTCACGGGAAGATGGAGAAGGTGAGTCAAATTTTGTATTCATATTTTAATTATTATAATTATAAATGATAATAACTTAAAAGAACCTTTTTTATTGCACTGGATAAGTTACAATTTAAAGGAGTCTATTTTATGTATTGAAGTTTTCGAGTTATAACAATAAACACGGTTATAAGCGTATGATAAAAAATAGTAATGTGTTGTTAGAAGTTTCTAGTACTTTTTAAGTGAATGTATATATATGCACATATATACATGGATGATTATGACACACAAGAGCTTTCTCATGTTTTTCAAAATGCGTCTTCAGCTAAGATGTATGTTGATTATCGTGCGAAATGTCCTGTGAGTTATGTTTACAAATATATATATACATGTACGTATATGTATATAAATTTTAAACATATAATATGGGTTTATACTTAATATATAGTTATTATATAATATCTATAATAAATATAATACTAATATTTATATATAATATACGGTATATATAGATATTTATATATATATATATATATATACGTATATATATAAAAGCATGACGGTTCCCATCGTAACGTTCTGTAATCTGCACTGTATCAGAGAGATTCAATTCTTTGATCCTGCGGTAGGGGTGTAAGAATGCTACCACCGTAGGTCCTACGTGTCGTAAAAGGCGACTAAAAGCACAGCTTCTCCCTTGCAGTCGTACTTTTTAGTAAAAGACTAGGCTTACCGCCAAAAACAGTGGAAAATGCTGCCTTGCTGGCGTACTTTTTAGTAAAAGACTAGTTCCACCGCCAATAACTGTGGAAAATGCTGCCCTGCAGTCGTATTTTTTAGTAAAAGAATAAGCCCAACGTCAATAACTGTGGAAAATGCTGCCCTGCAGTCGTATTTTTTAGTAAAAGGCTGGGACCACTGACAATAACTGTGGAAAATGCTGCCCTGCATTCGTATTTTTTAGTAAAAGACTAGGCCCAACGCCAATAACTGTGGAAAATGCTGCCCTGCAGTCGTATTTTTTTAGTAAAAGGCTAGGCCCACCGACACTAACTGTGGAAAATGCTGCCCTGCAGTCGTATTTTTTAGTAAAGGCTAGGACCACCGCCAATAACTGTGGAAAATGCTGCCTTGCAGTCGTATTTTTTAGTAAAAGGCTAGGACCACCGCAATAACTGGTGGAAAATGCTGCCCTGCGTGTTTTTTTTGGGAAAAAAGAAAGGCCCCCAACGTCAATAACTATGGAAAATGCTGCCTGCAGTCGTAGTTTTTCTTAGTTAAAACAAAAGGCTGGGACCACTGACAATAACTGTGGAAAATGCTGACCCTGCAGTCGTATTTTTTAGTAAAAGACTAGGCCCAACGCAATAACTGGAAACGGCTGCCTTGCGGTCGTAAAAACCCCCTTTGCCAAACAATGAGCCATGCTTGATAATGCCTTTGATAGAAGGCAGTGGAGAAGGCGCATCAGGCAACCGACCCTTTAATGTAGGGATAACGGTGGGAAGAAGGAGGGATTAAATATTCCAGGGACCTTAACTGTAAATTACGTATCATCTAAGAATAGTCATTTGGGATGTGCACATTTCGCATCAAACCTCTAACTCCGGGAGAAATGGAAAGGGATACTCTAATTAAAAACACAACGCCATGCCTTCTATGGTCGGGTGAAAGGAACGTGTCTATCCACTTAGTGGATACCATAGCCACTTTAATGAGAGAGGCAGACCTACACTGCCCACTAATACAAATCTTCTGGACGTCAACGGGGATCGATAGGAATTAAAAAAAAATGTTGGAAAAAAAAATACGAGGTAAATGTCACCAAATGGGGTGCTGTGTCATTCAACCCTCCTCAATTTAGGAGAATGGATCGTCAGGTACGTTCAAAAACGTTTTCATTTGCCACGTCAGAGGTCGAATTGGGTGGGTTTTCAGTACTGAGAAAAGCAAAGCAAAAAAATTAGAAAAAGGTATAAAAATTATTTTACGGTGGCAAAGGTCAATTTGGACGGTTTCTCATCACTTGCGGACAACATGTTGAAAACCGTTTTTCTGTGCATTGGCGAAAGTTGATTTGAGCGGTTTGTCATCAACTCGAGTGAATAACTTGAATTATTTATTTTTCTACGGTGGCAAAGTCGATTTGGACGGTTTGTCATCAAATAAGGACAAGAATTGAAAAAATAAAAAAAACATTGTCCTTACCGTGGCCAAAAGAAGAAGAAAAAACATTGCTATGGAAAAGTTCATGGTGTGGGGGGAGGTTTGTCATCATCTAAGGACGTGAGGAAATCTATAACTTTGCTGTGACAAAGGTCGATCTAGGTAGTTTGTCACTACATAAGAACCAAGTTCAAACTTAAAAAAAAAAAAAGTTTTCTGTAAAAGAAAACTATTGTGCCGGCTTTGTCTGTCCGACCGCCCTCAGATCTCAAACACTACTGAGGCTAGAGGGCTGCAAATTGGTATTATGCTCACCCACCCTCCAGTCATCAAACATACTAAATTGCAGCCTTCTAGATTCAGTAGCTTTGATTTTATTTAAGGTTAAAGTTAGCCATAATCTTACTTCTGGCAGCGTTATAGGTACCAACAACATAGGCCACCACCGGACCGTGGTTGAGTTTCATGGGCCGTCTCTTTTCCACATGAAATGAAAATGTTCTTGAGGGTTGTGCACAACGAGCACCTAAATGATGCTGACGTAGACTCATGAGTCTATCGTCCGAATATAACAAGTGCATATATATATGTATATATTATAATATATATATATATATAGATATATATATATATATATATATATATATATATATATAAGAGAGAGAGAGAGAGAGAGAGCGAGAAGAGAGAGAGAGAGAGAGAGAGTTATCCTTAATGCTTGATTACCGAAGCCTTACAGAAACCTCCACTAAATAGATTCTAAATAAAGAATCATATACAAGCAAGCAAACAACCAAATAAATAAATAAATAAGGAGTTAAGAGCAAGCCAATTCTAGTCTTATCACCCAGTGAGCTGTTTACCACACGATCTATAGAGGAGACCGCAAGAGAACTGAAGAGTCCACGATGCTGACTCATTCCAGAGCTTGGGGCCAGAGTCCAAACGCCAAAGGTTGTT
>NC_087216.1:39000826-39063326 GCF_015104395.2 Macrobrachium nipponense
ATATATATATATATATATATATATATATATATATATATATATATATATGCGTGTGTGTGTGTCTGGACTATAAAACCGTTGGCCTTGACCATGTTAAAAGTTTCAAAGTGAAACTGATGATGTTATGTCTTACATAATACTAACACGGCATCTTGCTGCAACTAATACAAACACAAATCTTAAACTGTTACGTATTTCATTTGCAGGTAATAGAGTATCCTACTGGTTTGGCAATAAAAGAGATAGAGGAGAGGTGACTTGTAAAAGCTACTGGAAGACGCTAGCTTTACATGAGGTATTTCTGTCGTATCATCATAGTATAATATATTTTCTTCAGCATATCATTCAGTATTCAAGTAGAACTATGAAATGGACAGCAATCGCCTGTTCTATTAGGAAATACTAAATCCATTATTATCATCATATCATTAAGATTATTATTATTTTTTTCTCAAAATTTTATGATTTCTACATAATAGATTTTTTATTTATTTACCCATTTTCATATTTCTTAGTTATGTTATTATCTAAATCTTCATTAATATTATTTTGGCATTATTTTTCGTGGGGGTGGGGGGGGGGTTGTGGCGCACGAGCCCGTGTGCATCCCCCGCCCCAGCCGCCCCTAGATCCTCTAGTTAGTTCAGTTCCACTTGAGTGTTCGTTACCTATTAATTAAGGAAGAAAAATTTATGCAGAGAGAGAGAGAGAGAGAGAGAATCACAAGTAAGTGAAGCAAACAGGTCATTCAGTTAACTTTTCATGTTAATTTCCCAAGTAACTGAAGATGAAAGAAAACAAGTAAAAAATACGCCAAAGATTCTTCAATCGAGTTTTCTGTACAGCCGCAACAGCGTATAATCAGAGCCACCGAAAATAGATCTACCTCTCGATGGTCTATCTAAAATGCAGTATGAGCCGCAGCCCATAAAACTTTAACCATGGCTAAATTCAACGTTAAATAAAATAAAAACTACTGTGGCTAGAGGGCTGCAATTTATTATGTTTGATGATTGGGAGGTGGATGACCAACTTATCAATTTGCATCCCTCTAGCCTTAATAGCTTTTATTTTTTTTATTTTATTTAAGGTTAAAGTTAGCCATAATCGTGCGTCTGGCACGGAAATAGGGCGGACAGAGCCGCCGCAAGAGTTTTCCTCACAGAAACCTAAAAGGAACAGTAAACATTTGAGCATCATCAAATGTGGTTGACAGAAAAGATTAAGATTTGAGTGCTGTCTGTCTGTCTGTGTCTCTCTCCCTCTCTACAAAGGGACCCTATTATGGAATAACAGAAAAAAAAAAACTGGATACGGTGCCACATGATTATGCGAACAGTTGAACGGTAAAAAAAATGATATTGTTTTTGTAAACTCTCGTAAAGGAGATAACTTTTTTCCTCTCTCTTTCTCTCTTATTTTTAAATTTTTCTTTCCACATTTTGTTCCCTTCTCAGTCTCTTCCCTACTGTTCGATATAAGTGAAATAATAATAATAATAATAATAATAATAATAATAATAATAATAATAATGATTAGCTACCATTATCATTATCAAGGATATCAAGACAAACAACCTACGTGCTGGGCAAACATGCTAAGGATGAACAGAACAGAAAAAAAAAAGCTGTAATAAGAGAGAAGCGAACATGTGAATAATTATATAAACTATTTATAGGAATATGCCTCAAAAGAAAAAAAGTAAACATCATCCTGAGAAAACGCTAAACATCCTGACAGGTTCATTCACAGTCAACGTCGATGATAAACTCAATTTATTGTGAAGCAATGACAACTGCAAGCAAAGTAAACAAATTCAACAATGCTAAGTATAAAGATAATTCTCAGGGAAGTCCTAACGGTAATTCTTTTCCTGTCAAATGATCATCATTTGAACGTGTTCTTTCTTCTATACATATGACATTCTTAAAATGTAGTGACAGACATTTTCTCTTTCCTCTATACAAGCATTAAGATTCTAACATTAAAGAATTAAAAAAAATCAATTTTTGCAAAAACTGAAGAGCTTCCGAGTTCGCGTAAATATTCGATTGCTGGCAACTGACCCGTACCACTGAACCAGATCCTTTGCGGATAAGACAGGCATATAAATATACCCGGACCAGAGGGCGTGGATCCATTGGCGTTCCAGCACCGCTGAAGACTCCAGTTACAGCAGAGCATACACGATAGACGCTGCGGACTGAATATCAAGGCTAGGCTGTTTGTTTCACTTACAAGGTGGGTCCAAGAATGATTTCTTCTTTATTTTGATACACAGATACTTTGTCATTTCTGATTTCCAGAATTTGTGGTGTTAGCACAGAGCGATCTGTTGTTAAACATGCCCTTCATTAAATCCCATTTTCTTCCTTGTTTTGCCATCCTGACACTGCGTCTATATATCTCCGACTTCCAAGTTTTTGGCTGGTCATATTTCGTATCTAACCTGTCACTGTTGCGTTTGGATCGGTCACTGTACTGCAGTAAACGATTTGTTTTGTTTACAAACTGTCAAGCGGTTTTACTCAAAGTGTTTTTTTACTTATTGTACCAACAAGCATGCTATTCTTGATAGAGGTCAGTGTATCGTGATCCATTTATAGGTAGCGTGAAGCAGTGACTAACAGTGATTACATATATTAAAAGTTAGATATACACTGATTGCCTCTTGAGTTCAGTCATGTAATAATGAGTGTCTCATATCTTGTTAATAACCCTGATCCACTTCTAGGTATAGTTAAATATATAGTAATTAAGTCACACGTACATTAAGTACAAACTTTAATGTACAAACAGGTTGACTCAAGAAAAGATAAATATCTATTGGCAAGCAGTGATAACATAGTAAGTTATTCACTTTTAGACACTTATACGGCGCTTAACTTGTGCATACATTGAATTACACAGTGATAAAGTTGCATTGCTTTGAATCTCTAAATATAACGTGCATTGCCATCTTGAAATCCGTTTCTAGCTCGACAGACATAAGAAGGTTAAAACTTTGTCAGCGCTGAAATCGAAGCCTCCTTCCCTTTGCAAAACTGTGCATACCACTGTTCCGTCTTCGAACTTCGAAAGATAATAAACTTAAGATTTGATCGAAAGAACAATGGTGCCGTCAGTCCGCAAACCAGACCCTTCTACCGTTGCCGCAACTTCACGTGAATACGACGGCGGGTAACAAGCCTGAAATCACCAGATCAGTGGAAGAGGCCCAAATGAACAGAGCCTCTTTGCAAAACGCCCTTGAGCGAAGGCAAGCTAGTTTTGTGGAAGTACTAAACTGCTGGGAGCCGTTACATAACCACTTCGTTTGGCTTTGTTTCTTGAAGGGAGCGGTGGGGAAATTTTTCTTTGCACTGAAATCAAGCTATACTTACAACGAAATAATACAGGTCGATAGAACGGTCATCCTAGTGTTCATATGTAGCCCAAGCACGATGAATGCAAGAAAATGAAAGAGGGAGGAGAAATGCATTTCTTCACTGAAGGGGAAGGGGAAGGGAAATGGTTGGGTGTGGGGGTCGCAAAAAAGAATAAAATTTATTCCCAAGGAAAGAGCACTAAAAATGTAATACTATTCAGATTTACTGAAGCAACTTATCGTTAATACGACATATTTGCTATAAGCTATATTTGACTAAAATCCTTTTATCAAATGTTTCAAAATACAATTAAAAAAATTTTTTTTGGTAAGGAAGTTGCGACGCTCAAGGATAAATGAGTCAAGATAGATTATTAGAGAGAGAGAGAGAGAGAGAGAGAGAGAGAGAGAGAGAGAGAGAGAGAGAGAGAGAGAGAGAGAGAGTAGAAACATGAGAGAGAAAGAAAATGGGATAGCTTTGTAATTACAGGCATGGGTCAGACTCACTATAGTAGATTCACATCAACCGTGCATTTGATGTCTAGGCCAGTCCCTTACGACCCTTCTGATTGGTTGTTGGTATGCCAATCACAGGGCTGGAAACTCCCAGTCTCTCTCGAGAGTTCACATAGGCAGGATGTATGCCCCACCTCTCCTGAGGGATACTTTTGAAAGACGTATCTTAAAGGAGAAGTGAAACATACATCCTGCCTATGTGAACTTTCGAGAGAGACAGAGTTTCCAGCCCTGTGATTGGCTTATCAATAGCCAGTCAAGAGCGTCGTAAGGGACTGGCCTAGACATCAGATGCACAGTTGATGTGAGTCAATTAGCTCTTATGATGGCGATTACAGGTCATGAATCATCTGGAAAACCCTACTGGACCAAGAGAAATGCCCATGATATACGTATATATTCAAATATATAAACATAGATATGTATATATACATATATGAATATGCAGATATAATATACATATAACATATATATATATATATATATATATATATATATATATATACACTATATATATATATATATATATATATATATATATATATATATACATACGTATATACCACGTTATTATTATATAATTATTTATACACATATAATATAAAAAATAATATATATATATATAATATTATTAAAATATAATATATATAAATATAATATTAATTAAATATATATATATATAATATAATATATGTTAAATAAAAAAATAAATAAATACATATATACATACATATATATTACACATAAAAGCTGGCGAGGTCGATTATATAAATAAAAACTGGGGTAAGGAGAAGCGCCATACAAAACCAAAAGAAAGTCAGTAAAGCAAAAGGCGAAAACCAAAACCGAGAAGGAAAACTTAGGAAAAATAAGAGAGAGAAAAGAGTTTGGGATTTTCCATCCTCGGGTCGACGGCCTCTAAGGATCTCCAGGACCTCTGGGCCAGACGAGTAAGAGTGAAATGACGAATTTTCTTGCGAGAATCGTCTTCGCTGAGAATGAACCCCGTATCAACATTCATGAGAAACATATTTCCGTAGATTCATATGCAGAGGGCCATTTGTAAATTAGATATATATATATATATATATATATATATATATATATATATATGTATGTATGTATATATTAATATATATATATATATATATATATATATATATATATATATATATATATATATATATATATATATATATATATATATATTGACCAACACAGTGCTGCCCGGGAAAACTCTGGATGAGAGTCTACGTGTAGGGAGAGGGAAAAAGGAAAAGGAAAGTGAGGGGAGGGAGAAAGAAGAGGGTAGGGGGGTTTGTGTTGACCATCCGACTGACAGTTCTACTTTATTCATAAACATTCACCCTTCGAACAGCCGTGGGTGAACTGACAGACACTACTTTGGTGACTGTCCTTTTTACTTGGGTATTATTTTGGTGACTCCTTTTCATCCAGGTATTATTTTGGTGACTGTCCTTTTTATCCAGTTATTATTTTGGTGACTGTCCCTTTTTTCCAGGTATCATTTTAGTGACTGTCCCTTTATTACTGTGGTGACTGAAAAGCATTTCCAGTATATTTCTATGGTCTCGAGTACATGAAATGAGGTATGATAAACCCATAGAGTTAATTTACCACATAAGTTACAAAGGGAAGGGGAGGGGGGGAAGGGGGAAGGGGCAGGGGGAAGGAGGCAGGGGTATGGGTTTGAAACCTACCATATTTACCTAAGTTGGGTCAAATGGGGGTCACGTGCCAAATTTTGTATTGATTGGACAAGCACTTCGGATTTCTATAGTACACAAATATACAAACAAACATAAAAATATTCACTTTTATATATGTGATTAATGTATGTATGTATGTTTGTTTGTATGAGTGTATGCGTCATCTTCATGAATGAAAAGTGGAGTAGGTGTAAATTAATGATTTTGATGAATGAAATAAATACTTAAGATAGAAGCAACAATCACTCTACTCTTCAAAGTGTTAGGCGCAGTTAATGCCATAAAAAAAGTCACTTAATGATTATATGCATAAGTACTTTTTTCAAAATCCCCGTTTTTTCACTGAGCACCTGAAATTCATCTCCCCAAAATAGCCAAAACTAATCATCCTAGAAAGCTAAATCACGTTAAATGAAAGCTTTGTGGTATATATTGCTGAAATCAAAACATAAGCGCATAAGTTACTGAATAATTGATGAACACAGATGAACAGAATTGCAAACAGACGGACTCCAGTGCCAAACACTGACTGTTCTGTTGCACACTAGATCTGCCTCTCTCCAGCTCTTACAGCAACTGTTTTGGATCGTCCTTTCATTGGCTGTTAGGATACGCACCTCTGTCAAACAATACACCCAGTAGGAGGGTAGTGCCGTCAGTGGACCTCATGCGGCGCATTGTAGGCATAACTTAGGTTCTTTGCAGCATGCCTTCGGCCCCTAGCTGCAATCCCTTTCGTTCCTTTTACTGCACCTCCTTTCATATTCTCTTTCTTCATCTTGCTTTCCAGCATCTCTTAATATTTTATTCATAGTGCAACTGCTTTGAGGTTTTCCTCCTGTTACACCTTCCAGACCTTTTACTGTCAATTTCCATTTCAGCGCTGAATGACCTCAAAGGTCCCAGCGCTTGGCATTTGGCCAAAATTTTATATTCAAGTCAATAATAAGGGTTCGGCAAGCACGCCATGTGTCACTCTTACCCGGAAGTGAATTACCGTGATCAGTCCTACCTGTGTTTCTGTTTCATGAGGCCAAAAATCTTTTTTCTTCTTCGAGCACAAGTGCAGTTCAGTCTCCCAGCAGCAAGTTAACGCTTTCTTCTTTTCCGTTCGAGCATCAATTAAAACTGACTAATGTTACATGAAAATAGTTTGAAACGGGTGGTTCCTTTAATTTCACTGTAATTTTTCGGTGAAAAAGAGGCAATGTAAAGGGTTCAATTTAAAGGTGCATCTATACCAGAGTGAAACATGTCATAAACACACGTCGGCAACTATGCACATACATACCACAAACAGATTGATAACGTGTCAACGACCGTAAGTGGAGGACGAATGAGCAAATGGTTGATAATCGTTTGAAATACCGGTTAAAACTACCAGTCAGTCGTTGATTTGCATTCAACCTGTTTGTGACGTTTGTGATTAGAGTCCGACGTGTTTTTGTGACATGTTATACCCGTCGTGTGGACGCGCCTTCACAGAAGCGAGTTTTAGCAGTTACCTGAATTCTCGTTTCAAGAATTTTTTGGGTCGCTGCAGTTCAGAAATATTTTCCATGACAGTTACCACGATGTCAGGAATATTTCAATCATTATCAATCCATCATAAAAAGGGAAGGGCATCATTTTGTTCCCAAAGGATTTCAGTCCGGCCGACTGATTTGTACGAAAACTGGCGATAAAACATCCAAGGTCACCGTAAAAGAGAATCACTATTCGCTAATGCCATATGCGCTAAGACTGAGAACACTTACAGCCATTTTCGCAAGTCATTAAACTCATCGTATATAACCGGTAAAATTGAAGTTTTTCATGATTTATACAATAATAATTAATTTTAATCAAGGGATGATCAAACCTTGATCGTTCAAAAAACGTTACAAATACTCACCAACAATAAATGACGAATTCCCTGGGTCATTAGATCACTGAACCTTTTGGAAAGTTATAAGATTCAGTGAAGTTCACCTGCTAACCTTGTTTCTAAAACCGGCCTATGCTGAAGACTTACGAAAAAAAAAAACAAATTCAAGACTTCCTCAATCGAAGAATATATCCAAATGCAGTCAATACTCCCGCATGACCACTTTCGAAGAGAAAATCGAGATATATCTACTTACAATGATGTCAAGTTTTTTCTTTAAGTAGCCGAATAGCAATCGTTGGTTATGAGAACCAACTGGTTTGCTCACGGGAAAAATTTTTAGAAACTCTCAGTACTCACAGTGATATCCAAATGTCAGGTCAAAATTTTATAGAAGAACAATGACATACCGGCCTCATGAATACAATAACAAGATTTTCAATTGCACACTCCATACAGTTTGTTAGTTTTGTAGAAATCTATTGTTAAAAGTCAAACAAAGTACAAAAATGTATAACTACCTTAGCAGTCGTTTGAACAGTTGCCATAACTTCTATTGCAAAAACTCAAATTATTTCGGGTAAATATCAGTTTATTGCTTTTCTCCAACTGTTAATCTTTTGAGTTTTGATGAAGAAGGACTTCCATTTCAAAGTAAATCACTAACTTCTGATTTTATTTCCTTACTGCATTTCCCCAACTGGGAAAAGATTTCTGATATATATATATATATATATATATATATATATATATAATATATATATATATATATATATATATATATAATATATATATATATATCCTCGAAGTTTAAGAAGAAAGGCAACAAAAAGTTGGTCACGAAAAATAGTCGGGTCTATTTCACCTATTCGCTTCTGCTCTTGATTTTCTCTCTAGTCAACACCTGCCTCCTCCCATACCGAAGGCATAAATAAGGCTGTTGTAGTATAATGGTGGTAAAGGCATGACCATGAAAAGCGTTTGTCTGGGATTCTTTTACTATACTGATTGCGTAAGACTGGTTCTGCTGCACAGATTTCTTAAGTTAACTTAGAATCTCCATCTTCTTTCATTTAGTTCTTGAATAGTTTTACCTGCTGTCCTTATTAATTTACACTGTAAATCACTACGTGAAAATTAACTTGACGGAGGTTATTGGCTTGTATAGTTTTTTGAACGGCATTTGGACATCATTGCTGACTTCCGACAAGTAAACTGATTTTGAGAAGAAATAGTGAGGATTTAGGCGTGAACTTACACACACACACACACACACACACACACACATATATATATATATATATATATATATATATATATATATATTTGCTACTCTAACATGCATTTATTTGTAATAGTGCATTGATACCTAGTATGAATGTACACACAGCCATCCACCCACCCATACACACATTCATGTAGATATAGAAATTAATATAATATAATCAATATTAATAATTATATAATTAAATATATATATAAATATATATATATATATTGTGTTGTTTGTGTGTGTGTTTGGGTGTGTGATGTGTGGTGGTGGTGTGAATGATAATATATATTATTTATAGATATTAAATAATATCCATGGTATATATATATATATCGATATATATGTATATTATATAGTCTATATATAATATATATATATATATATATAAATATATGTTATTTATACTATATATATATACATATATATACTTTATAAATATATATATATGTGTGTGTGTACATTACTAAGTATCACTGCCCTATTACAAATAGAAGCATGTTAAAGTAGCAAATGCATATAAGAGAATTGAAAATCAAGAGATTGATCTAATGCACAACCAAAAGAGACACACTTCGAGGTTTGCATTTCATGACAAAACTGGTTTCAAGGTCAACTCGAATGAAAATATATGATGTCTGAGCGTTGAGAGGAAACCGAGGAACCGGTCTGACGTCTCCCGATTTTTCTCCGACCTACTTCCTCCTCGACTGAAAGTCAGGAGAAATCGGGGTTGCAAATTCCTGAAGCACCCTCCAGTTTTGCACTTGTAATTTTATTGTGCGCATTCATTACAAACAGGCGGGTGTTTATTTGACAATTAATAAACTAGGAATCGATAGTGAACTGACCCCACACATACAGTATATATATATATATATATATATATATATATATATATGATATATAGTATATATATATATATATATACATATATATATATATGTATATGTATATATATATATTTATATATATATATATATATAATATATATATAATATATATATATATATATATATATATAAGCAAATACCACAGGGAATGATAGGTATTCGCTTATTTAATGAACGTCCGTGCATCTACTGTGATTTTGTAACTAATGTATATATATATATATATATATATATATATATATATATATATATATATATATATATATATAGTGTGTGTGTGTGTGTGCATTATATATACGGCATGTCATTTCTCTGGAATGAGCCAGAAAGCTTTCGTTAAAAAGGTCAACTTTCTCATCGAGAAAACCAGTTTTCCGTTCGGAAGAGCGGTTGACTTTTTTTTTTTTTTTTTTTTTTTTTTTTTTTTTCTTTATTTTTTTTATTTTTTTTTATTGCACAATTCTACACCAATTCTCCCATGTCACGGATGCGATGCTATTCTATGAACGCTGAAAGTTTCTACACTTTAAGGTGCCATATACGCTCACGCACGTGCGTACACATGTGCACTCATCCTCACAGACCCGGCAGCAGCACATACAAACACACATACCCGCAAAACCTGAAAGGTCAAGTGGTCATGTTACTCTGTGCCTCAGCAGAAAGATGGCCAGATTCCATTCCGGTGAATCAGAGCAGAGCGACAAAGAGGTGTTCCATTGAATCCCTTTGTGCTTCAGGTGACCTAAGCAGTGTATGAAAGCAACGTATTATGTACTTGGTCATAAGTCAACTGTGGTGGGTAGCAGCCAAGCTGGAATACGATATGATAACAGTCACTTGATTTCATTATCACACGAGGCTTAATCTAGGGAGTTAAAGATTGGAGTAAATAAGTGTAAAGAAAAGAATTATCGGTGTTATGGCAAAATAAGTAATAGAAGATGGATTGGCGGGGGTTACGTGGCCGAATAAGAGAAGATTTAAGGACTATGAATGAGGTAGTGCTCAAGGAAAGGCTAATCTTCAGTGGTGTAGTCTTGAAATAAACTGTCAACAAAAGACACGAGAGATAAGATAGACATCTGAGCGAACAAGAGAACTTAGCACCACAATGTTCTGAAAGCTGACTCAGCTCAGTCATTTGATTTCTTTCAGCGGAAATTGAGGCAACAGGAATAGTTCAATTTATCACTCGTGGACTGGAAAGAGGACTTGAATGAGAAATAGGAATAAATGTTCGTAGGAGCAACAAGTTTTCCCTGCATACAGTTTCTTAATTTGTCAGTCATTAGGCCCACCTTTGGTCCATTTTCCGTAAAAAAAAATAAGTAC
The DNA here is from genome assembly GCF_015104395.2 of Macrobrachium nipponense. Taxonomy (NCBI): domain Eukaryota; kingdom Metazoa; phylum Arthropoda; class Malacostraca; order Decapoda; family Palaemonidae; genus Macrobrachium; species Macrobrachium nipponense. The sequence goes on from NC_087216.1 coordinate 39,011,805, forward strand.
CTTTTTAAATAAACCTAACAAATGCTTACCAATCAAAGCAAGCTAAAAAAATCTTTGGCGGATAGAAATGAAACTCACACTGACGATGCCAAACTCACAATCAGTATCTCTGACATATCAATGATCACTAGTAATCGGGTCTTGCTCATTGCAGAGGGAATTTAACGATTCCAAGATTTTGAAAAATTACTAAGCAATGTGATGCTTAAAATACAAAGTATGTTATAATTCCAATTCTTCCAAACAGCTCAACCATCCCTTGTACAGCAAAACTGACGATATTCCGTAAAATATTTCTGGTTACGTAAAGAAGAGTACTTTAAATTGATTCACTGGCACTGCTGTCATAAATTTGGTCAATGTTACTTTTATATATTACAAGTCTCAGATATCCTTTCAAGAAAACTTAATACGTCGTCTAACAGAACCTCTTAATTTTCCAGAGTCATGAGGCTAAAAGCATCACTACCATCGACCTTAGCAGTCATCATCTCTGTCATCACAGCAGTATGTCTGACGACCGCTGATGCCCAATGCCTGTCAGAGCTGGATGACATGACCACAATACCCAAATACCACGACATATCAGGCATGATGAACTTCGACATAAACCTCTTCACGGATATCTACATGCACTCAGACTACCATACCAACGTCTTCATCTCGCCCTACAGCATCTGGTCGTCTCTTCTTGTTGCTTATCTTGGGTCAGCCGGGAACACGAGGGCTCAGATGGAGGAAGTTCTCGGAGTCACAGACAAGATAGCCACTCTGAAGACATGGAGGATCTTACAGTACATGTGAGTGAATATCCGCCCATCAATCTGAGTCAATTAGAAGTAAGGAAAGAAGTGAATAGGTTGGACACTTTGACTAAGATGTGGGAATACAATCATACTTTCCAGTAAGCTGTCTTAGTAAGGTGTAAGTAAGAAATTAGAGAATAGGGCGATCATTTGCCAGGTTTTTGAGCAGCACCTCCAGGGCCTCTGAGCAAAGAAGGGGAAACAATAGGGAATAAGCTAAATGCCTTCCAACTCTCTTGGTGAAATGGACTTAATAAAAGTATTGGGTAGGGTTTAAACTTCCCAGTTCTTTGAGTAAGGTAGTGGTCAAAAAAGGAGAGAACAGGATGCACACTTAAGCTTTGTTGAATTGAATGGCAAAATACAACGTAGAGTTGGTTATAAATGTAAGTAACGAGAGATATACAGCTATAGAAACTGTGACCAAGTTTGGAATACACACCACAATGAAGAAAAAAGTTAAGAAATTAAGTAGGAAAAGATGAGGATACATTAATAACATGACTACAGTGCACTCTAAGTAAAAATGAAAAAAAAAAAAAAAAACGTTAGTTTAGGTTTAAACTAACGTTGATGTATGTGTTGAGGCTGAGTATGTATGCATGTGCATGTGTATTTTGTTTTCATCTGTTTGCAAGAAATCTTTAGAACCTATGAAAAAACATCTGATGAATCCTAGCAAATATATTCATTAGGTGATCTTCTTGATTAGCATTTGGGAGAAATCGATTCAAAGTTGATGAGAAGCCATAGAAATCATCTCTAATGTGAACCTTTTCCTCCAAAACGTTTGTTGTTTTGAGAATCACTAAATGAACACATCTACAAAGTTTCATCAAATTATGTTCATCCGTTCCTGTGACATATATGCAGTTTTAACGATGGGAGTTTTCGGCCACTGAAATGCTGCTTAGCTTATTACTTCTCTGTATGGGTCTGGCGTGGGTATGCCCTCTTGGTTTCATTTGCACCCTCTTTACATTAGATATGACTGTTCTGTAAAAGATTGTTCAATTATCTATATTATTATTATTATCATGATTATTATTTTAGCAGATGAAACCTATTCAGAAGCACACCAAAGGGGCCACTGACTTGAAATTCAAGCTTCCAAAGAATGCTGGTTTCAACCTCCCACCGCAGACCCCATAAAGCAGCAGTAACTGATCATGATACAGAGCCAGTGCATTTTCATCGCCCCGAGGAAGACGCGAAACCGCGCTATCTAAGTGGCAAACCCAGACACGAACCACTATACCAAAGGAAAATAATTGATTTCGCCAAGCAAAACATAGTAGATCATTCGATTGTCGTTGAGTTCACAGAAGCATTTTCTCTGCAGGTACAGGGACCGAGACGTCCAGATCTACGCCTTCGCCAACAAGGCTTTCGTCGACGCCCAGATCTTCCTCAACCCCTGCGTGGCCAACATGCTTCGGAACGAACTCGCCTACGTTGACTTCTCACAGGTGAGGAGGAGGACTAAGCAGAGATTTTTCTTCACTGGCAGTTTACTGAAGCCTTTTACAAACAGCTACACTTAACTTTTTAAGTAGATGTTTCCAAATTTCTGAAAGGTTATAAACAACCAATTTTTTTTTTTTTTGGGTCTTGGTTTTGAGCGCTTAACAGATCATTTATTTTCGATTATTTCTTATTTCCTTCAATTATTCCTTCTTTCCGGAGACTTTTTTAAAAGCCTCTCTCCCATAAAAAGACTCAGGAAGGTACCTAACAGTCATTTCCATCGATGGGCAACATTTTTTCTTAGGGGCACCATCTTCCCCAGAGCCTTCAAAACCTAGAATTACTCGTTATGTTCATCCGTTCCTGAGATTATCCTGATAACACACACACACACACACACATACACACATAGTCTTAACGATGGGAATTTTCGGCGACTGAAATGCTGTTTTGCTTATTACTTATCTGGGTGGGTCTGGCATTGGCTATTTTAGCACTGCTTTTACAGTCATAAACTACCATCTGTGCCTGATGTATATTAGTTAAAAACAACAGAGAATAAAATTGAAGAAAGCTCCTCGATGAGAAATTTAATACAAAAAATTACGAGGCGATAATTACTGGACTTGAATCATTTCTACATTTTCTGAATTTTCACGGATTTCATTTTATTTTTTTAGACCAAGACACACATTTGCGTTGACGTAAAATCTAAATGTTAATGTTTAAGATATTAAGAACCAAGAAGTGCTTGAGTATCTCCTTTTCCTTTTTAAAATTTTGCTGTCCACCTCTCTAACAAGTATATCATAGTGCAATTGTGGGTTTTCTTCCAGTTCCCTCTTTATGCTCTTGTCCAACATCTCCTCTCCTGTTTGGATCTCTTGAACTTGCTGTCCAGCCATTCGAACTTTCCTTCACTGTTTTAAGTGCTTTTGTCGAAAAGTGCCCCAGAGTTCGGCTTGACGGTTTAATTATCGTTAAATCAGTGAATCAGATAAAAATCCTTTTGATAGTCTCGCTGAAAATGTGGAGCTTCCCGAAAAAATAGTCGAACGGAGCCAAAAAAACACGAATAATTGCATTTCCCTCTCTTCACAATGCTATTTTCTCAACACATTCGACATCATTTCTAAGAAATATAAAAAGGTTGAAACCTTTCCCGATTTGTTTTTATCTAATATAACTCCTATTATTCGTTTATAATTTCCTGAATCAACCGTGTCAGTTTTTCCCGGAATTTTGAGTTCCTTGTTGAAAAAAAAAACATTCTTGATCACATTTCAGATTCACATTAAAGTTTCGTATTTCGTTCGCTTGTCCAAAATTTTGATCCTGAGCTCTTCAAGTAATTTTTCTTTTTAATTTTTCCTACTTAATATTTTTTTCTCTATTATTCATTCCACACTTTACATTTTCCTTGATTTTTAAATTTCGTTCTCGTTCCCTTTATTTTAAATTTCTGTTTCGAAATCATTTTCTTTTTTCGGTTTTTCTTTTGATGAAACTTATCGATTTTAAAATACTCATTTTGCTCGTTCTCCTTCGCTAAAAAATGTCTTTCTTGATTACGTTTGAGTTTTCCCGCTTTCACTTCATACACTTCCCTTCCAGGTTTTCGAGGCTTCGTGGCAGATCAACAAATTCATATACGAGCGAACCTACGGCGTCATCTCCAACGTGGTGCAGCCGAGCACCTTGCACAGGGCCGTGTCAGTGCTTGCAAACGCAGCCATTTTCAAGGGCAAGTGGCACATGCAGTTCTCGCCCAAGAACACTCAGATGCGCAGGTTCTACGGCACCCCAGAATATTCCACATCATTCCCATGATGACGTTACGAGAGAACCTCCGATACGGTAAGACCTTTGGGAAAGCAACGAAGGTGACTTGAACCCGGGTATCGGCGGTTAAGATGTCTGATGGTACAGATGCAGTATCAAAGATGACAGTTTTCTTAAGTTTTTTATTTGTGTAGGAAATATTATCAGTTTTTAAGATTTTTAATTTTTTTCCTATAGAAAAGCTGAACTCGTACAGACGGTGGTAGGAAATACCATCTCAAATATTAGAATTTCTATTTTTGATCGAAAATGAGTTAAATACAAAAAATGGTTGGAAGCGGCATTTCAGAAAATATTTTTTTTTTTTTTTTTTGTAGAGGAAACTGCAAATTATAGTAGATAATTAAATAAGCCACGCCAGACTTAATTTCTGACGTTTTTATAGCAACATTTCTGCTGGACAAGGAAAATGGGTTCTGGAAATACAATTTGGGAATGCTAACCATGCACCACAAAAATAAAAAAAATTATTTTTTTCCCCCATATGTAATTGCTTCATCCAAGACAATCTGGAATGCTTTTTATATCTAGTTATAGAGTCAATGAAATTCTTACCCGAGAGTTTATGAAATGTCTTCTATACACCACAAAAATCCATGACTATCTGGCTTTATATAACCTTATAATCCCCAGGATCATTTTCAGGAATTCTGGAGTCCAAATCCATGTACCCTACACACCAATTTATATCATGCTTCATGCTTGTCAGTGCAAATGCTGCTTCCAGGACATTCTGTTCTGCTTTTGCCTTGCGTGCAACACGAAATCCATGAAAAGCTGGCTGTAGTAGACCTCTTAGTTCAGACGTTAGCTTTCTTGCCACACAAATCTATCCACGCCTTGCCTCCCACTGATAGCCTAAATAATTTTTCCAACGCAACACCATATAGCACACCAGAAACATCCAGTAAATTGAATTAAACCTAATTATTAAACACTCCTTCAAGTCAGTTCTTGAAAACCCATCCTACTACCACAAAAACAAACCTCTAATTTGATCTATACCTAATAAACCAAATGCTCCTTCCAGGAAAATCCTTAGATCTTCAAGCGGAGGTGCTGGAACTGCCTTATTCTGACGGGCACACCTCCATGTACCTCTTCCTCCCGGCTTTGGATACGAGACAGGACATGGGTCTGGCCGCCCTAATGCTCCGCCTCACACCCGAGAGACTTCGGACGTCGATCTCCAACATCTGGCATCGCCAAGTTAATGTCACTTTGCCCAGGTTCAGACTCAGAAACGCGCTGGGGAGTGGTTTGAAAGAGGTGAGTTGATCTGATCTGCTATTGATATGGTAAACACATGCGTGCACACACACACACACATACACACACACGCACTTATATATATATATATATATAATTATATATATATATATATATAATATATATATATATATATATATATATTATATATATACATATATATGCATCAAGCTACAAATGTCCTTTAATATCCAATTCGTTTTACTTCGAAATTAATACATTTTCACTTGTTGGCCTAGTCGATAACTCACTGAAGTCCTGATTTCTCCTCTGCCCGCTAGGAGCTGGTTCGAATCCACGAGAGGACGAAATTATTATTAACTAAAAAATCCCCCTTCAGTTAACATATATAAAGATATCTTAATTCCGAGGTAGAGCGAACTGGATATTAAAGGATATTTGTAGCTTAATGCATGTAAATGAATCACGGTGATCTGATAAAAATAATTATATATATCATATATATATCTATATATATATATATATATATATATATATATATATATACTGTGATGGTTAAAAATGTTCTGTAACAACAGAATTCCATCTAATAAAAGGAGCCCATAAAAACACCAAAATGTAGAGAGAAAAGTACTATATTTCAGAGACTGCTGTCTCTCTCTTCAGGTATATGAATGAGAAAAGTTTACAGAAAAGGTGGTATTTATACCAAGAGATTCGTCCACAAGTAAGCCTTAATTTAGGTCACCCCCGCTGATAATCTTCCTTTAATCTTCTTAAGCGTTGGTTGAATGAACACTGCGTCGACGATATCTGATATCCAATTCCCTTTTGAGATGTTCATTACCTGCTTCTCTTTTATTAAGGCCGATTCCATCATTTGACTCTTGTACCGGCAGTTGCTGCTATAAATTACACGTGACATATTCCAGTTTATTCTATGGTTATGTTCATTTATATGGTTGAAAATAGCCGAGTTCTGTTGTCCATACCTAACTGACCGTTTGTGTTGTATTAATCTCTGGGGAAGTGATTTACCTGTAAATCCGATGTAAGATTGGTCACAGTCCTGGCATGGGATCTCATATACCCCAGAGTCTTTGGGAGATGTCTTTTGTTGGACGTTAATCAGGGATTTGGCTAAGGTATTTGGGTAGGTAAATGCAAAAGGGTTGGATTTCCCAAGGGTCTGAGTTACTCTCTTAATCGTCTCCAGGTGGGGAATTTTTATTTTATTGTTGGGTGTGTCTCTGGTCTTGTCTTTAGGGGGTCGGTAGAAAATTACGTTTGCTTTTTGAATTGCTTTCTCAATTATATGGTCAGGATACTTTAAAGATGAAAGTTGCTTGCGAATTAGTTCAAATTCTTTTTCCAGGAAATCTGGGGAACAAATTCGTAAGGCTCTTAAGAATAGGTTGCTAGCTACACCTATCTTGATAGTATTGTCATGATAGCTAAAGTAGTGAATATATGAAAGTGAGAACGTTGGTTTTCTGTATATGGTAAATTTGTATTCTGTCGTGTCTCTGATTATTAAAACATCAAGAAAAGGAATTTTGTTGTCTGTTTCCCATTCAACTTTAAATTTGATGCTGGGCACTAATGCGTTTAATTTTGAGAGGAATTCATTAAAATTACCCCACTTATTATCCCAAAATGTTAGTATGTCATCCACGTATCTCATCCACAGCATGTTTTGGGTTTTATTGCATTTATTACTGTAGTTTCAAAGTATTCCATGTACAGATTGGCTAAAATAGGACTTAAAGGACTACCCATACTACACCCGAATTTTTGCTTGTAGAATGATTCCCCGAATGAAAATACGTTATTAGATGCACATAATTCAACTAACTTTATTATTTTGTCAAGTGCCAAAGGGAAATGATCTGAATAGGGGGATAATTTTTCCCTTAAAAACTGAAGAACGTCCTGTACTGGTACTTTTGTGAATAGGGAGTCTACGTCAAGGCATAAAAGTTTTATGTTGTGAAGTGGTATATGTGCTTCTCTGAATTTGTGACAAAAGTCTTCCGAATGTTTGATGTGACTGGGAGAAAAAGTGCCTAAAAATGGAGAAAGGAGGCCAGCTAACCATTTAGAAATTTTGTAATTGAAAGCTCCGGCGCATGAAACGATGGGTCTGAATGGAAGATTGTCTTTGTGAGTTTTGGGAAGACCATAAAAGTAGGGTAATTTAGGATTAATTACTTTAAATTTCTCTAATAGTTCAATACTCTTTTGTCTTGGCCAATTAATCTTACTTTCCGAAAAAATTCTGTGGGAACGTTCTGGAGGGGATTTTTCGTCAGTTTTTCGTAAGTATTTGTGTCGCTAAGGAGCTGGTTGATTTTGTCGAGGTAGAAGTCTTTGTCCATTATTACAATTTTGCCGTCTTAGTCGGATCTACTTATTATAACATCTAACTTTTTTAGCGAGTGGATGGCTATCATGAATCTGCGGGGAACAGGATATTTTATGAAGGCCAGTTAAAGCATTTAGTAACACTCCTTTTAAACATATCTCTTCACGGCTGTAGTTTTTGTCAGATATGAATTTATCAAAAGCCACTATGAAGTCTAGGTTGTTTTTGCGGTCTGGCATAAGGGCAAAGGATAAGCCTAAATTTAAAACTAAATGTTGATCTACAGTAAGGGGGGTGTTGGATAAGTTTAAAACTTTGTCTTGTTGTTCAAGATTATTCCATGGCGCTATTATCTATTAGGTTATTTAACTTGCGTAAAGTCTGGTTGGAATGAGTCACGCTAGTATAGAAGAAAGAATCACCAATACGAGAAAACGACATCTTTGTCTTGTTTGGTCAAGATTATTCCATGCGCTATTATCTATTAGGTTATTTAACTTGCGTAAAAGCTGTTGGAATGAGTCACGCTATTATAGAAGAAAGAATCACCAATACGAGAAACGACATCTTCGTGCTACGCAGAGTGATATATGAACTCAATCTAATCTTCGCCTCCTCACTGCGGACCACATATACAGGTATATCTGATTTCATCTGTTCCGACATTGCTGCCTATAATAGCGTGACTCATTCCAACAGGACTTTTACGCAAGTTAAATAACCTAATAGATAATAGCGCATGGAATAATCTTGAACAACAAGACAAGGTTATTTAACTTGCGTAAAAGTCTGTTGGAATGAGTCACGCTATTATAGGCAGCAATGTCGGAACAGAATGAAATCAGATACCTGTATATGTGGTCCGCAGTGAGGAGGCGAAGATTAGATTGAGTTCCATATATCACTCTGCGTAGCACGAAGATGTCGTTTCTCGTATTGGTGATTCTTTCTTCTATAATAGCGTGACTCATTCCAACAGACTTTTACGCAAGTTAAATAACCTAATAGATAATAGCGCATGGAATAATCTTGAACAACAAGACAAAGTTTTAAACTTATCCAACACCCCCCTTACTGTAGATCAACATTTAGTTTTAAATTTAGGCTTATCCTTTGCCCTTATGCCAGACCGCAAAAACAACCTAGACTTCATAGTGGCTTTTGATAAATTCATATCTGACAAAAACTACAGCCGTGAAGAGATATGTTTAAAAGGAGTGTTACTAAATGCTTTAACTGACCTTCATAAGAAATATCCTGTTCCCCGCAGATTCATGATAGCCATACACTCGCTAAAAAAGTTAGATGTTATAATAAGTAGATCCGACTAAGACGGCAAAATTGTAATAATGGACAAAGACTTCTACCTCGACAAAATCAACCAGCTCCTTAGCGACACAAATACTTACGAAAAACTGACGAAAAATCCCCTCCAGAACGTTCCCACAGAATTTTTTCGGAAAGTAAGATTAATTGGCCAAGACAAAAAGAGTATTGAACTATTAGAGAAATTTAAAGTAATTAATCCTAAATTACCCTACTTTTATGGTCTTCCCAAAACTCACAAAGACAATCTTCCATTCAGACCCATCGTTTCATGCGCCGGAGCTTTCAATTACAAAATTTCTAAATGGTTAGCTGGCCTCCTTTCTCCTTTTTTAGGCACCTTTTCTCCCAGTCACATCAAACATTCGGAAGACTTTTGTCACAAAAAATTCAGAGAAGCACATATACCACTTCACAACATAAAACTTTTAAGCCTTGACGTAGACTCCCTATTCACAAAAGTACCAGTACAGGACGTTCTTCAGTTTTTAAGGGAAAAATTATCCCCCTATTCAGATCATTTCCCTTTGGCACTTGACAAAATAATAAAGTTAGTTGAATTATGTGCATCTAATAACGTATTTTCATTCGGGAATCATTCTACAAGCAAAAATTCGGGTGTAGTATGGGGGGTAGTCCTTTAAGTCCTATTTTAGCCAATCTGTACATGGAATACTTTGAAACTACAGTAATAAATGCAATAAAACCCAAAAACATGCTGTGGATGAGATACGTGGATGACATACTAACATTTTGGGATAATAAGTGGGGTAATTTTAATGAATTCCTCTCAAAATTAAACGCATTAGTGCCCAGCATCAAATTTAAAGTTGAATGGGAAACAGACAACAAAATTCCTTTTCTTGATGTTTTAATAATCAGAGACACGACAGAATACAAATTTACCATATACAGAAAACCAACGTTCTCACTTTCATATATTCACTACTTTAGCTATCATGACAATACTATCAAGATAGGTGTAGCTAGCAACCTATTCTTAAGAGCCTTACGAATTTGTTCCCCAGATTTCCTGGAAAAAGAATTTGAACTAATTCGCAAGCAACTTTCATCTTTAAAGTATCCTGACCATATAATTGAGAAAGCAATTCAAAAAGCAAACGTAATTTTCTACCGACCCCTAAAGACAAGACCAGAGACACACCCAACAATAAAATAAAAATTCCCCACCTGGAGACGATTAAGAGAGTAACTCACACCCTTGGGAAATCCAACCCTTTTGCATTTACCTACCCAAATACCTTAGCCAAATCCCTGATTAACGTCCAACAAAAGACATCTCCCAAAGACTCTGGGGTATATGAGATCCCATGCCAGGACTGTGACCAATCTTACATCGGATTTACAGGTAAATCACTTCCCCAGAGATTAATACAACACAAACGGTCAGTTAGGTATGGACAACAGAACTCGGCTATTTTCAACCATATAAATGAACATAACCATAGAATAAACTGGAATATGTCACGTGTAATTTATAGCAGCAACTGCCGGTACAAGAGTCAAATGATGGAATCGGCCTTAATAAAAGAGAAGCAGGTTATGAACATCTCAAAAGGGAATTGGATATCAGATATCGTCGACGCAGTGTTCATTCAACCAACGCTTAAGAAGATTAAAGGAAGAATTATCAGCGGGGGTGACCTAAATTGGCTTACTTGTGGACGAATCTCTTGGTATAAATACCACCTTTTCTGTAAACTTTTCTCATTCATATACCTGAAGAGAGAGACAGCAGTCTCTGAAATATAGTACTTTTCTCTCTACATTTGGTGTTTTTATGGGCTCCTTTTATTAGATATATATATATATATATATATATATATATATATATATATATATATATATATATTTTCTTCTTCTTCTTTTTTCCTTCTTTCTTTCTTTAATTTCGCATGTTCCTACAAGTCCTCATTTTTTGTTTGTTACAGCCGACTTTTATTTAAAAGATTTCACATTCGCACATTGATAACTTTCCTTAGCAGATATTTGTTTGAATGCATGTATTTACTGTTTGGAATTCCTCAGCGTCTTGCCTCAAAACTTGCCACCAAAAATTCAATACTGGTGACACAATGGAGCCAGTGCTTTGAGCCATACTTCGAGTTGTCCTCTTAGGAGCTCTTCGACTGTTTGCCCCCTCCCCCTACTCTATGTTTATTTTGTGGATAATCAGAACTTTATTCCTTTCACCAATGAAATTAAGAACTCACGACTTGCTACCTTGTTCTGTGACCTCTTTAAGAAAAGACACGTTTCTGAAGGCTGTTATTCTTGAATATCTTTAATTTTGTAAAACTGAAAAAGAACACAGCTATGTCACTGACGAATTCCTCTTTCACACACACACACACACACACACACACACACACACATATATACTATATATATATATTATTATATACATAAAATATATATAGTATATATATATAGATATAATATAATATTATATATATATATATATACTATATATATTTATATATATTTATATATATCTATATATATATATATATATATTTGTAAGTGAAAGAGGAATTCGTCAGTGACATAGCTGTGTTCTTTTTCAGTTTTACAAAATTAAAGATATTCAAGAATACCAGCCTTCAGGAACGTGTTCTGTTTCTTAAAGAGTGGTCACAGAAACGAAGGTAGCGGAACGTCGTTGAGTTCTTAATTTTATTGGTGAAGGGAATGAAGTTCTGATTATCCACAAAATAAACATAGAGTAGGGGGAGGGGGCAAACAGTCGAAGAGCTCCTATGAGGACATCTCGAAGTATGGCTCAAGGCACTGGCTCCATTATGTCACCAGTATTGAATTTTTGGTGGCAAGTTTTGAGGAAAGACGCTGAGGAATTCCAGACAGTAAATACATGCATTCAAAACAAATATCTGCTAAGGAAAATTATCAATGTGCGAAGTGTGAAATCTTTTAAATAAAAGTCGGCTGGAACAAACAAAAAATGAGGACCTGTAGGAACGAGTGAAATTAAAGAAAGATAAAAGAAAGAAAGAAAGCAGGAAAAAAGAAGAAGAAAAAAGAAATTGAAAGGAATATTTAGATAGAAAGGGGTATCTAGACTACTGTAAGGGAAAGGGAAACCAGGTTAGAACGCAGAACTAGCCTGACAAGGAAAGGGCAAAAGGAGGGGCAAAGTTAGGGCAGAAAATGTTAGCATGACTTTTCTGAAAGCACTGGGCAGTCCAACTTTCAAGTGCTAGAATGGAATGGAAGGTATAATAGTTGAACTGAATTTTCATACACCCACATACCTATTGACTATACATATTCAGCGTTCAAACTGCAGGGAAGAAGGAACCATTATGTTATAGACAGAGTATAATGACTGGAAATGACTGAAAAAGACAACACCTATACTCTGTTTTTTTCCATCTGTCCACCCGCCTGTGGTGTTTCGTATGGTAACACTGCGTCTCGGGCTTTAGATAGTTATGCTATGCGTAAGTTTTAAGTAAATAAAAGGATATCTGGGTGTACATTTACAGCTGAAAAGTGTATATATATATATATATATATATATATATATACATCATATTTATATATATATATATAAATATATATACATATATATATATATATAAATATATATAATATATATATATATATATATATACATACATACATACATACATACATACATACATATATATATATATATATATATATATATATATATATATATATACTTTGGTGTAAATGCTTGCAGTCCAATATGCATAAACACATATTTTAAGAACCAGTTTGATTTCTTGATTTAACTCTATTCAAGGTTCAGCAATTTAATATGGAATCATTAAATATAATAAAGTGATCAATTTATTACTTTTCTACAGTGGAATTATGGTCTTAAGTGTGTTTTCGTGCACCAGCCTATTAATAACAGAAACTCTGTGAGCCTATATATTTAATTATGCATAATGCAAAATTTCATGATTGAAATTTAGAGGTAAGTAACTAGTGTTTTTTAATCTGGTTTTCTTGCAACAAAAGTCATCATCCCCACCTCTTTCCATTGCAGTCACTCGCTCGTATGGGCATGAGGGACTTGTTCACCAAGATGGCTGACCTAACAGTTCTAGCGCCTCTGGGTGGACTAACAATCAGCGACAGCATCCACGAAGCCAGCATAGAGGTGGACGAGGACGGAACTGTGGCCTCAGCAACCACCGTCTTTGTCTTAACTTCCAAGACACAGCGTCCTCCTCCTCCTGTTGATTTCGAGTGCAACAGGCCCTTCCTCTTCCTCATCTATGACAACCATTCAAACAATATTCTCTTCATGGGTACCTACCGAAATGCTACGCAACAGCTGATATCCAAATAGAAAAGGAAGGTGAAGTAAGTAGTCACTGGGAGGGTGGTAAAACGCGATTGGCTTTTCCTCTTTATTTGCCACAATTTCATGGGGCATCCCTTTCAACAAAACCCTTGGCAAAAGTCAGTTAGTCACTTTGTCATCTGTGAGAACTGTTCAGAGATGTGAACCCCTCACGGGTCCTTCCTGTTTACCTCTACTCCATCACCAGGAGTCTTAGTCGCCAAAATTGAAGAACTGAAATCTTGAACTATCAGAGAAGTTTATTGGTTATTCCTGTCCGTCATTTTACAATTATTCGGGTGAATAATGTCCACTTGGATACATTAAGGAATACCAACCACTAATATTCTGGTAGAAAAAGTTAAGATAAAAAGAGGTACTAAATGTGAGGTAAAATATAATCCCTTCTTGTTCAAAATAAAATCTTCATTAGCGAGTGCCTGTGGAGTGTAACCTATATCAGAAAAAAAAACTTAAAGGGCATAAAGTGCTCAGAACAAAAGTCTTAGGGGAGACAAAGGCTTAGAGAGAATGACGTGGTGATGCTGATGAGAAGTGGACATGCGAGGGAAGGTGTATTTGACAGTTTGGTAACGAGCACTCTGTGAGCACTAATGCTTGCTGAAGCCACAGTAGTAGTTATAGCAATGAGTGCCAGAATTTCAAATATCTCCTGATGCCTTGGAAGAAAATCTCAAGGAGATCATGCCTGCAGCCGCTCTAGAAATATTCTCTTCAAGGAGTTCTCTAGAACACACAGCAATACCTGAATTCTGGTAAAAAGTTGAAAACGAAGAAGACAGATTTAAATGACATTTCTAATGAAAGGCTGAATGACTTTGGAAGTTATAAATATCATGAACTTTTTCAAAGACATTTATCCACTGATAAACTATGGATATTTAAAAATATATATAATTTATAGATTATATTGAAAAACATCTGTAGATGTAGAATGGTTATGTATTCTCAAATCTGAGACCATTCCCATAATTATCATGACTGTACAAAGAAATAATTATTCACTGGATAAATGTTACCATGTTGTTGTACATATATAATGTTATGTTTTTTGTTGTTTTTGAATAAATTATTAAGCTAAAATCTGAATATTCTTTCGCCCATCTATTACCTCAAGTTTTTAAACTGAACTTTGACAGCTCTTCATGAAGGACGCCATCGCAGGATATATTTTTGTTTGTACATAAATACAAACCTTTGACTTTTAAATAGATTACCTTTGGTGATTTGCTAGTCAGGTTACTGAAGCTTGGTAATTACCAAGACATCTTGCACTTCTCTTCGCCACTGCTGCTGTTGAAGTTTACTGAAGTATTTCTTGGTTTGAATGGCCGATGACTTTGACATGTTTGTTTTGATCATGCTTATAACTGTTTTAGAATGCTGATAACTAATGGTTTTCCTTGTCATGAAAATGATTAGTGTATATGTCCACAACATAATGCGTGTGTGTATGTGTGCAAGGTTTATGTCCTCTTTTGATGTTGACCCTTATTCTTATCATTCTATCTGCAAAGAAGAAGTATGAGTTGAAGTGGAAGATGTCAAGAAAGGCAACACCGGCGTCTCGTCTACTTTTCCCCAATCTTCAGTGGCTTTGATTCCTACTCCTGCTTTTGGGATGACGTCCATTCATTCTCCATTTGCTAAGTCTCAGTCTGAGGAGAGCATGTGTGGGCCAAATGGTGTGCAAGTAGAGTATACCCAGCTGATACTTTAATTGGTGATACGTTGATCTTAGTAATTCCAATTGTTTCCACCTCTATTCCCACCTCTCCTACTTCTGTGATGATGACACTGAAGCATCTCAAGGGGGCACAGGGCCTCATGAAGGTGTTTTTAGTTTTCCCTGGGCATCATGGTGGACTCCCGCCTGTATACCTTTGGCCAGAAGCTCCTCACCTGCCTTAGTCACCTCTTCTTATGAGACTGTGATCAATGACACCATTCCTGATGTTCCTGTTGGAGTTGCTTCTACAGCTACTGTTGTACCTCATATCATTTTCACGTTCTGCCTCGATTTCGTCCTAAATAAAAATGTGACTGTGTGGAGAGACCTGAGGTCATAAGAAGTAAAAGTAAGGACATGCTTTTCTTTTCTCTTTTTTCTCATCTCCCCCCTCTCCCCTTTTCCTCATCTTCATCCTCATAGTTCTCATCTCAGGGTAGGCAGAAGGGCAGTAAGAAGGCCAGAAAGGCAGCCTTCCACAAGATATTGAAGTCTTTTTGTGGCTATCACTTTGCTGAGAGTGACAGTGATTCCAACACCTGGTTACAGGGACAAGCAATCATGGGTATTGGAACATGTTTCGTGCAGGTTCTATATGGCCTATGCACCACTCAGTACTACTCGATGAGGGACAGGCAGTCTGTGCACCTGCTTGCCTCATTTAGCTAGGGGAGCCAGTGTTATGTTTGGCTCCTGGCTTGAAGCTTGAAGGTACGCAAGACGATGGAGAAAGATCACCTGTAAATTCTTTTGACCATGACCATGGCCTGTCATTGGCCACAAATGAGTGGTTTCCCAGTCTGCTGAACTGTCTCATCAAGAGTTAAATCTGTGGCTCGTACTGCTTTAGCAGGTACCATCAATCTGTAGAGCCATTTGCAACTCGTGGCTGAAGTCTGTCTAGCATATCCTGTGTGAGGGATGCTTTTTCTGACGAGTTGTAAGAAAGAGGTCAGTTCACTCACCACCCATAAGTCCAAAGCAGATGCCCTCTTGGCAAAGTGGGTGGGTCATCTTCTGTGGTTGCTGTCATTAGATGGGCCTCCCAAGGTTGGAGTCACTTTTCAGTAAATTGCCAAATTTTTCATCTGGTTCCACTAAGACAAGCTTTCTGTGTTAAAAGGCAACAGCTAAACCCTTTTCCAGGTTTCTGGCTTAAAAGCACGGTGCTTTCTGCCTTAGTTGAGGTCTCTGTGTGCTTGAGGAGCTTTGATCAGTCCTGCCCAACCAGTGAACTCAGGCATCTGGAATGGGATGCGACTCTCATTCTCTGTAGTCTAAACTCGGCACCGTATGAGTTCTGAGAGAGACTTTGGACAGGGATGTCTCACTCCTTCTATCTGAAGAATATTGTCCACAAGCAACCTGGGGAACCCGTGGATACTTTCTCCTTAGTCCCTACTGTGGTTCCTCAACATGTTCAGTAGCTGCTCAAGCTTTCCTAGATAGAAAAGCATCTGGTCTAAGGTTGGCTGAACGAAATGCAACTGTCACTTTCCATTTATCTATCCTTTCCCTTCCAACAGCCAACAGCCAAGCACAAACTCCTGACTGACTCCAACTTGTTCTCCATTTCACTTTTAACACTGGGGAGGGGGCAATTGGCAGAGCATCATTATCAAGGGAACCATGATTGTATGGTACCTTCCAAGCTACCTTCCTGTCCTATATGAGAAACCTAACTCTTCAATATCTCCTTAGAGTGAGGTCACATACAAGCCAAATTCTGGCCCAGGACCATGTTTGTCACAGCATCACATATGCTAGGCTGTACAGATGGTTACAGTGGTAATTTTTCCCCAAGGTCTAAAGAATTCCAGGTCTACCCACGCGCAGGTAAATTAGGGGAGGGTGGGAGCATTGGGGCTTCAATCTTCTGGGGGTAAATTCTGTGAAGTCAGACCGATCTAGCATTCTGTAGCTAGTTAACAGAATGCCCATTATCTTTTTCTAAATATTCAATAAAATTAGTTTGTTCACTGAATCTGGATTTAATTACTGATGTTGAAAACTTAAGAATTTCCACATATTTTCATATAAAAAAATATATAATGCTTAAAGAATAACAGAAAAACATCTGGCAATACATCACAGGTCTATGAAAAACACACATGCAATTTTTCATAGATACATTGCTTAAAAATGACAATGTATTTAGATACATTATTTAGAAATTATCATGGAATTAAGAGCAAACTATTGTTCAAAAGAGAAATATAAACCATTCAACACATACATTAGCTTGAACTTGAAGCGTTCTTTGACAGCCTCTTTAGTTCGTTCAGTAATTTTTGGAGGAAATTCATTCCTTGTCTAAAATTCTTATTCTGAATAACGTTCGACATATTTATGTGACTGAATTGAGCAGTAAATTAGTAAAATTTGACATTTCTACACCTAACCTTTTGACAGTTCCTTTTCCATCTCTTCATTCTTTTTCACCAAGATTGCATTTAAATATGTTTCCATTATTTTTAGCTGTTCATAAAATTTTTAAAGGGTTTCATTAATTTCTATCAACCCTGCTTACTATATATGTCCATGAGTTATCTTCTAAAGGCACATATGACCCAAGATATGGATATTTTGGAAATTTATCGGCAATAAATTCACCGAAGTATTCTAAACCACCTTTCTCTTCTGCTTCTTCGAGTTGTTCATCGTCAGTCTCTTGCACACTTTCAGTGAAGCTATTTTCTTTTGCTTTTGTACCAAAATTCTCTGGTAAACTAAACATTATGGTCAAAAGACTCAATTCACGTTGTAGTGACTCATAGTTCATTACTATGGGAAGAAGTTTGCATATCGAGCAAAGAATGGAATGTGCCAACTGATACGTTATCTCATTTGCAATTGCCGATATAAATGTCCCACCTGTCATAAGCAGGCAAAGAAATGCTCAAGCCCGTCTTGATTTTGTCTGTTTATGACATATCAAAACTGTCTTTTACAGTTTGTAGCAATTTGGGCAAAGACTGTGAGGAGATTACTAAACCCTTTTGAAATTGGTAAAGACCTTTACTTCCCGGAATCTTCATTGATTTTGCTGTTTCTACTATGCGTTTAAGAATTTCGTCATGGTTTGACAAGCTAAGCCCACATGCATTTCTGGATTTTTTTTTGTCATATGGCACTTGTTTCCAAGTGTTGTGGAAAGTTGTGAAAAGTTACTGCTTCTTTCGTATAGGCATTAGTGGAAGAACACCCATAAACAGCACAATAATGAAGCAATTCATGTATAGGTGCAGGGACAGTCAGCAATAAAATTGAATATTATGTAATGGACAATTTTAGTGAATCAGTTTATCATAATAGGTACACGGAAAAGTTTCGCACAGAACACTGTCTGACGTTATAATTCGACCCAATGTTTACTTGCACAGGAAAGGGCACGTTTAGGATCACTGGTAAGTTGACCTGGTATTCTTTAGACCAAGGTATATAGAGTGGTCAGGTAGAGTCATTTGTGGGGGGTTGCGGCTTATCCCCCGAAGAGCCGCGTCACCTGGAGGCCAGGTCAGGGCGAGAAGTCACTCAGCTACCGTTTCATTCAAATGTATATCACAGGTCACTTCAGTCATCTCTGTATTGATTTAGTTTTACATTCTTCGAATACAACAATAGTTTTGATTTTCTATATAATCTAAATTATTATTTAAATAATGCCAAACAACTGCGCCGTGTTTGGTTGTTATTCAAATAGTAGAAAAAAGGAGGCGGTATCCTTTTTCCGATTCCCTCATGATGAGGAAGCAAGACGGAAATGGGTTCATCGTTGTAATAGAAAGGACTACTTTAACCCTACTACTCATCGCATATGCAGTAAACATTTTGAAGAAAATGCATATAAAAGAGACCTGCAGAAGGAACTTCTTGGATCGCGAGCCCCAGCAATGAAATTCAGACGTATGATTGTGAGGAAAGCAGTGCAGCTTCTTTTGGAAACAACATCTAAAGCTTTAGATTTTTAAGGAAGTCAGGGACTTTTGACGAGCATGTCCTGGGAAAGTACAAGGGACTTTATAAAGCTTGCCGACTCCTGGTTTGATGTGTTCAATTCAAGGGTACCTTATGACAGAAAAAAATCTATAAATACTCATGGGATGCAACTGACGGAACAGAATAAAATCCCTTGATAATATGAAGTGTACTGCTGAAACAATGCGAGTTTGCAAAAGTAATAAGATCTATCAGTTCCAAAAGGGACTTATTGTGTCATGCAAATCCTTGCCAAGGTTGCATGATATGTTGAAAAGTAAATATGATGTATCATACATAATTACCTCCAGACTTAACCAAGATGGACTGGAAAACATGTTTGGCTGTCTTAGACAAATGGGTGCAACTTATGATCATCCTACGCCAGTTGAAGTCAGACACAGAATAAGGTCATATTTACTTGGCAAAATAAACTCTATTACTGGAAAAAATTGTAACTCGATGAAGGAGTGCGATTCTTCAAATATGTCGGAAGGAATGTTCAGTCAAGAGAAAAGTTGTAAAAATAATGATTCAAATGAAACCGATCTTGAAAGAGAGCTTATGATTTCTGCAATGGTGTTTGCCTCTACTGAAGATGAGAAGATGCAAGAAGAAGATTCAGAAAACTTTGAAAATGAATTTCATGAAATAACTTTAGAGAATGTTGTAGACGAAGAGGACCTTCGATATGTTGGAGGTTATGTGGCATCTAAATTTCCAGATTATCAGTTCTTAGGATGTAAACTTAAAATAGTGAAAAGTACCTGGATTAGTGCAGTAGAGCGACATGATGATAAATTAACGGAACCAAGTGCTGCGTTATTTGAAAAATTAAAGGTAATGGAAAAAATGTTTCAAACATACAATGGAGAAAATACACTGAGACCAGGCAATGGAGTATTATGCGACTTGGCACGTCACGTTGAAAATTGTTTATCCTTGCCTTTTAAAGTGATATTGTTTTTTGTCAGATGTTGGATGTTTTTTAGGATGAGAGCTCTGAATGCCCAAATTTTATCAAGTAGGCAAAAAAAGAAAAAGATGCATAAATTAACTAAATAATGCCATGAAAATTTTAAAAATTGTTGTTTTTTTCACTTTTACTAAGTATTTTTCATATTCATTAAGAAGCCAGATACTGTTATGTGTTATCTATGTCTATCTATGTTAGTTTATTAAATAATGTATTGTAAAATTATACATAAGCCTTTGTAAATAAATGCCAGGTCAAATGATAATTGAATATTTTTTTAAGTCCTGTCAAGCATATTAATTTAAGGTTTCTATTATATATTAGAGAGCCAAACATTATCAATCCACGATTTTGTAAGTGTAGTACAGTGACCTATATGAATTCAAAAGAACACCAAACGTATACAAGGACATCTTACAGGCCTAATCTCTTCGACCCAAGGTACTTAAGTTTCCCAAGGTAGTACTTGCCTTGACCGCTCCCACCCTGGCCTCCAGGCCTGTCACGAAAATACCCCACAACTACCCCCGCGACCAAAGTGACGGTACCTCTCTCCCTTATTCTATATACCTTGCTTTAGACCTTGTTTTTCCCCTCTTCACATACGTGGCCAGGAAGCTTACAGGTGCAAGAACAGCACCAGTCACGTTCTTTGGACAATACTTCCCCCAAAGCCTAGATAACTCGCATTTTTTTTAGATATATAAACCTAAAATCTTTAATCATAGCCATACCTCTAACGATCCAGGCATGTCTCTATTGGCAAAGGAACAATTTCAAGCTGAGAGGGAGCTGGTTTCTCTCAGTACCTCACTCAACAGCAGCTGCCAGGCTTCAACGACCCGACCAGCGGTCGTCAAAGGTAACCCATATTGCTACGTCTATAGAACGCCTCGCCTTCCCAGCAGAGTTTAGTGATATTTAATTATAAAAGTAGCAGCCATGCCTTCTCCTAAAGCGACTGTTGTTGGGAGAGTGGGTATGTCGTAGGGAGATATTTCCGGTCTGACGGAAGCTTAGGGTAAGAGAGGCAAGTCACAAGAGTAGCTAGGCTTCGAGATGGATTTTAGGGACTTCTACAATAAGACCTATTTTCCTTCCCAATTTGCTGGCGTTGTGTTTACCACTTTTCAGGCGATGCTCGAGGCGGTCTTTGGAAGCCCCGTGATTCAAAAACAACCAGTATCGCTCTCACTCAACTGCAGTCTGTGATTGAGGACAGATGTCCAGCCGGCCAGCCTCCCAAAACTTAAGCCTATAGGCCCGGCGTACTGGTGGACACGAACCCCAGACCTGAACCGAGGTCAGGCCGCATTCTTCTACAAGGATACACTGAATATTGCATCCAGATTCCATGAGTCACATGCCGTCTCTCTGCCCGCAAGTGTGCATTACTGGAATTTATGAAAATCAGCTTGAATGACATAAGTTGGAGCCATCATTTACCTTTCCTCCAGGCCAGCACGGGCCTTTTTGTAAATAAATATCTGTAAAGTAACGAGCTGAGTTTTCTGGCGACCTTTTCCTCTAAAGAAGTATTCATTAACAAACAGTTTTACGGTAAGTTCAATTAATATCAACTGGTCTTCCTTCAATTATTTCCGTTTACGTATCTAGCCTCTCTCAAGGCCAGCTATAATACGTAAAATTGGCGAATCTTGCCAACATCGAATCTGGGCTTGCTTAAAAAAAGCTTGTAAATCGCGTTATCCGTTGTAAAACGTAAACTGTAAATTATTTTACAAAAAGTAAATCAAGCACACTTGCAGGGAAAGAAGACACACTGACTCACGGTAAGGTATTCCATTCATTAATATGATTATTCTATAACCAATGTTAGCTTAAGGTACGTTTAAGTATTTTTATTGTTGAAGTGGTCAAAAGAGCGTAGGTAGAAATCTTATTATTGTAACGGCGAATGCGCCAGAGCTTTATTTTAGCGGCGAGCAAACAATTTGCCCCGCGAATTCTCTGTTACTTTGTGCTGTCCTCGTAGGAGCTCACACTAACACGTGTGCAGATAGATGCCAGAAAGGACCAGATCAAACTAGGAAGTGCTTTGCCAGGGTTTATTACTGTATTAGAAAGCCTAGTTAGTTAGGAGTGTTTTACTAATAGTTACGGCAAAAGAAGTGTACAATTCTTTTGTCTGTGATATGCTAGGGTATTCATTTTTAACTTAGTTTTCATTCCAAGTGTTGGTAACCGCTTACCTCTCAGCTTAAATTCAGCTTAGAGCATTCTCGCGCCTGCGCGGTCTCAACCAGCCTTCGTTTTCGCTCACAGCGGCAGCCATGTTTGTTATCTTTCAGAATTATCTAAACCATTTAAGCAAAGTAACGTAAGTCTCAAAGTTTTAACGTAAATAATATCAGTTGCGGTACTAGTATCTATTGTTCTGCCAGAGAAATTAACGTAATTCGCCTTGAATAAGAAAGTAGAATTTTGTGTTGTAAATTGCCTTCGCATTTACAGAGAATCAGCTGATTCGCCATCACTGCTAGCCAGGGCTGCCGAAGTGTGGAAATGACGTCACTAATACGGCTTATCTTGTCCACATTGTGATAAGGTGTGGAGTGTGGAATCCACACGTAAAAATTTCCACGCTTTTTACTTAAGAAGCGTATGCTATTAAAATCTAATAATAAATTATGAAAATTTTTTTACTATTATATTTTATAAGTCTCACACACAAATATCCATAAAAATAAATAATTAATTTTATCTTTTTTAATTTGTGGATGCGTTTGGATGTTGATCAGATGCATAACGCTGACCGTTGATTCATGTGCAAACCAAGACCTAGAATATAAGCTAGATCTTGACCGTACGAACTTGCTGGCTCTAGCGCCAACCAACCTCAGTTACCTATTAAAATTATTTTCAATATGGTTCTCAACAAAATCTACATTTATTCTTTTTTCATAATACTAGAGAGTATTCTTAATTTGCTAGTTTTGATGGTATATTTTCTTGAAAATTTTGTGAAATGTATGCATACATTTATACTGCCATTTGGTAGCAAATTATTTTTCAGCGACGCATTTTACAGCTTTACAATACACATTGCAATTTTTGCATGTGAAAATGATTAATGTGCCTGTATAATCAGTTTGGTTATTCTACAACTACGGTGACAAACTTTTGAAAAGAACGGGCTTTAATGATTTCATAACTGTAATTCGTATAACGTAAGACCTTAGCAAAAATCATAGGCCTAGTTTATCAGTATAGATGATAGCGCTCACGATTTCGTTGTCAGTTGATATTGCCATAAATGAATGACTATGAGTATAACACCGATAAAAGTGAGAAATTGTATAATGCAGTGGTAATTAAATCCTCATGAAATATTAAATGGTTTAATACATTAGCCAAGGTCCAGGATACGTTGTCAGTTTACTTTACTCTAAAAAATAAGACATCATTTGCAGCTTCAATTCTTCATGAAAGTTATTGTAATTATGTAATTGCAATGATACAATACAGCGATAATTATTTTTTAAAGTTCACTTGCGAGCATATAACCAACAGTGTTAGTTGACCCAACATATAGGTCTAAATATTATATTTATGGCAATAATGCCGGATTGAACATCATAAATTTATCGTTATTTTTCATTACGATGATGTGATTAAGATGCCTTATGTTATATATAAACTTGTTGTAAAACACCTGTTACTTTTTCATCGTCAAATTAAATAACTTTCATTGCAGTTTTTCATCATCATATTAAAAGAGTACCGACTGTTGTTGAGAAGTTTTGCTTCTTTTACCCTCTCATAAAAAAAACAATAAGAATTAACTAAATGTTTAAACAATATGAGCTAAAAACGGAAAGGGTCATTGTCTATCCTTATTTATCAGTTAAAAAAAAATCTACTGGTTGGGAATTCATATGCTAAGTTTTGAGCACTTACAAGATCATGTTAAACAACTTTTACATTCTTCAGTTCGATAAAGTCGAATATATTGCATAACTGGCAACTGTCTGAGGCCTAGTGTGGATTTCCTTAGTGTGGAAATCTGGCAGCCCTGCAGTGCTAGCCCGCGCTGGTCAGCTCGCTCACGTGTTTCACCTCGCATCGCTCACTCACTCGCTCGCTGAGCGAAGTTTCATTTCACTTCGCACTTAACGTAACCTCATTTACAATTGTTTGCTAACATCGTTTTAAAATCCTTACCGTCATTTTTCACTTGTCTTTACGTAAAGTTAACGTAAATCTTAAAAGTAGAGTCACTTGCAAGAATTGTTAACGTAAAACGCGTCTTTGTAAATTTCATATTAAAACGCAAATCATTTCATAAGCGCGAGCCGCTACTAGTAACGTAAAAATCGTTCACCACGAGCACGTTATCATTTTCATCAAACGTTATCCAAAGCAATTCTTTCATTTCACGTTAACGTAAGTAAATCATTTAACGCAAGTTGCGTCATATTAAACTAACATTAGTAGTTCAATTCAAATATAAGGGAGTTCATTCATATATCATTTTCCACCCTCCCGAAGAGGAGAGATGAGAAAAGGAAGGACCGAGAGAGAGAGAGGAGAGAGACGAGGAGAGTAGGAAGAGAGAGAGAGAGAGAGAGAGAGAGAGAAAACCAGAACACAGTATTCACGAAGCCAAGAGTACTACATCTTACCATTAATTATAGCATGCAGAATTAACATTATTTTAGTCTCTTGTGTCTTTCATTTAAACAGCGTGATACGTACGCGCATGTGTCCATTGCAGTTTGCAAGCATTTATTTATTTCATTTACCGAGTACTTCAGCGAGGGACTGAGCATTTCTAAAATTTCCATTACCTGTCGTTGCCCGAGTGGTCTTTTCATTTTCGTTATCACAAAAGACTTGCGTATACCGCAAGCACAATTCGCACAGTGTGCCACGCAAATTCATTACTTCCAGACAGGGAAGTCGTTACCAGTTTAGGACTGGCCACCACCAGTGCACGTCAGGTCTTACCATTTTACAGTGCCACTAATTCTTGACACTGTCCATCGACTGGCTGCTGAAGTACTCCCACCTTTTACTTTCTCTCCTCCACCATTACACTCTGCCATGAGCAGTGCCATTTCACTTCAGTATATTTAAGTATACTGCATGTAGTGTCCGGGACACACCAGCACGATACCAGTGCTCCAAGGAACGCCTCCATAAATGCCATTGCACCTGTACAGGCTGTACAGGTAGCCATTAAACCTGCGTGTCCGTCCTTACGGAACGCCCTATTCTTTAGTGTGTCCATGTACGAGGATCAGTGATCTTTCGGACCATTCCAAGGGAACGCCTCCCCAAAGTGCCGCAATACCAGCCCTAAGTGCTGTCAAACCTGCGTGTCCGTCCTTACGGAACGCCCAATTCATTAATGACCGTGTACGAGGATCAGTGATCCTTCGGACCAACCATAAGGAACGCCTCCGAAAGTGCCGCACCTGTATTGGACCTACAGGTAGCCCATTCCAACGTCTCCCAAGTTGGGAACGCCCGTAAGTGTGATGTACGCCGCACACTTCATTCGATTTTTTTTCACCTCAGCAGAAGGTGCCATTCACACCACCTCATCAGAAGGTGCCATTCACAAAGTGCCACCGAGCACCCAGTCTTTTCAGACTTTTCATTACCACATTGCAGAACCCATTTCCAAGTGAGTGCCACTTTCCACAGTAGGCACTCCCATTCCATCCAGTACCCTTTCCTGGCCATTATTTTAATTTTCCGTCGAGCCTCTACTGCAGCCTAAGGGAAATGTAATCCCCTGCTTCCCGCGACTTCTTTGCCAGAGAGCTAGAGAAGCTCGGAGCCCTCATAACTCTGGGCAAGGAGGCTGGTTACACTGGACCAGCACTTGACCAGTGGATAAAGGCGCAGCAGGCTGCTGCGCGCCAGCAGGAAAAGGAAGAAAGAGAAGCAGCGAGGAAAGCCAGAGAAGCAGAGAGAAAAGAATGAGAAGCAGAGAGGAAAGCTGGAGAAGCAGAGAGAAAGGAAAGAGAAGAAGAGAGAAAGCATGAGCTAGCTCTCCTAGATGACACAATCTCGCTGCTAGTTTCTAAGCCCCAGACCATGAGCTGGACTCCCAGTAAGAGGTGGTTGCGGAGGTTCTGCACCACTTGTTGTGTGCGTGGGCATGCTGTGGATTCCGACCAGTGCCCAAGTCGGTCTCTACCTTGGGAGGAGAGCTTCCAGGGTGAACTTCTCCAAGGCTACCATGTAGCCCTGCCTGATGAACAGTCTCCTACGGCCTATCAGTGGGTGCAAGTCATGGCCAACACCGAAGCCCAGGTCTCCCTTATTTCCAGAAAGGCATTGCCTAGGGGTGCCAAAATCCAGACGGACGAAGAAATTCAGTTCGAATGGATTGACGGTAACCTCTATTCTGTTCCTTCGGTCCTTCTGAATGTAAAAATGCCCTTTCTGGACCAGGTGACCAAGGAAACCACATTGTGCCGCCTGGGCGTAGTTGACCAATTTCATGATGTTTATCAGGTGATATTGGGCCAAGATTTACTTAAGCCGTATCTCCCCTGGACGCCGCTCCCACTACCAGATGCACCGGATCCCTGCAGCATGCCTCATAATCAAACCTCAATTTTAGATTCAGAGGCTAGTGCCTCCGATGTCCCAGACATCCCTTTTATTTGTGAACCTGGCCCTGACCCAGTGTCAGAGCCAGACGTTTCTTCCGCATCATCTCAGACCTCTTTACCATCTTACCGCCTACCTCCTCCACTTGGAAGAGGTAAGCCCACCAGTTAACCCCGGACTTGCTTCCGAGGATGATTCAACGGAGGTTTCCTTAACCTCCCTACCTCACATCACTGCCAGAGAGGACTCATCACCTGTGCCAGAGCACACTGCCAGCCTTGGTGACCCACAGATTCGCAACCTGTGGGGCCATCTCGGCCTTACCATCCAGTGCCACGGAAGAGGTTCTGGAAAACGTTCTGCCGAGACTGTGGCCGCAAGGGTCACATGTCTGCCAACTATGGAGGGTGCGCAAATCACAATATTCCTGCCATCGCAATGGCCGTCACCAATCCTTCTTCACTAGGACCCCCAGCTAAGGGCCCTATAACAGTCGCACCCTTCCAAAGCCATTATCAGCCAAGCCACGTCAGAGCCTACGACGACTCTGGCGCTCAAATCTCCCTGATACGGGAAGACCGAATCCCCCGAGGGGCAAACGTCGATAGACGTCATTTAATCACCATCGAAGGTATCAACCATATCAAGCTGATCCTTCCGACCGTCCAATTGAGGGTCACCAGACCTCATTTTTCCAGAATTTGTACCCTTGCAGTTGCAAGCTACATTCCAGGAGGTTACGACCTCCTCCTAGGGCAAGACATGAAGTCTCCCTTGCATTCCAAAAAGCCTAGGGGTCCTAACCCCACAACAAATCACTCCAAAGCAAGGAGTCATCGAAATTCTACTTCCTCTAGGAAGTACGTCCACCAACAGTCTCCCCCGTTGCCAAGGAGGGAGATTGACCATTCGCAGTTCCGTTGCAAAACCTGTAATGTAATAGGGCACTCTCATAATAATGGCCTGGGTGCCCTAGCCGACTACCAGCAGCGGACAATGTCCATTTTCCACAAGGCTTAGCCTTCAACAAGAGACAGGAGCCTCTGTCTCCCATTTCCAAGGGCACGCTGAGAGGTATTGCACCTCCGGTACCCACCACAGGTCCAGTCGACCTCCACACTCTGCCAGTGCCACTTGGCAGCACTGAGCAGTGCCAAGCTCCGTCCAGCCTGGACGTAGAGCCACCACAGAACTTGACTTCTGCGCCTGGCCCTGAGCTAGTGCCGGCGCCTAACCTAACCAAGGATCCTCCTACAGGAGATCCTCCAACAGGCATGGAGCTTACCGCAGCCCATGGCCAATCCAAAGTCCATGAGTCTTCTTCACCCTCACCACTGTCGCCCGAGGATGAACCTCCGGCAGACCTAACCTTCATACCTCCTCTGGAAAACCAGGAACTGCCCGACCACTAGTCAGCCTGGAGTTTTCCCCTTACGACGGCTGTCGCAGCAGCCGGAGTGAGGGCCTCCCCTGCAGTAGGTTCCACCTCTACGACGGTTGCCGCAGATACCGAAGTAGAGTGTTCTCCTGAAATCCCTCAGGCTACCACTGCCTCTGCTCCTGCCGGCGTTTCTGGCCTTTCCCCAGAGTCGGTGCCTCCATCTACTCCTAGGACTGGTATAGCCAGGTCCTGGAGGAATAAGAAGAAGAAGAAGAAGGGACGTAACCAATCATTAACAAACTAACCCAAGAGCCACATGCTCTCCTTGACACCTGTGCCCGAGGTACAGGGTCGCATTCATTTGCAGAATGATCCTGGCACCTACCCAGAGAAGGTAGCCAGCCTGATCTCTGCCAGTAGAACTAACCCTCTAACCCCTAGAAATTGTGATACTAACACTCATGTAAATGGCATAATTACCTCATTACATTTCCATCCTGGTAATGCACTAACCACTCATCATCCCCACGCGTCATTACCTCTCATGTATTTTAACAGTTCCGTCGCTGAACTACTGCTGTGCGTACCACACTCTGGAATGATTGCGTCTCCCTTTAACTGTATTGAGTAGGTTAGGCTAATGATTTAGTACCAGGGCATTACGTTAGTAGAAAGTAGAATTTTCAAGTAACCTTATCTAGGGGTAGAGTAGACTGTCGTCACAGACAACCCGTAGTTATTACTTAGGCTAGATTACATCACTACATTAAGTTAGTACACTTAGCATCTTTGCCTATAAGTTAGGTAGGCCATTGTAGTCAGCCGTATCGCTGCTCAAAAAAACTTCAAGTTAGAGTAGGAGAACTGGGTAGTCGAGGCGATCAACTTATTTAAGCCAAGACCTTCACGCCCGAAAGGGAGTGAATG
This sequence comes from Macrobrachium nipponense, assembly GCF_015104395.2. NCBI lineage: Eukaryota > Metazoa > Arthropoda > Malacostraca > Decapoda > Palaemonidae > Macrobrachium > Macrobrachium nipponense. The sequence continues at coordinate 39,040,804 of NC_087216.1, forward strand.
CCTTCTTAACAGGGGGAGCTGCTACGTCTATAGAACGCCTCGCCTTCCCAGCAGAGTTTAGTGATATTTAATTATAAAAGTAGCAGCCATGCCTTCTCCTAAAGCGACTGTTGTTGGGAGAGTGGGTATGTAGTAGGGAGATATTTCCGGTCTGACGGAAGCTTAGGGTAAGAGAGGCAAGTCACAAGAGTAGCTAGGCTTCGAGATGGATTTTAGGGACTTCTACAATAAGACCTATTTTCCTTCCCAATTTGCTGGCGTTGTGTTTACCACTTTTCAGGCGATGCTCGAGGCGGTCTTTGGAAGCCCCGTGATTCAAAAACAACCAGTATCGCTCTCACTCAACTGCAGCCTCCCAAAACTTAAGCCTATAGGCCCGGCGTACTGGTGGACACGAACCCCAGACCTGAACCGAGGTCAGGCCGCATTCTTCTACAAGGATACACTGAATATTGCATCCAGATTCCATGAGTCACGTGCCGTCTCTCTGCCCGCAAGTGTGCATTACCGGAATTTATGAAAATCAGCTTGAATGACATAAGTTGGAGCCATCATTTACCTTTCCTCCAGGCCAGCACGGGCCTTTTTGTAAATAAATATCTGTAAAGTAACGAGCTGAGTTTTCTGGCGACCTTTTCCTCTAAAGAAGTATTCATTAACAAACAGTTTTACGGTAAGTTCAATTAATTTCAACTGGTCTTCCTTCAATTATTTCCGTTTACGTATCTAGCCTCTCAAGGCCAGCTATAATACGTAAAAATATAAAAATTCTAAGATTTGTATACCTCTGAGTAATTAGACTGATATTCAATTGGCAATTTTTATCATGGCTTTCTCAGAGAAAGAGAACTTTTCAATCATCACCCTATGTTGTATAGAACAGCGACACCTGGCCACCCGAGTGAATTACTAGTGTAAATATAAGTTGGGAAGAATAGCTGAAATGGAATAAAACAGATACACCGAACTAGGTAAGTGGTTTACCAAGGAAAACAGTCTAGAAGTGAACCACAAGACAATTGACTAGTTGAATGAAAGGGAAAAATAGAGTGGTAAATTCCACAACCGACTGGCTGAGTGGGAGTAAAATGTTCTGAAGGTAAATTTGAACTTGGAAAAATAAAAAAAAAAAGACGGCTGACTGGGAAAGAAGAGCAATTGTAAAGCAAAGCTGAACTGAGGCAGAACAGAGACAGCTGACTGGGTGAGTGAGGGCAGACCAACAATCGAGAAGCGAGGAAAGGGAAAGCAAGACACAGAATCAAGGAATAAGGAGAGAGCAGAACAGGATATATCCATTTGTTATATCTATTGAATACCAGGTCAACCCACCAGAGGCCCAGAACAGTCCTGGTGTTCAGTGCGAAGCTCTTCCGAGTACCTAGCATGATAAACTGGTAAACTGAAACTGTCCATTGCATAATATTCAGTTTTATTGGCGACTGTGTCTGTACGTATGCATAAAATGGTTCGTAAGTGTGCTATTTATGGGCGTTGTTCTAATAAAGGATATACGAAAGAAGGAGTAACTTTTCACAGCTTTCCACAACACTTGGAAATGAGTGCCATATGACAAAAATCATCCAGGAATGCATGCGGGTTTCTATTGATGAATAGCACCTTACACATAATGGCTCATACGCGCAGTTTACTTTCCTTTAAAGATTAGCCTATTAATCTTTCGTTTTCCAGCTTTCTTGTTTCTGTCCATTTTGATTTCATCATGAGATTTACTTCCCCCCCCCAACCCCCACATCCCAGCCATCACCCTCCGCTAATAAAACAAAAAATGCAAAATCTCGATCTTGGACGGAACAGTCTTCTAGTTGAGATTTTTAAAAAAAAAAGATGTCTGTTACACATATGAACGGAAAAAACATCGAAACATAAAGACTGAAGTACTCACAATTTCGGAATACCAAAAAGCAAGCCGTTTAAGTTAAAGTGCGTCCACACGGTCGAACAATGTCCGACGGATAAACATTGTTACCAATTAACAATTGTCTGCCGGTCTTTGCCTTGTGAGCAGAGTAAAAGCAATGGTTAGAACCTCATCTGGCACCACTGTTTGTTGCCAGATCTACTTCCTTCGTTTCAACGCTTATGACGTCATCCTGGTTCGCCTATGACATGGTAACAATGTTTGTCCGTCTGAAATGTTCGACCGTGTGGACGCATCTTTAGCAGTTACGAACGAATTGTCTCCACGTAGCAAAAGAAACAAAACTTTCATACCATTATATATAACAATGAAACAGATCTCCAAAAAATTCATTATCATCAGTTCTACATTACTCCTTGAGAATATCAGTAACTTCAATATAGAATTAAAAGAACTTAAAATGTTGATACCCTTAGGAATAATGACAATATCCCTAATATTCCATAAAAAGGAAAAAGACAGGAGTGCTAAAAGCGGTAAATAAACAATAAATTTATCGCTTAAGTGCAGTTTCACCGTGAATCATAATCGTCGTAAGAAACGAAATAAATGATTCTATAAATCCTAGAAATACCTTAGTGGAAAAGATTGCCCAAACATGAAAATGTCAGAGCCATTCGTCTTGGACACACCATAAAACTCCCGGACTAAATTAGAAGGGACCTTTTCCACAAGGAAGACCCGCAAAGAGCATCAGGAATGACCGCTCCATTCCCATTAGGAACGACTTCATCATTCCCATCGATGTGAACTTTATCATTTCCGCTCCACTCTCTTGTTTCTACCCCGTCCCCAAACCCCGAATCACCATATGTACAAGTTCCTCGTTGGACAAGTGGTTTTCGCGCTCGGCTACCAATCCGGTGGTCCGAAGTTCGATTCTCGGCTCAGCCAACGCGGAATCAGAGGAATTTATTTCTGGCGATAGAAATTTATTTCTCGATGTAATGTGGTTCGGATCCCACAATAAGCTGTAGGTCTCGTTGCTAGTTAACTAATTGGTTCCTAGCCAAGTAAAAATATCTAATCCTTCGGGCCAGCGCTAGGAGAGTTGTTGATCAGCTCAGTGGTCTGGTAAAACTATGAATATCTTCATCGTCACTTATTAACGTGAGTCATGGGGAGGGGGGAGGGCAGGGCGCATTTATATCACCCTGCTAAGTGCTACTGGGACAACAGGTGTGTCGGGATCATAACTGATATTAGTCGCTATGTCGCGAGTGAATCCTCTTGGTTTAATACTCGATATACAGGTCAAGTTCCACATCCTTACCTTTGCTAAGGAATATTCTATTCATCTGTTGCAATATTTTCCATTAAAATTTGTTTTTCTATGTCTGTATGTTTGTCTGCTGGCAGCATCTGGTTTAGTATGGCAGAGATCATTCACGATCCCATCCGTTCAGTTTTTGTTTTACTTAATCGTCTATGGTGCTGGTGTAGCTGCTGTATCATTTCTGGCTCCATATATTTATTTACAGCTTAATCATTTATTTATCGTTACTTTTCATTATCTATATTAAGTTTTAAACTCTTTTTTTTTAATGTTATCCTTGTTATTCCCACTTCAATCTGCTAATTCATGGCCTTTGGATTACTAAAAAAGAATGTTATTTCCATTATAATAATAATAATAATAATAATAATAATAATAATAATAATAATAATAATATAATAATAATAATAATAATGATAATAATAATAATAATAATTAATAATAATAATAATAATAATAATAATATTAATAATAATAATAATAAAGAGTGCATGGGAAGAAGGACTAATAAAAGTAGACGAAGACCCACAAATACACAGAGACAGGAGAATGACAGACAGAACAGAGGACTGGCACAACAAACCAATGCACGGACAATACATGAGACAGACTAAAGAACTAGCCAGCGATGACACATGGCTATGGCTACAGAGGGGAGAGCTCAAGAAGGAAACTGAAGGAATGATAAAAGCGGCACAAGATCAGGCTCTAAGAACCAGATATGTTCAAAGAACGATAGACGGAAATAACATCTCTCCCATATGTAGGAAGTGCAATACGAAAAATGAAACCATAAACCACATAGCAAGCGAATGCCCGGCACTTGCACAGAACCAGTACAAAAAGAGGCATGATTCAGTGGCAAAAGCCCTCCACTGGAGCCTGTGCAAGAAACATCAGCTACCTTGCAGTAATAAGTGGTACGAGCACCAACCTGAGGGAGTGATAGAAAACGATCACGCAAAGATCCTCTGGGACTATGGTATCAGGACGGATAGGGTGATACGTGCAAACAGACCAGACGTGACGTTGATTGACAAAGTCAAGAAGAAAGTATTACTCATTGATGTCGCAATACCATGGGAAACCAGAGTTGAAGAGAAAGAGAGGGAAAAAATGGATAAGTATCAAGATCTGAAAATAGAAATAAGAAGGATATGGGATATGCCAGTGGAAATCGTACCCATAATCATAGGAGCACTAGGCACGATCCCAAGATCCCTGAAAAAGAATCTAGAAAAACTAGAGGCTGAAGTAGCTCCGGGCCTCATGCAGAAGAGTGTGATCCTAGAAACGGCACACATAGTAAGAAAAGTGATGGACTCCTAAGGAAGCAGGATGCAACCCGGAACCCCACACTATAAATACCACCCAGTCGAATTGGAGGACTGTGATAGAGGGAAAAAAATAATAATAATAACAATAAATAACAGAGTTGAAGAGAAAGAGAAGGAAAAAATGGATAAGTATCAAGACCTGGAAATAAAAAGAAGGATAGGATATGCCAGTGGACATTGTACCCATAATCATAGGAACACTAGGCACGACTATCCCAAGATCCCTGAAAAGGAATCTGGAAAAGCTAGAGGCTGAAGTAGCTCCAGGACTCATGCAGAAGAGTGCGATCCCGGAAACGGCGCACATAGTAAGAAAAGTGATGGACTCCTAAGGAGACAGGATGCAGCATGGAATCTCACACAATAAATACCACCCAGTCGAATAGGACGACTGATTGTAAAAAAAAAAAAAAAAAATAGAAATAAAAACTACTGCAGGCAATTCTTGTAATTATAAACACATTTAATTTCGGTTATTTGCTTTCAGGGAAAATCCAACTGGGTTTACGCCAAGTTTATGTTTTTACCTCTTAACATTTCATGTCCTCCCATAGCAAAAATGGGAACCTTCTGACCTAAGTACAAGGGAAATCAATTTGAAAAACGATCTGTTCAGGAATTCTTTGTTCCTTGGGGAGGATGAAGATGCTACAGTGATAGAGGTGGAGCTCAGAAACTTCATTTTTCTAATCCTGTCTTTATTGTTTCCAGTCTCGAGGCCATAATAATAGTAAGAAGAATAATATGAACACTAATCATACACTCCTTACGGTATGGAATCCTCTACATTAGCTTCACTGGCAGTACTTTTCACACTTACATAAACTGGGTCATCTACCTCTTTTAGTAATATCTTATTGTCATGAAAGCATTTTCCACATCTATTCCAGACCCACGCAACTTCAAAGCCCCGAGATTAGTACGTTCTGTTTTACTCTATAGTTTTGCAAGACAGTTATTGCGCTTCACCACATTGATCAACTTGACAATACTGAACTAAAACCGAAATTAAAAGCACTCAACAAAAAAATCGACAGATTATCAAGGTTTATGAAAAAAAAACTTCCTGGAGATGACGCAAGAGGCTTTTGCGACTGAATGTTGAAATTGACTTGCAATTCTAAAATCCCATATCTGAGGAGTAACAATCTGTGACTGGTTGGACATAAACAATGTATACCAAATTGCTGGAAAGGAGCACTGTGACATGGGGCAGCGAGACTGAAACTTTAGATATCAGATGAGACCTGGGATAATAAATTAAAAAAGAGACAAAAGCAAAAGCTACATGCAGACCAGTTTCAGGAAGGAGATGAAAAACTAAATGTAGAACATGCTAAATGCTCAAGTCTCAGACAGTGAAGTTAAATTAAGACAAAGAAATCAGAGAGGGTATTCGGACACAGACTCAAGAAGTGGACAAAGCCAAGTGGTGTTAAGGTTGCTCAAAGAATTATTAATTAGTGAAAAAGGAGAGAGACAATGTTGGATGGCACATCTTTGTGTGGTCATGAAAAATAGAAATAAGGGGGCCACTTGATTGATATTCCAGAGTGTGTTTATGAATGAATTTACAGTTTTTGAAAAGGACTTAAAAAATAAAATTAAAAAACCTTGAAGTGTTGGAAAACACCAGGTTATTAAGGATTCGCTGCAGAGAAGATTTTAGATTAAACCGAAATAATATACAATGAGGAAACGGAGCTTGGTGATTGGGAAGTCATAAGTAAAGTAGCAAAGAAAGAGCTTGACTGAATGTAGTAACTATTGAAGCACTGCACATAACGTCGGTTGTAATGAAAATATTCAGTACGCTAGAGAACTAGAGAAAGAAACTGACAATAAACTTACATATGAACAACCTGGTTTTAGTAAAGGGAGAAACTGCACAGACCAAATGACTGGGTTAAGGCATAACGCGCAGCAGTGTATGAAATGTAAAAATCCCCTTCTGATGGTTTTTGTTGATTACGAGAAGGCTCTTCACACTCGCTATGGCATCCCCGCTGGCTATGTAAACGTAAGTGAAATCATCTGTGAATGAAGTAGATGCACAGTTGAGGATGATGCTGGGATCTTGTCACGTGAATTTGCGGTAATAGTGGGGTGTTACAAGGAATGTTATTTCATCTTTGTTGTTTGGCATTCTCATAGATCTCATAATGAAGTGATCCGAGATGGCAGAGAAGGGTTAGATTGGAGTAACGCTAGAATCTTGCCATATAGAGTACGCAGATGGCACTATTTAACAAAATTAAATTGCCAGAGGAGTTACAAAACTTCCTTAACAGAACGCATCGTATATTTAGACACGGGAATTTACATAAATTTAAAGAAAAGAGATAATGCAGACCGAGTAAGCACCAAGGGATGAAATAACATTATACAGAGAAGGTACTGTATTAATGTGATTGAATCTCTCATACATTTAGGAACAACGAAATCCAGTACCGGGTTTCTTGAGCTGGAATTTAGTGAAAGCTAAAAAGGGATTTAACTGGATACATAAGTGAGAGTACACATAAGTTTACTACAATTTGCATTGCTATTTGGACATGAATTTAGATAGGACACTGATTTACATCTCAAAGATTTTCCCGTCTGAGAGTAAAGCTTTAAGAAGAATATTATGAGTCAGACGCAAGATAAAGTTAAAAATGATACCATAAGGGAAATTATGGAAGTTCCATAGATCTTTCACATTCCCAGTTGATCCCTTATCTTTTTTATCTGCCGAGATAATCAGATTTGCTGAACAGCAGCACCAATGTGTACTATAAGCGCATCGCTGTCGAGCTTCTCAATTCCAGAGGTCCTTTATTCCTCACACCGTTGGACTGTGGAACAGTCTTCCAGAGGATCTCGTGCAATTGGAACTTCAGAAGCACAAGCGAAGGTACAATACATTACTTTACTACCCAAATAATATTTTCGTTGCATTTCAATACATTTTTTGTCTATTTGATTTGTAAATTAATTTTCTTTCCTTTTTTAATAAGTGGGTTCTCTTCATTCTGCATTTCCCTTTACCTCGTCTTACTTCTTCCTAATGAACACCACATTCTTTGGAAGCTTGAATTTCAAGTCAATGACCTCTTTGGTGAGCTTGTTCCATATGAATAGGCTTCATCTTCTGAATAATAATAATAATAATAATAATAATAATAATAATAATAATAATAATAATAATAATAATAATAAAGGAAATGATGATGAAAGGGAGATGAAATTGACCTGGACAGTTATGGGGAGAATAGCACGTGAGTGTCGGCTGGAATCCTGTGGGTACCAGAAGAGCTGGACAGTCCAGTCCTACTCTGATAAGACCTATGAGGAGGGTGGCTGGAGATCAGCGGAGATTTGCGGAAGACAAAGCACAGGAATGGCGGAATTTCCCTGAGGCTCCTCGCGACACTCAGTGTTGGAGGCTATGATGATGATACTGATCATTGTGCAAAAGGCCACAACAACCATTGATCATTGAAGGCTCGATCATTTTTCCTTCGTTTTAGTTTTGTATGACAGAAAAAATGTATAATGATTTTTGAAACATGAGATGGTTAACCTTCAGAGGCCAGTTATTCAAACGACAGCCTTTTGGAATACTAATTATGATAAGAAAAACTGAAGTTTATGAAGTATTTGGTATCACCATAGCTATGCAAAGCATGATAACATATTGAGGATAACTTTACGAGAAGACTACGTATCTGAAGAGACGTATATCCACGAAAACTTCGTAAAAAATATAGATGTTCATACACGAGTATAACATCGTAGTGTGCAAATCTAAATACAAAGCCTAGGATTCATTTAAAAAAAAGACCGTGCCGGTATAACACCAACGATAGAATATAGTTTGCTGAAACTCTTTCTTTAAATATCGTTTCAAACAGAATAATTTTTACGTTACAAACAAATTATGATAGTCAAGACACTACTTTTATAGCCTTAGCTTTTCTGGCCGCTTAAGGCCTTGGTTTTCATGTCCAGTCCAGGTTCTCAAATGGCATATAAGGCCTCTGTTACAAAGAGAGCTTTTCAAGTATTTAAATCAACAATATTTACAGTAACCTAAAAACTCACAAACACAGAAATACGAGCATGCAGAGAAGAATCCCATCTGTAGCAACTACAGCATCGTAATATACTCTAATGCAGGTCCTTAGGTTGATCAAATTCAGTTCCGCCAATTGAACCTCTATTTTTTTCTATCATAAAACGTCCTCGATTTCATTTGGATTTTAATATATTAATCTGTTTTGAAGTTGGTCCTTTAGGCGATCATCTTCAGTTTTAACTAGTCTGACCTCAGCATTTTTTTTATAAAACTGTTTCGACTTCATAAGCGTTTTATTTCTATAACTTTGACTGAGACAGTTTTTTGGAATGGTCAGCTTCATTTGACATGTTCTTCATAAATATTTTAATTCTACAATTCTTGTCTTCATGAGGATTTAATTCAGTAATCTGCTCTGAGGAGAATCCGTGCGATGATCATCCTTAGTTATACCAGAGTGACATCAATTTCATCAGTCTTTTCATTCTATAATCGGAGGCAGGTCCTTGAAACGGTTCTTTTCAGTCCAGATCATCTGGGCCTTTATAGTCTTTCACAAAATGTTCTTGACTTCATTTCCACTTTAATTATTTAATCTGTTCTGGAGGCAGGTCCCTGGAATGCTCATTTTCAGTCCTACCAGTCTGATCTCTTTTATTTTCATTCATAAAATTTGCAGTTTTCCTTCATAAAACGCGCTTCACTTCATCAGCCTTTTAGTTCTACAGTCTCTCTGAGGAAGAGATATTAGTTTGAACTCTTTTATTTTTATTCACAAAACGCTATAAAATCATGAGCATTTCAATATTATATTAATTTCTCTTTTTATCGTCCACTCCTGTAATCATTGATAAAAGCATATCTTACAGCATGACCACTTTCTTTTTATGTGAATCTTCGTATCCCCATCAACGCTCCTCTCCCGCTCTCTGAAACAGCTACACTTTGCGCTCGATCGAGATTTCACTAAAGTTATTTTTCCTTTAGCCCGTTTCATTCAGTCACCTATTAAGTATTGATAAATGGATAATGATCATGCGAAGGGAATTTATGTCTGTCTGTCTGTCTGCCCCTTCTTTTTATTCATCTCCATCTGATAATTAACTGTCCAGTACTTATGAGTTCCTGAAATCTCGTTTTACTTACACGAAGCCACAATATTAACGATACATGCATTTAGAAATTTTTGTTCACAGAAGAATGCCAGATCAGATTCCTCTGTCGTGAAAACCCCAGATAGTGAGAATAAACGACGTAGGCACAATGAAAGGCTGAGAGGAATTATTTTAGAGAATTAGTGATGCACGGAAGGCAGCTGGGTGAACACTCAAGATCTGGAAGTGTAAATATGAGGAATAATTTTCTGATGAATTTCCTATAAAAAAGATAGCAGGACCAGGGCGGAAATTCTACGAAATTTATTTAACAGGGGTCTGTTGTAATCACACAAACGTGCAGCAGTGTTACACCCTTTTCGAAGTAAAGAAAAGTTCTGGTATTAACAAATGAAAAGAAAAATGACTATACAAACTAGCAATCATACTCTCTGACTTGAACTGTAATCAACTTTAGTTTATTTTACTATGCATTATTTTAATACAAACCAATAATCATACTCTCTTTAATAAACTGTATTTTACTACAGAGGGCCAACTTCTGCAGTAAATCTGAAACCACCACAAATGAAAGTTATAACTTTCAGTCTCTCACAGACGCTCGACAAGGACAGCGAGTATCTGCCATCCCAGCCTCATGACTGGGAGAAAAACCGTCTCTCAGATCCCTAAGACTGGGGATTTCAATCAACAATGTCCTACAATCAAAGAGGGCTAAATGACCGTCGCAAAGCGAGTTCTTACATAAAAGAAGCCATGGGTGAGACGCGAATGTCCAGTCCCGGAAGAGGTCGCTTTAGCCTTCTTCCATTCGATTTGAACCAAGCAAGTTCCATCTTTGTTGCTTGCATCGTTTGCTGATTCTCTCTAATTTGGGTTGCAATAACTCTTTATCGGAAGATTAATAAAGAAAGGTGAAGGGTAATAATAGGAAAAACAAGTAAGTTTCTTCGCCATTTCGGCGCAATAAATTTTCTGTACAGTGTATAATGCTGTTCGAAACTCTCAGTAACTGCCCAAGAAACTCTCCGCCGCGGCCCATGAAACTTTCTGTTACGGCCCGTTGGTGGCCTGTGGTGTTTTTGCACCTATAGAGGCGCCAGACGCACGATCACGGCTAACTTTAACCTTAAATAAAAAATAAACTACTGAGGCTAGAGGGCTACAATTTGGTATGGTTGATGATTTGTGGGTGGATGATTAACACGCCAATTTGCAGCCCTCTAGCCTCAGTAGTTTTTAAGATTTGGACGGACACACAAATAGCCATCTCAATATTTTTCTTTTACAGAAAACTAAAGCGTGAGATCGAAATGATTTGATTTAATTTGATTTATATAGCTTTTGCCATTATGCCAAGCACTGGGCCAACTAAGGCCATTCAGCGCTGAAACTGAAATTGACAGTAAAAGGTTTGAAAGGTGTTACAGGAGGAAAACCTCGAAGCAGTTGCACTATGAAACAATTGTTAGGAGTGGGTGGACAGTGAGATGGCAGAAAGAGAATACGAACGGAGGTACAGTAAAAGGAATAAAAGTAGTTGCAGCTAGGGGACGAAGGGATGCTGCAAAGAACCTTAAGTAATGCCTAAATTGCACCGAATGAGGTGCACTGACGGCGCTAATCCCCTACGGAAGAGATCGAAACGAGTGATATTTACCAAGCAAGAGATTTGTTGTGTCTTCGATACTCCCTATCATGCGAAACAGGTCAAAGCCCCTAAGGCTAGCTGTGGCCTTGGTGGTACATCCATTCAACTGCCCTCACCGACTTTGTCCCGTAATCGTTATCAGAAGAGTCGAAGTGAAAGACACCAAAAGCGGCATAGGCTATGATAAGACTCAAGGCCTTCGCCATCGTGAGTGCGTTAAGGCCTGTCCACACGAGCGGGCCTGATCGGCGTGCTCCGGGGTTGACGGGCAAATTCTGGCGGACTTTCCCGTGAATGTTGTCCACACGGATGAGGCGATGGAGAGGTGGGCGTGCCCGACGATGCCAGTAGTGTGTTCAATGCAGTACCATGAACATGGTGCCTACCGCAAAGAAGAAGATATTGTGTAGCATGATAATTGCTTTCTTTTGGATGAAAAAAAAAAATGAGAATAAGGTGCAAATAATGGCTTGGTAAAAGAAATGTATATGGTTAACGTACGTCTGCCAGGGTCGAAGCTCAAGACATCGGGCACCACCACAGTGATTTTGCTACTAGACCCATCGGGCAATTTGACGGTTTGCCCGTCAAGTGTGCCCGATAGAGGGGAGGTCCGCCGATCAGGCCCGGTCGTGTGGACAGGCCTTTATACAATACACACACAAATTGGTGGGTCAGAGTTAGGATTCAAGTAGGAAAACAAAGAGGCATCAATTAATATATAAAAAAATATTTATTTCATATATTGTATGTTTTCGTCTGTTTGTTTTGTAAAAAATATCGAGGATAAAATTAATGATGAAATTTCATCGGAAAATTTCCTTATCCTTTCTACAGCTTGGACACCTTAACTTTATTCATTAAAATGTAATTTTAACAATGAAATAATGGAAGCTTTTATCTCGCAGAATCAGGCCGTGCTGTTATATTTCGTTTTGAACAGACACCGAAAAGTATGACAACACATCTACTAAATAAACAGATAAAAGTTAAATTAGCGGTGGTAGAAATAATTCAGGTGGTTCCTCATGAACCCTACTTATCCCTCTCTCAAGTCAAGAAAGGAAGTTTGACAATGACACTGTTCTGGATTTGGAAACATTTCTACCTCTTGATAATGAATCATAATCGATTCATACTTTTCTGTCACTAAAAGGCCCTAAAGGCGGTAACTCGCGAAACTTCAAGTTAAACCATCAAAGGGTTAACTAGGTATCTTTGAACTGTCTGCTACATAATTATTATCGTTGATTGCATTTCAAATAGTCTTAACCAAATCTAATATGGGATGAAATATAAAGACGTAAGGTTTTATCTGCCGAAAGAATGTTTCTGTTATCTTCAATACTTACGGAGGCATTAGCATTTGAATAGCGTTAGGGACTAATACAATAATTAAAAAATAATTTAAATGTGAATCCATGATATTTTAAAAAATAAATATTATATGGAATGAAACGAAAGATGTAAGGATTTATCAGCCGAAAGAATTTTTCTGTTAACTTCAATACGTTTGGAGATCTTAGCATTTGAAAAGCGTTAGGGCCGGGTCGTCGCGAAAATTACAATGCAATATTTAAAACACCATTTAAATGTGAATGTAAGATATTTTTAAAATAAATCTTATATGGGATGAAATTTAAAGATGTAAGGTTTTATCTGCCGAGAGGACTTTTCTTTTTATCTGCATTACTTTTGGAGATATTAGTATTTGAATAGCGTTAGGGCCGGGCCGCCAGAAATGACCCAGTTTCCAGTAAGACTTCGCTTCGCTTGTAATAAAGGCTACCATTTGTTGAGCTTTTGCCGCTTTTCAATATGATGTTGAGAGATAGTTCTCATTGGAAAACTGAAGAAAATCAAGGAGGATAAACCCTTCTGAATAAGCATTGCAGATGACTATCGAAATTTTCCTATATAGTTATGACCCCGAAACAGATAGGTTAAGTTATTCAGGAATATGGAAGAAGGTAAGAATTACAAATAAACACCTATTAATTCATCGATAGAACAATTTCTAACCATATCCTTATCCAGCCTCGGCAAAATGCCAATTATCAGCTGAAGAACCAAAGACCATTTTGCCGATTAGCCTTATAATGCTATATTTCTGTCAACTTTTCACGCGCATATAAGGAAGCGGTATTATCAATTTCAAACTTTACCTTAGTTAGAAGTATTCTTTTTAAAATAGTGAAAGCTTCACTTTTCCGTTCTCTTACCTTTGACACACGCAGATGATGCATTTTAAACGTCAATAGGCATTTTCTGCTTTTTCTAGGATGTAGTCAGACAGTGTACATCAACCCTCAACAGCGTTTTGAGGGTAAGACAGTAGAAGCAGAAAAGCAAAACTAACAGCAATTCTATGAAATAAAAAGATTTCATATTTTCTGCCAAAAATATGAAGCAATTAGGTATAACCAAACCTCAAAATGTAAACAAACGCTGATGGAGAAGAACTGGTAATAGTTTTAGGCAACGATATTAAAAAAATATATAATTATGATTCTTGAACCTCTAATCAACCTTGCTCAGTCAGAAAATGATCATTATTATTTTTATGATCATTACTTTTATTTGAGAAACAAATCCACAGATATATATATATATATATATATATATATATATATATATATATATATATATATATATATAGAAAGATTTATCTTTCAATATATATACATGACTGGGGATTTGTTTCTCTATTTCAAGACTCATGCTACTATTATTAAAAAATCGCCTCTTTCTTTTTTATTGACATTCTTCCGGCCAGTGTTCTTTTGAGCTCATAAGAATTTTTGTTTTTCTTTCAGATGGCTTCTTAATCTCCTCCCCGGATTAACAAGCTTTGGAATTTCCTCCCTTCTTCTGTTTTCCTACATCTTCTAACCATCCACCCTTAAAGAGGAGCTTTTCCTCTATATTTTCATTGTTTTTGTTATCTTAATTTTAAGGTTTTATTTACTACGTTACCTTTACCTTTTTTTAATTCTGTTTAAAAGATGTTAATATTTTTAGGTTGTCTAAAATTCTTTTTAATTTATATTATTTTATTTTTAATCTGTATCTTATTTACCTGATTATTAGTTTTTCATTCCTTTTTCCATCATTTTCCATTTTTACTTCAGTTATCTAGTATCTTTATCATCAAGATTAAACGCCACTTACTTATTTGTGTGCTCGTTTTCTTTGGTCTGGGCTACTAAAGAGTAGTAGGTAGCTGGTCCTGCTGGTTTTAGCCCCATCCCCTCAAAATAAAAAAAAGAAGGAAAAAAAAAGGGACTTATGAATTGAAAACATTATAAGAGTGCAGAAACCGGACACATTAGACCGCGTGTTGGCAACACTTTCACGCGATAATGCATTCGATTCAGCGTTTATCACTGATATCATTCTGATAAGAAAGATAAACGACCGAATATGAAGTAATGCACCGTTGCTTCTCGCAGAGTGGCGGAACGCTCGTACGAAAATCGAAGGAATTCATCATTTCTTCATTCCATGCTCTAGGTAAGAGACTATTGCTTCCAGCGGCCAGAACTTGCATTCTGGAACGACGAACTCTAAAACTTGATATTTTTACATTTTTTAATCCGCGCTAATATTTCATGTTGGTCACTCAACGAAATATTTATTGTAGCAACATTTTTCTCACGCATCTGTTTGAAAAATGAAATATTTATAGCAGTAACTTTTTTTAAGTCTTAGTTTTACTATATGATGTTCTCTTCAACATCTGTAACTGCAAATGTTTATCCACGATATTTTCACTAAGTTAGACTCTTCTTTATGAAGTGTTGTGGGTGGTTGTTTATAACATTTTTGTCTCTCAATTAAACCTCTAAGAGATTTTTTTTTTGTTCTCTGTATGATGGCCCCTCATTTACAACATTTATCCGTACTTTTACTATAATTGCGTTGGTCTGACACGAAGATGTATTGCATTTGCTGTTTTCTATTTCCATTTCCTTCATTTGCGGTTCATTTGTTGGGTGAACACAGATAGGCACATTTGCTCGACGCGCCTCCTGAGGAGAGGAAGGTTGTATGATTCAAACAAGAAAGAAACGTATAGCGCAAAATTTCATCCACAATGATTTTTCTGTGACCTCAAGATTTCGGTTTTCTGGTTAAGAGTTCAACATGGCTGCTTTCCAGACTTTGCCGCATGAGATTCTTTCTCCCCACCCCCAGCCCTACAACAGAAGGAAGAAAAAAAAAATGTGCAAGACCCTGTCCAAAATGCATACATCAAAACGGGAAGCCTCGACGAGGTAATTTTCAACCAACTTCGGAGAAACCATTCACGTTATTTTCATAATTATATTATATAATATAATATAACATATATGTACGACTATTATATATATATATATATATATATATATATATATATATATATATATATATATATATATATATATATAAAAGGATTGCAGGCGAGGATATTCAACAGCGTACAACAGGGTCTAATAAACACATCAAAAAAGCCATATTTATTTATAAGAGACATTTCGCACATTATGTATGTGCATCCTCAGTCTGCAAGAATAACAGTTAGACTTAAAAAAAAAAAAAAACTATTTTAACAATATAGTAGAGAGAAAAAAAATTACAATAATCAAAATTAATACAGCTTAAAAAAAAAGTATAGCAGTAAACCAGTTCTCACCAAACCATCCAAAGGAGAAGGAGTAGAAGGAATGACCAAAACCTGACACCAACCTACGACTTCAGTTCACAAAACAGCGTTATGAATATTGATTCTGTATGCCACTTTTAAAACGCCAAGTTCTGTGATAAAATTGATCTAGGTCGCTGTTTGCGTCACCTGTTTTTCAATAATTCACTTGGTGTTCATAACATATGTTACAATCGTTTCCTTGACTTTAAAAATTAGGATTTCTCTTCTGCAGAAGTCTGCATGGGCCTTATATAATAATAATAATAATAATAATAATATAATAATAATAATAATAATAATAATAATAATAACTAATCTTTTCTGGTCTAAACACCGTATCGTTGAACAAGTATGCAGTTCAGTACTAATAATATCTATCGTTATTTTTCGTGACTGGAGAGTAATAAATTTACTGGAATTCTTTTTCAAACTTTTTAAATAAAATGCTGTAGGTGATAAAACACTAGTTACAAAAGTCTGGTGAGAAAGTTCGTTTTCTTCCCTTTTTAATTTTTTTTTACATTACTTTCGGTCATTACCTTATCTAAAACTTCAATGATGTCACCTTTGTATAAATCCGATATTGTTCAACTTTGGTTTACTGCCTTCCATAATCATTCTACTCTATTACCTATTGAATTGCTGTTTTCCCTTTTAGATTAATTTTTGAAAAATACTTCCTCCCCCACCAACTCCCTCATTAGCATGTTTTGCGGAGCATTATCGACAACTCCGTCATTCTCCACCTCATTCGGTTTGTTTACTCCATTTTCTTATTAACAACCTTCCAGAGTTCTCCCCCATTCTCCCCTTTTCAGAGTTTTTCTCCTCCCCTTTTTCTTCTCCTCCTCCTCCTCCTCCAATCATCCGGCTTGTTTTCTCCATTTTCAAATCTCTCACTCAGCCGTTCCATTTCCTAGTACCACGAACCGTGCTGAGCGATATCTCCTTTCTTCCCAATTTCGCCTTCTCTTTCTCTTCCTTCTCTCTTTTATCCTCATCGTTCCCGCTTCTCCTTTTCTCTCACACGCTCTCCTGGCCGTGTCCCCGGAGGACCTAAGGCTGCGTCAACGATGCATTTTTTAACTTTCAATTAAAGAAGGAAGAGTCGGCTTGTGTACTGTGAGCGCTGCCTGGGGGTCCTGTGTGCGTGTGTGTTTACTCGCTCGCTCTATTTTGAACTAATATTTCTTATTACATAAGAGAGTTGTTGTAGCAGCAGCAGCAGCAGCAACAGCGGAGACAACCCACTCGTTAGTTAATGTTTTATTGGAGGGAAATGAATGCACGAGGTGGGATTATTCAAATGCTCTGGGAATGACGAAAAGGTAAAACTGTAGGACTTCGGTGTTGTTTGTGTTTGTATTCCAAGTTGGCACCTGAGCGCCAGTCAAGTTGCGCCTAAACATTGCTTGATGACGCTCCTTCGGTGTCTTTCGTTCAAGGCTTTTTTTTCTTTTCGGAGGATGAGACTAAGAAGAAAAGGGAAAATGCTTGTACAATTAAGCTTTTCGTTTTGGTTAGGATGAACAAATGAATGACTATCTTTTTTATAAGTAGAAGAGAAAATACCAGTTTCAATCCCAGGAAAAACAGGTGATAGGCGAAGACGAAAGAAGAAGAAACAAGACGAAATGAGACCAGTGTCTGGACCGCCATGTCTAGCCCTCCCTACACCAAAGTGACCCCCAACCGGGAACCCCATCCAGCCACCATCGGACCCGGGAGTTGCCACCCGTGAAAAGCTCTATACACAGTGAAGTGTCGAAAAATGAGTCTAACGGAGTGGTCTTTCACAAACTCGTTCTCTCATTTCAAGCGACTTAAATATTAATAGGGAATTTCGTGGCGCACTTCATTCAGACCTTGGCCGTATCTAGAGAAGAAAAAAGAAATAAAAAAGGAAAAATAAAAGCTTTTCTCCTCCCCACTGCTTTCGCCTTTATAAAAAGACTTTCAAATTATTGACGAGGATATTTGTTTTCATCAGCAGGACTACGGGGAGAGAAAAATGGTCTTACGGGAATAGAGAGAGGCTGAAAAGAAACGGATATTGTAATAGATAGCTTAACCCAAAATACCCATCAAGACAACAGGAAATGTCTGCGAAATCTTATTATATTACAAGATATTTCCTTCATTTTCCATGTTTGTACGTTGAGAATGGATTAAGAAGGCGACCAGACAAGCAAAGAATAGGTGTACATCTTTTACACATCACCTGCCTTTCATGTTGTTTAGTGTCTGATTCTATTAGTAAACTTCCTTTATTAGCGTGTATTCATTAAACAGGTAACCAGACCAGCAGTACCTACTAAGTGTAAATTTGAACACTTCAGCCCAAGTATCATAACACAAGTTACTCTATTTATATATGATTCATATTTTAACGCCTTCGAAATAACGAAAGTAACAATAGAAGAGCCGTTGAAAAGGCAATGCCCCTCCTAGCCACACATCGTTGCTGTAAATCTGAGATCTGAGAGAATTTTATATTTTTTCTCATACAGAACGTTGCCCAGGGAGTCGGTAAGGGCTCGAATAGGACTATAGTGTGAATAAACCAATGATACGTCTCCCGGATTTTACAACAGGCCTAGCTTAGTTCCTTTTAATTGATTAATTTACCGAACAAACAAAGCCTAATTCACAATTCCTTTTTAGGGAGTCTTCTGCGTCATCATTCGCTTTGAGATTAAAGAGATTGTAGTTTGTGTTAAAGGGAACTGACGCACTACAAGCGGCGACTAATGAAAATGTTAGGCTCCAACGTTTCTTTTATCTCTCTCTCTCTCTCTCTCTCTCTCTCTCTCTCTCAAGCGATTTGGTAAAGCAAATTGAATATCAGGAAGGTCAAACTAGACAAATCTCCAGAAAAACCTTTATTTACTGTAATTAAATGTCACGTTTATCCATATCAACTTCAACAATGAATTCCAGCTTTTAGACGCTCACCACTGACCCATGCATAAGTGGGCACCACGAAGGCGCCTTGGTCCGAGCTTCAAGAGGGTACGTAACGTCCCGATTGTAAGGACTTTTGATGGCATGAGCACACTAGTATATATCGGGAATATGTATATACCTAATATGTATATTTGTGAAATAGATTCAGAGTGATTAACAGCGAATGATTTGTGGCGCAGAATCTCGGAACAGAATGACAGAGCAAAGAGAGTCATAAGAAGAGAAGGGAAGTAATATGATGATTTAAGCGGGAACTGCCAAATGATAAACCAGTCCCCCACCCCCCACCCCCACCCACACACACACACAAAAAGCATAAACCTAAATCAAGTGGAAGTTCCGTGATCAAATCTCATGCTGAGAGCTATTTCACTTCGATTGGTATTTGAGACGGTCATAAAACTATAGGAGGGGATTTATACATAATTCCTACCAGACTCCCATAGCATTTATGATTCCTGTTTGATTAATTTCTTTAAAGATATCAAAGAAATCGCAAAAACCATGGCTTATTTTCGTATTAAAATTATTAACTTGTTAAAATTGTAAAAAAGAAAGAAAGAAAGAAAAAAAAACTTCAAGAACCCTTAATATA
The DNA here is from genome assembly GCF_015104395.2 of Macrobrachium nipponense. Classification (NCBI taxonomy): domain Eukaryota; kingdom Metazoa; phylum Arthropoda; class Malacostraca; order Decapoda; family Palaemonidae; genus Macrobrachium; species Macrobrachium nipponense. Next base: position 39,060,434 of record NC_087216.1, read on the forward strand.
ACTGAACAATATCCAGTTAAAAATTAGAGCAAGAGACATCTGTTTTTAATTAACTTTGCCATCAATCATCATCGTCATCATCATCATCATCATCATCCAGGCTCATTTTAGGTGGCCCCCAGGTCGGACATTATTTGGTCCATCTGGAGGGCCACATTGACGTGTCAGTTTCAGTTTATAGTCATTTCGAATGATGACATTCTGACGTAACTGTCTTTTAATTTTTTTTGGAGTATTTAAGACATCTTATTAAATAGCGATTTCTCCTATTTTTGTGACACCTCACAACGTAGAATCACAGGAATTTGTTTCTGGTGATAGAAATTAATTTCTCGATGTGGCGCGGATCCCACAATAAGCTGTAGGTCCCGTTGCTAGGTAACCAGTTGGTTCCTAGCCACATATCTGATCCTTCGGGCCAGCCCTAGGAGAGCTGTTAATCAGCTCAGTGGTCTGGTTAAACTGAGATAAACTTAACTTGTGACACCTCAAATCAATAATTTTTCCATGATCTTCAATGTCTCTTGAGTTTTCGGCAGCATATTTCGGAATTATATAGTTGGATGCTCAAAACAACAGTAATTTATTTTATGGCTGTTCCTCATATCCTATGATATCTTTCGGTCTGGACTAGTCATCAACTGGCCTCTTGCATGATTTGCGTCTTGTTTGTGTGGAGACTGGCAAAGTTGGTCATTTGCCTGAAAAGGTTGACTATCCTTTGACCTGTGGTGGTGTTTCCCACACTTTAGGAATACAGCTTCTGTAAGTTTGTCCTGCTTGTTTGTTTAAATGAAAACACGAAAATAATTTTTGCCCATCATTTCACCTAGGACCTCAGCTGTCGTCCCGCTAGCCTACACAGACCGGTCAGTGTATTAACAAAACAACCGATTAATCTATTTTGTTCACCTAAACCAATGGTTCCCTAACAGAGGGGCCATAATCTGAGGATATGCAAGTATAAAATCAAAGGAGTTTTGTGGCTAGGCAGCAGCCAGTGGAGTCAACTTACAGGTGGGCCATTGACAAGTGTCCTGCAGGAAAAGAGGGTAACGACCAGAAAAAGTTTGGGAACCACTGACCTAAACTAACATTTCACCTCGATTTCCCTGCCTTACTATCTGTTTACTTATACACAATGATATTTCTGCGTGTACTGATTTATTTACTCATGTGAATGCCATCGGTTTTGGATAATAATACTAATAATAGTAGTAGCATGAGTCTAGAAATTGAGAAACAAATCCCGAGTTACATATAACTGTACATATACTCTATTTGAACATAAATCTGTACAGATTTATCTCCAAATATATGTACATACCCATATCCGTGGATTTGTTTCTCCAGTAATAATAATGATAATATTATTAATCTAATTTGCTATGATAATGTTAATGATGATGAAGGCCTGACCAAAATGGAAACCGTGCATTAGCGCCCAAGGTCACTAGGCATGTTTGTGCCCAGGATTAATTAATCTATTAATCCAATGTAGTCGGAAGAGCAATCACCGAGACGTTACGCGATGTCGGGGACCCGTCCCATTTTATAGAAGCCGATAAGATAAGAGAAGAAAACCAGCGTGAGTGCGACGGCCAGAGGGCGCTTTATCAGATAGGGCAGGTGGCGTCTGCAAGAAACCGCTCAGAAGCCTTACATCGTCATGAGCTGTCTCTGTGTTCAGGCTTTCAAAGGGAGTAGCTTCGCCTCTTCACTCACACCATTTCTTTTGGATTGGGGAATTTCGAGGTGAGTGACAGAGTTGTTATGAAGCTCGGCGCTTCAGGCCTTATTAAATGCTTTTATTTAACTTGGCTTCTGCGTCTGCCTATCTGTCTGTCTGTTTGGGTCAAAACTTGTAACTGAATTTTGGACCTGTTCCCTTCGTCCGATGGACTTGAAATTTTGCACGGCTACTCAATCCCGCTATGAACAGTGGAAACGTAGAGACCTACAGTGACCTCTCCCAGTACCTCAGGATTTGTATGAAAATCTTCAAATTTTTTATACCTTCTCTAACTCGGGAGAATAACCTAATAACTCTACGGATTTCCAAACCTTCTTTGGCTCGAGAGCCTATCACGTTCATTTGTTTTGAGTTACAATCATAAGCGATTACAGTTTCTGTTAAAACTGAAAAGTATAAGATGGAAAATATGAATATTTTTTTTTATTTGAGACTTTTGGAAGATATGAGAGCATTACGAAGTCTAGTATTCTTATGGAAATTTATGGAAAGCCTTCAGTTGGAGGTGAGTTATTGGGTAGTAGAACAGTCAGCTACTTAATACTCTTATGAGTTTTGGGACATCGAGCTAAGTTGAAATCGTTTGCTGCTTAATATTTGTGAGTTTTGGAAACTTTTGGGATGAGTTTTAATATAGAGCTTAAATACAGGCGTGTTGTGAAGAACAGTCTAATACTTTTATGAGAGTTTTGGAAAACAATGACGCATAATAAACAACTCATAGAAGAAAGAGCTGGGAGGAGCTTTGATGCGAACTAATCTTCTGTGAGTTAAAAAAAAAAAGTGACGGTTACCTTTTAAATATTGTTTTATCAGGGTGATTTTATATGCGTTGTAGCAAGCAGGATCGTTATCATCAATGGCGATTGTGTTTTTATAGAAGTCTGATACTTGTAGAGTTTTTGAATGTGCAACATACGAGCGAGGAAAAGTATTGTTGTATAGACAAACACTTTTTCTGTTGGTGTTTTCCACATTTGTCATCAACATTGAATTCTTTAAAACACAGGTCTCGTTTCTCCCTAATTCTGTTTCTTGTCTGTATCGAACCTGGAATACTTCCACATCCGAAAGTATCTGACCACAAGAAAATGTACGACAGTGCAACGAAAATGAGTCAATAAAAACGGAGAACTTGGA
>NC_087216.1:39068326-39090826 GCF_015104395.2 Macrobrachium nipponense
AGAAGTGGTAGATACAAAGACCCGTAAAATCATTCGGAAAGAACTTAGAGAGAGACCTAGACCTAGAGGAGAATGCAGGCAGTGCTGAAGATGTAGGGACGCAGAAAAAAGAAAATACACATTACAGTAGAAATGTGAAGTAAGAACGCCACCTTGTATTAACATTATTGAAATGATAAATACGCATCCATTTATACAGAGCAATCTCGGAAGTCCGTAACTTGCAGAGATTCTGGAGAGTTAAACACCCGTGCAGGTTAAAGAAAAAAATCAGAGGCACAAATGCTGCTGACATTAATAACGAAGATTAACAAATCAGTATAACATATCACTTGACAAATTCATAAAATAAATAACGTTATAAAAAAGCGAAAATATTCGAAGGTTAAATTTTTAAAAATCCGTTTCACGACGAGTATTTAGAAGAGTCTTCACCGTTTTCCACCACCGTCAGTTACCGTCTCGAGAGATGCTCCCTTCTTGAAAACCGGACAGAAATGCAACTCAGTGATAAATGTATACGTTGATTCTCCTGTGGCTTGGCAACACTCTTCAATTTAAACGATAAGTCAAATCGGATACGATATAACTAAGGGTCGCTTACTTGTTAGACGGTCAGTTACTGCTTAATTAATTAGAATTTGTCATCCTAAAGCACTTCTTTAAATAAAAATATCGGCCTAATTATTATACAATTCATCATAAGACCTGTCAGTCACTTTATTAACATTTCTGAGGAAAATCTCTGAACTTTCAACACTCACAAACACCAGGACTAGTACTTAATCTAGATCATAAACCTGAACGAAACAGAGAAAATAAATTCGACCGATGATTTTCGTCGACTTTGATGAAATTATCTATGATTTGTGAATGTGATTTTATTTCCTAAAATCTGCACTGCTTATAATGTTGGGTGTTGATTTCCATTGCTGTTGGGGCTTCAAGTTATCGTACAAAATAACTGTTGATATAAACTGGTCTCCCACGTTTGTACCTTATCAGCACAGGGATTCTTATCTTAAAGAACACCTTTATCTCACGAATGATAGGGAACATGTAATCCTCTCACGCCGCTATTGAAAATGCAACGCTTACATCACGTCATTTGACACGCCTTCAGGAGATCTCTATGAGTATACGGGCGGCAAGCAAGGGGCATGAATGTTGGTTCGCACATAAGTAACTACTGAAGAGATTTTGGTCTCAATAGACCTATAACGGGTGGGATCACATGAGATTGTTAAGAATGGATTACCTCATGCACTGTTGCAGACAAATTATTTGTTCATCGCACAGTAATATTCCTCTACGCCTTAACTCATGCTTAGAATGAAGCTGAACAAAGGAAGACATCAGTGCCGCCCATGATTGCCCTTTATTCGGCAACGACCGCCCCCTTCTTCAGCCCTTCCCAGCCCACTCTGAAGAACGGATAACATTTGAGGACTAGAAGAATCTCTACTTAGCTTTTCGATGGGTTCAAGTCAATCCTCAGTAATGTTTTATTTATTTATTTTTCTAAACAGCTTATCCAATTTCAATTCATTTACCTGGGCAAAAAAAAAAAATGGTTTGGTTTTTAAATCTTAACAGGAATTATAATGATCTTTAAGTAACCTCTTTGAACATATCCTTTACTCCAAAGTAATATGCCGGTCTGTCTGTCTGATAAGTATTTTCCCCGCCATTGTTACAAGGACACTCTTAAGCAAGTAGTTATGAGATCTTACGGATTCTGTCGGAAGTCTCATAAGTTCTATATATGTTTTAAATGCAGAGTTCCACGAACGGTTATTCTAGTACCCTTTTCTGACGTAGTACTGAAGGAAACACGGCTGGGAGAAACTATCTGAAGATTACAGATTCATAAAGATTAAATACAGAAAATGGTGGAATGAGAGCTACAGGAACGCTATTCAAGAGTAGACAAATACCTCGTAGACTAGCACATGTGCTGCACATTCCAAATGAAACTGTATAATGAAACTTCGTCACACATGCATGTCAACTTTCATTGACAAGTCATATTTCGCTGGAAATATCAGTCAGTACAATGAACTGCGCGAATTTGAAGCGATTTAGTCAATAAATTGTTGATTTGTACCCAAAAGCAATGTATCCAAAGAAAATAGCAACGATTATTTTTTATTGATGCTGTGATAGAGTCGATACCATTGCAAAACGACCAACCAATTAAGCGTCTAAATCCCGGCATAAATAACGAAAGCATAAAGTCGTCAAGTGAATATATGGTTTAAAATTAATCCTAGTTGGTACTATAAGCCCTTGCTAGAGTACATGCAAAGCGTGCTGCAATAATAATAATAATAATAATAATAATAATAATAATAATAATAATAATAATAATAATAATAATAATAATAATAATAATTTTTTGTGATTAGTAGAAGTTAAAAATCCACGATAATAGATATGGATATAGATCTTTGTCAAGAACCTGAGAATCCCCTTAGCATTTTATAATAATAATAATAATAATATTAATAATGCTCACTATTATTGCTGTTTATTACTTTTTCTTCTTCCTGCTGTGGTGGAAATCACTGTCAAGTGTGAAGTAGAAAATAATGATATCGAGCCATCAGAAACACTTTCATCACTGGAATGAAGAAAGAGCCTATTAGTACATCTGTACTGGTGTTGACGCAATAATGACCTCATGCGATGCACTAAAGGTTCTTTGCAACGTCCACTGGGGCCTCCTAACTGCACCCTCTTTCATTCCTATTACTGTACTTCCATTCATATTCTATTTCTTCCATCTTGCCATCCCCCTTCTCCTAACAGTTGTTTCATAGAGAAACTGCGAGGTTTTCCTCCTGTTGCACTTTTCAAACCTTTCCACTTTCCATTTCCTTTTTGGCGCTGAATGACCTTATAGGCACTGTGACCATATCTTCTACGTGAGTGATTATGTAATCATATCCACTACTAATAATAATTACTCTCTTAACTAACAACTGAAAGACCCAGACCTACTTGCATAATAACTTGGATGAGATGCGAGGCTGGAGACGAGCGAAGATTTGTGGAAGTGAAAGCACAGGGGAGACAAGAAAGTTGGACCTCACAAAGCCCCATCTACGTCACTCGGCGTTGGATTAAATCAATCAACGGAAGTGCCTGGATAGGTATTTCGGGATACATACAAGGCGATGACCGGTTGGTCAAGTTTGCAAACAAGTTGGATGAATCTCTCAAGGTTTATTTATTTACTAGATTGTTTACATGATTGTGTGTTTACATGATTGTCATACAAATGATTGACTTTTCTCATAAGGCCTTCCTTCCCATTCTGTTGAATCTTGCTTCTAATGTTATTCACCACTTAAGCCTACCCAAAATGAATGCTTCAAAATAACAAATTTATCATTAGTATTACAAGTTTTTGCTGCAGTATTATTTGAATTGTTTACCATCATCATCCTATCATTCACAACAGTTGATGTTACGATGCCGAGGGCTCGATAAGTTCCCTTATTATTGTTGCTGTTGCTGTTGTGGCGGTATCCTTGCTATTATGATTGTTTTTGATAATACATCTGACTTAATCTTTGTCCACGTTATCGGTGTTAGTGCTTCATAAATCTGCCTCAGAAAGATTCAGTTTTTTAAGGGGCTATCAGTCATGCGATCACCTGAAGATGTACTGCGCAAATCATTTGAACGGAGCTTCAGTCCAAACAAGGTTACCACCTCCTTGCGTTCGGGCCTTTATTCGTCACCAGTTCCATTCTCTAGCAATGCCATTGTCATCGCACATTGTAAATGCTACTTCTTCAAGCCTTGTTGAAGAGAAAAGAGAGGGAAGAGAAAAGGGAGGGGGTTGAGATGGAGGTTAGGAAGGGTTGCCGTATAAATTGCAGAAAACGACAGATATTAGTGTCTAATTCATAGCTTTTGAGGTTGCTGAAATGAATAATGACATTTCCAAAGCCCTTTGAGTCCAACTTCAGCCCTGATAGGAAGAGGAAGTGGGTGGGAAGGGGATAACATGTAAAAATAACTGAAAACGACAGATATTAGTGGTTAATCCATAGTTTTCGAGGTTGCTGATAAGTATAGTGACACTCCCGATGTTGTTGAAGACCAAGTTCAGTCCTGATAGGAAGCAGGTGGCAGGAAAACATAATTGAAAATGACAGATATTAGTGTCTCATCAACAGTTTTCGAGGTCATTGAAAGGAAGGGGGATGGGAAGGGGGTGATATGGAAAATGACTGAAAACAACATATATGAATGTCTAATCGATAGTTTTAGAGGTCGCTGAGAAGAATAGTGACACTCCCAATGTCCTTTAAAGTACAAATCAATCCCCAATAGGAATGGGGGAAGGTGGTTGGAAGGGGGTGACATGTAAAAATAACAATAAAAAAGGGCAGATATTAGTGTCTAACGCAGAGTTTTTGAGGACGCTGAGATGAATAGTGACATTCTTGATGCCCTTCAACTCCAAGTTCAGCCCTGATAGGAAGGTGGGGTGTTAAAGGGGTAGGAGGGGGTGACATGTCAAAATAACTGAAAAACGACAGATATTGAGTTCAGATGAAGAGCACATCAATGAGCCCTACCATCTGTCTTCTACTTTCCCACCGTTATCCCTACATTAAGGGGTCGGTTGCCTGATGCGCTGCTTCTCCACTGCCATCTATCAAAGGCATCATCCTTCACCAAACCTGTTCTCTCCATATCTTCCTTCACTTTATGTCGCCAACTAATTCCCTGTCTCCCTCTCGATCTTCTTCCTCTAACAGGTTCTTCCCAAGCCCTCTTCACTCCCTCCTCGTCATCCATCCTTAACACATGCCCATACCATCTCAATCGTGACACTCTTATCACCTCCAAAATCTTTACTGAGACTACTCTTCTTCTTTTTTCAGCATTTTCCAATCTCTCAATCTCTCGGTGATATTCCCATAATCCAGCTCAGCATTCTCATCTCTGTTTTCTCAAACTTTACTTCCTCTTCTCTTCCTAGAGCCCATGTTTCCAATCCATACATTAACACTAGTCTTATCACTGTGCTATAGATCTTGACTTTTAGCTTTATTGGCATTGTCTTATCACATAATACTCCAGGTACATCTCCCCACTTCTCCCACGCCATTTTTATCCTACTTTCAACGAGCCCTACCCCCTGTAGCGAGATTCAAATACACCTATGGTAGGTTAGTGTTAGATTCAAGGCTTCTAGTGAAAAGGATATCAGGAAATTTTGATGAAACCGTAATATTAGTGGGTCATTGTGGCTTTTACTAATGCATAGACGTCAGTTATATGTATCTAAATTCTACAGATAGATATATATATTTTTTTGTGGCAGAATAACTTGGGTTTGCCTTATTGTCACATTCCGTACGCGGGTTCAAATCCCGCTCTGGGAGGTCGTGTCCCTTCATTTGTTCCCTATCTCGTGGTGTCCCTTCATTTGTTCCGTATGTGGATCTGGAGCTTGCATCTATACGTTTACAAGTTCAGTGAAAACAAGGTCCTTTACAGGAGAATACGCGTCAAGCCACCTAACAATTTATTCGGCGGAACGGGACACTTGTCCTCAGTGAACCAGCTCTAACCAAACATGAAAATGTACTTGGCAATGAACATTGTCCACTGCGCTGAGGATAAATGAATATTTTTACAGATAAAATCAAGGTTATTTTCTGCTTTCGATAATGGACTGCTGTAACGAAATTTGCTTTATCGCAACATCGGGAAGTTCAAGAAATAATCTCAAGTCATCAGATAACATTTTCCCGAAGGACTCCCTTACGTAACTATTCGTGCTGAAAACAAGAACTGGTAGTGTCCCTGCTGAACCTCAAAGTACGTGTTCTTCAAAGCAGCATCAGAGAATGTTTAAATTCACCGGCATCAACATCAAGGGCACAACTCGTGAAAATGGCCAGAGTTAGACAGGGGCATTTTTACGCAATGTGTATGCAGGAAGACATTCCAATACTGCAAAAACTGACAATCTTCAAAAAGAAGGAAAAGAAGAGGAGACACATCGTCCTCAAAATACCTCTCTAAAATACGAGTTACGTTCCTTGCCAGAACCCCACTGACTCTAAGAGCAAAAGTTGCCCTAACTCGTGACGAGCGACGACGGAAGGGTCAGAGAGCCAGACATGATTACAAGAAGGTGCCTAAAAAATGTGAAGATACCAGGGAACATCTATTATTAGATTCGGAGCAATATCTGGCTGTATCTGGCCAAATGCATGATGCAGTATTTGTTTTCCGCATACATCTCTAATAACTTCAGTCAGGGCTGCGGCATTTCTTTATCTCTACAGATGGCACCCACCGATAAATGTCTTTAAATAGACTGGGGATTATCAACCCCGGAAAAAAAATTCTGCTGAAACTCAAGTGCTTTATTTACTCTAAGGTAAATGCTTGAGCAATCATCAAAGCGTAACGGCATTGCAAGAAAGGCGAACCTTGAACTTTACATTGCAGTCACTGATGAAAACATCTGATATTTTGTCACGACCTTCTAAGGTGAAAAATATTTCTCAAGCCTTGAGAGAATTATCGAATTATTTTTACAATTTTTCTCTTTAAGGTTATGCAGTGCACTGATGTTATTACGATTTTGAATGCTTATAAGCCACAAAAAAAAAATTCAAAATTATAACCTCATTGTACCTATTATCTCCTTTGGAGGTGATGATTCCCATTTCTTTTGATTTACTATTCAAATAAATTTGAACCAAATTTCTGTTGCTGATTTTTCGACTATTTAAAGTCTATTATATGTTCCAAAGAACATACAAAGCATCACATACTACTATACAGAATACATCACATACTGTTGTAGTGATGAAAAACTTGGTTCTCTGAATTTCGTCTTCGTATTTAGATTGCAAACATCTCTCTCCTTTAAATTCTGTAATCGTTAACATTTTTAGACTATGACTTTTCGGGAAGAAACAAATTAGTTCTGGCATTATTTAAATGCTATAATATTCTATCAAAACCTTTTCAGTTTTCATTTACTTTCAAATTTATTCTTTGAATACCAAATACACTTGGAAAAATGTTGAAGACAGGATAGAGATAGAATTATAACTACCATAATATAGAGAGAGAGAGAGAGAGAGAGAGAGAGAGAGAGAGAGAGAGAGAGAGAGAGAGAGAGAGAGAGAGAGAGAGACTTATCTCTTAACAAAGATGATCTGTTATATATCAGAAAAATAAAAATTTTTAGCAGGAAAATCCCAAAATTATTTAGCGACAGTTCTAAAAATGACAAATTTAGTACTCAAAATAAATAACTGAGATTCCAAAACAAAATAATTAAGTATTCTATGGTGAAATATTGAGGCTGTAAAGAAAAAAACAAAAACAAAATAATAGAATTTGAAAATCAGCTCTATTTTATAGCTAATCTACTCCACTTGAGAGCTACATGGCACCATCTTAATGCATCGATCTGTATTCAGATATGCTGTATCTATCCAACACGTTATTTGATACGATTTTATCTTCACGTGTAATTTTTATTTAAGCATGCCTGATCGGCACGTGATGGATTACCCTGATTATTTTCAGTGAAATGATTTCTTAGGCTGATATATTTACGGGTCATTCTCATATATATATATATATATATTTATATATAATATATATATATATATATATATATATATATATATATATATATATATTTATGTATATATAAATATTTATATATATATATAAATATATATATAGATATATCTATATATATATTATTATATTAAAATAATATTATATATATATATATATAGTAAAATTAATTTATTTATATAAATAATATATATGATATAAATATATATATATAATATCATATATATATATATTATATATTCATATATATGTATCTTATATATATATATATTACTGTATATATATATATATATATATATATATATATTATATATATATATATATATATATACACATATCTGTACAATTCATGATTTGTAGTATTCATGTACGTATTTATAAACATACTTGAATATACCTGTACCAATCGTGATTTGATAGCCTGATTACAAGACATTCTCATAATTACACATACCTGTCGGATTCGTGACTTTTTAGACTGATAATAGGACATTCTCATATTTACATTTGGTAGCCTGATTACAGGACATTCCAGTATTTACACATACTTGTTAGGATACGTGATTTGGTATCCTGCTTTTATTACGGTGTTCTAAGGTTGCACCAAATGTTAACGAACTTGTTCATTATAGAGTTCCCATCACGTTTAAAGGAACGTCAATCACTGATATGATATTGCGTATAATATAAACCACGATTACATCAATTTAACAAAGTTTATTACCCATAATAGTAGCGACGTTAGCCTTATCAACACAATTATTACCTTAGCGTTCGGACCTGTTGGTAAGCGTTGTGTCACATGTTGAGATAAAGACACATTGATAATTATTATCTAATCTCCGTCGTTTATCAAGTGGAATAATATCTGCTGAGCGCGGTAGGTTGGTCCGTAACTATAATCGTTACGGATGTGGAAGTCAGCTTTTTCGGTCTTTGTAACTGATGCCAGACTAATTCAATATAGAAGAAAAACTGACAGATAAACAGAAGAATTGAAAGAAAACAAAATAAATTTTGCGTACTGATGTACGTCTCGTTAAATATTAAAATCAAATCATAATTGGGAATAATTATTATTCCATATTTTAATGATAATCATCCCTAATGTGATAACACCGCAGCAAAACAAGTCGTAATGAATTCCCGAAATGTCAAATGGTTTTGGGTGTTTTGGATTAAAATACAGTGTTCTCAATTTATGGCATTCATGCTAAGACTACATAGCTGATACATTAGTATAATTTCATTATTTCGCGTTAACAGAATCATACGCCCGCGCAAACACGCACACTCATACACATACATACGTACACACAGATATATTTATATGTATATGGTATATATATATATATATATATATATATCTATATATGTATATATATATAGTATATTGTATATATATATATTACTATATATATATATACAATGAAGGTAGGGGAGCACACCAACAGGTCAAGGAACTCATATTTATTAAGTTGATAAAACTTAATAAAATATGAGTTCCTTGACCCTGTTGGTGTGCTTCCCCTACCTTCATTGTATAGTTGGGTTTAGAGAAACCTCCGCCTGTTTTTTTTTTTAATTTAATATATATATTATATATATATATATATATATCAATATATATGTGTGTGTGTGCGTGCGTGTAATCGTAATAACCACAATGCTCTCTTAACTTCTCAGTTCAGGTGGGGAACGTGACCTCGTACTGATACTCCGGATGCTGGTTCGAATAATGCTACGGGTCGTCAGAATGTCTTAGTATTCTTCTAGGTCGATTTTAGGCTTTGTAGTAAAAAGCGTATTAAAAAACTATGAAGAATTCTGGAAGCTGAGAGTGAATTGTGGTTATTACAAACACACACACGTATATATATATATATATATATATATATATATATATATATATATATATATATATATATATATATAATCTATATATATATGCAACTAAAGATATACAGAACCAAGGGACTATATAAATGGTGGGTACAAATCATAAAGGAATACAAAAGTTCTGGAGGTCACAGAACGGTCAACAGATTGAAATGGAAATCTAGTTATTGGTAATCCTCTTTATTTTATCTTTCAATTCCTTCTGGAACATGTTTTGTGACAGGGTCAAAAGAAAATAATCCTTGAATTACATTAAAATAATTCGCCGAGGTTAACTGAATCAAAATAGATTCTTACAAGTTCCTTGAAATAGTTTCGTTACTACGTGACAATATTTGGCTTTGCGCCCAGTGTATACTGTGGGGCTTTTCACTTAAATGTAAAAATAAAGCATTATTTGTCTGACCCGTTCTTACTGGGTATGTGAGTTGTTTTAATCTGGAGTTCAATTCTTTCCTGGTATGAACTAATATTGCAATTTTAATCTGCTACAGTCTAGTACAACTGTTCTAATGTAAAATGACACAAGACTGGGTACCTTAGCAAGATTAACAACCTTATACAGAATGGAAGAGTAAATATCACTCATCCATTCGTTGGTCCTTAGGTTGACAGAAATTTGCAAATACAAAATGACTGAAAGGAAATTATGCTAGAGTGAAAATTTACTAAGGACATGTTTTCTTTCAGGAACGATCCCAGCTGATGTGGCACCACTTGAATTTCTGTTTTTCAAAGCGAAGAAGCAAAGATTTCATCTCCAGTGCCGACTGAATTCTGGATTTATATCAACACTACCGCCTGCAAAGAAAACAGTTTCAATATTGAAATCTACTGTTTGTCCAGTTCCTGGTATCAAGACTTAAGGAGAACTCCTGACTTAACTCTTCTTTGGTAAAATGTAAACCCAATTGTTGAAGCTAGCAGTTTGAAAATACTTATGGTTCATTACAAACTTATCTCGAGCATGAGCCATGAGTCACAAGAAACTAAACAAATGAGAAGCTAAAGATTCATTTCTACACCAGTAATTATCTTTGAAGTGTTCTTCTCAGCCTTCAAGATTGCTTCCCTTCAGGATAAACCCCCTTCCCCAGATCCCTCCCAATCCCCCTGCAAACCCCAACTGCATCGGTCAATAACAGACACTTCCCCAAGTCCCAAGGATCTTTGCTCCTCTCAAGGCATTACAAACCTCGTTTCGTCACAGCCTCGAAAGATCAGTAGTTATTCAAGTAGCACAAAATATACATCCCTGAGTTATTCCTCAACCTCTTATTCTACCAGTAAGTCATTCGCAAAGTATTCGAGATGCAAGTATTTCTCGACAGCCCAGCGATCCCTTTCTGAAGATAATTCTAAAAGCAAGAGCGACACATCAGAAACGTTTTCTTCTTTACCGCCACATTCTAAACTCTCTTGTATACGGTCAAGTTCTTCAGACACAGCATCCAGCTTCACTTATCCAACCTGCTCAAGCTATCCAGTCGACTCAACAAATTCTGATCAAACTGACGACTACGTACAATTTTACCCATCAAGCCACACACAAAAAGAACCTGCCAAGACTGCCAAACCTTCAACTAGTTCTACTCCAAACTCCAGTCAAGACAGCTGTAATCTGGACAAGTCACCAGCTTCTGTACCCGACTTTCGGTTACAAAGTTTTCCATCAGCAGAAGAATATCCACTACTGACCTCTTGGTCTCCCTCTGAAGGAACTTCCCTCTTACAATCTGTTGAGTCTTCGACGAGTTCTGACTCTGTAGAATCAGACTATCTTTCTCAGAGTTTAGAGTCAGACTATCTCTCTCAGAGTGACGAACTTCCTAAGAGTACTGACACTATTGTCCCAGAATATAAAAGTTCTTGTATCAAAGATCCTTCAAGAATAAAATTTAGATCTCAAACTGAGCCGCGTACTCAGACATCTGTCACGACTGCCTCCTCGGCAGAAATAGCTTCAACTTCTCACAGTCCTCGTGGCCACTCCATGACTGGGACAAAACTTCACAAGAAGACGTCGACATTATTTGGGTATAAATACTATTCGTCTAAGAGTTCCAAATCTCCATCAACATCCGTGCCACACACAACACAGAACAAAAAATTAAAACATAGGAAAAACAACATGTTCAACAGGCTGAAATCCTATGAAGGTCCAAGCAGTTATGTGGCGTCATCTAAGAAGGACGATTATTCTAAAAAGGTTAGTTTTGTAGCCGATATCTCTTTGTCGAAAAAGTTATTCTTTTTGTAAAATTCATTTATAATAACGTATAAATCAAAACTATTCAACTACTTTATCGCAGACTAAGTAGGGAGTTCAAAAATCACTCTGGAGAAACAGATTACACTAACCCATTAATGTTGTGCATAGTATCATCCATTTTATGCAAGTGCAAAAAAAAATCACCGGAAATACTTATAAAACTGCTTACCAATGATGTTCTTTTAAGCTACACTACCATATCAAAGAGAAGAATATAAATTTCTTTTCTGTTGTGCATAATTTTTCACATTGTCCTCTTTATAACTTTTATCACTGGTTTATATCAGACTTTTGAAAGGTATGAAAATACTAATTTTCAATTCATGATTCCTGACATTTCGATAATGCTGACAGCTAATAAAGAATAAAACAAAATAAAGAAAAAGACTGGCACTGACAACAGGTAAACATGACTATTAGAGAGAGAAATTTAATTGGAGGTGTTATGTAACCCACAGGCCCCAGGGTGACCTAAAGAAAGTGTGTGTATTCTACTATAGGAATAGACTGCTTTGACTTGGTAGAATACTAGCGAGACCACTAATTTATTTGCTTTCAGATTCATGACAAACTTGAATCTTGGAAGTTAGGGAATCAACAAGTTTTGGTCAGCAATGTAAATTAAAGGTAACAATTAGAAGAGTGAATTGTAATTTTCAAGGTAGTTGCTGTAGGCAGAATGAAGAACCTTCCTGCAATGAGTCCTATTTCGTTAACTGTCCTGTTCTTAAAACTTACAGCAAAAGTAAGATTTTCTGGGCATTTGTTTATTTGTTAATGGTGGCTGAGTTTTATTTCACAGAAACGCAAATGATGTAAAACTTTACTAGAATAGAGAACATGATTCAAGAGAGTGGCAACAAGTACTGGCCAGTGGAAGGAGTTATTTCTGGCTTTACAAGTCCTGGTTAAAACTCTCATTAGTTCAGGCCACCTGAACATGCTGTGAGATTTTCCCAAATTCCCATTAAAATACTAAAACGAGATTTTCAGGAAGTAACGGGACCAAATTTAATTGTCTTATCTTTCTTTATAAGGGTACAAGTTCATCGACTCCGTCAGGGACTTCTCCAGTGAACATGTCATCCTCTAAGGCTACAACGACCTCGAGTTCCAGTCCCTCGCCATCCTCGTCCTCTTCTTCATCCCCTTCCTTCAAGAGGCAGACGGGTCTAACCGGCTTGCTGACATGCCCAGTGTGCCTGGAGGACTATCAGGTCGATGGGCCAGCGGGCCGAGAGCCCCTTTTCCTGTCCTGTCACCACAGTCTCTGTCGTGCTTGCCTCCCGAAGCTTGCAAGATCATCAGCTGGGAAATACAACAGTTACTCTAAAGAGGGAGTAAGAATTACACTTCTTTTTGGGGTTTCTTACTGATATAACTGTATGCACGTTCTTCGTGACGAGGCAATCCATTGTTATGTTGAAATCCCCAAGTCAAATTGTTCAAATGTGTTAAGTGAATGTTAACATTAGGCTACACAAGTTAAAATGCAATCATCGTAGACAGGTAAATTTAGGTTACGGAAATTTTCCGGAGGAGACAATTTACAAAAGGAAATTCTGATTATATCGTGCCGTTTTCATTAAATGTACGTTCATGCCGGATCATTTAGGAAATTATATCTCAACACAGGGAATTATAGGATTTTAAAAAGTCCTTCGTGGGTAACCTTCATAAAAGGCCTCTTGTGTATATATCATGACCCTATTCTTTGAGCGCACGTCCTGCCATGGCGTCCCCCGTCCATCCCCCTGCCCCACACACTACTACCAAAGTAACAAATATCTCGTCAGAAAAGTAACTGTACTCACGGGCTAGAACTTACAAATAAAAAGAAATTGAGAGAAAATGACCAAACGTCCGAGAACAACTTTATTTTTCCATATTTCTCTATATTAACGATCTCTTACTTCTCAGACGTACTAAGAATATTGAGTGTCAAAAAACAAATGACTCGGTTGGTCTTCAAGCGAGCAAGCGGACTGCACCACTATTTTCATCCTATGGTCTACATTTTCTTTTCTTCCTCTATTTTGATTTTAATGCTCTCTTTGTATACATACCGGCTGATGGCTCTTTTCTGTCCCATTCTTGAAAAATGTCTCAAGAGAATTATTGGTAATTTTTCTGACTAAAAAACTTATGATGCTTATATATCAAGGAAGAACTACTGGTTAGATTGTAATTAATTACACGGAGTGCACCTAAAATACAGTTAGTTGCAATAAAAATTATGATAGGTTTTGTTGCTACTTATTTAACGTTAAAGAGTGTATTTAACAACAGAGACAAAGAAAAAACATTAATCTAAAAACACGATTGCTACTCAATGCTCAAATTATGAAATAGTAATAAAAATAAGAGCACCAACAATTTCTGAGAATTGTCACCGAAAATTTCATCAGATTCACTAAAAAAGAAAAGTAACTTGTATGCATTTTCTATGTATTCACCTAGGTTATGATGACTATATTTCATGAATAGCGTGGCGTGACCACAAAAACTCAGATTTATGACTATAAGGGGAAAAAAATTTGTTAATATAAAACCCATACGGAGTCATTAACTTTGTGAAAACAAAAAGCATGCAGGATAATAAATCATAATAAAGCTAAAAATTCTCTGGTTAAAAAATAAAAATTCTGCTTCTTCCAGAATGAGCTGTCCTGTCCCGAGTGTCGCATGGTGACGCAGATCCCTGCTACGGGCCTCACTCAGAACTTCTACCTCGTGAGTCTTATCGAAACGCGAGAACTGAAACCCAGGGAACCTTCCAGGTAACGGATGCTTTAAAACCACAATGACTAAGCCGCAACTACATTAACTTTCATATTAGCTAGATGGAGCAGGATATATTAAGCGATTATTAGTAGGTACCATCCATTCTGGGACCGAAATGTTTAGCTGGATTTAGCTTTACTACTGCTAGATGTCAACATACATGTAATAAACATTGTTACTGAAATATATTAACTTATGGTAAAATCATTTTCAAATCGCCATATCTAATTGACTTTTAATTCACTAACGTACACTATGAGGTTATATTAATATTTCTAAAAAAAAATATGGTCTAATGACTTAGCCAAAAGCCATGTTACTTTAGATTAGCAAAATATAACACATCGAATTATATTTTTTACTATTTATTAACTAAGTTACGATAATTTTAAAATAAAATTTATAGTTGAATGTAAAGATTCAAATAATCTAATAACAATAAATATAGGTACCTAATATATTATACAGACGTATATCTGGTCAAGGTAAAATTACAGTGGACTTCAAATATTTGTTTTCGTACAAAATTAGATGAAACTTGAGCAAAATCAAAAGGTGTTCTACTCAAACGTTTCACAAATAACCAACAAACAAATAAGACTTAAAATTCCCTTTGTAAGAATTGTGAGGCAAAAAAGTTTTCTAAATCTCAAAGCATACCCAAATGACTGAAATGCAGGAAGTGTCATAACGATCCGCACTTTACTACTTCTGTCCTTCAGCCGACTGCGTATGTGGTGCAACGAGTGTCACGGCATCGCCCTGGAGACCTGCATCGCTCATCAGGTGACTCACCTTTCCCCGGTACTCGTTAATTATACGACCACCTACTCCAGGTCCAAAAGGCAACTTGTAAAGTACCTAAACGTGAGTATTTATTATTATTATATTATTATTGAGAAACAAATCCACAGTTATGTATATGTACTACATATATTGAAAGACAAATCTGTACAGAAGGTTTCGGGAAACTGCTCGATTCCCATTTTCAATCTACAATGGTTTCCCAAAAGCTTTCTGTACAGATTTATCTCAGTTTAAATATTTGTACATATACATAACTGTTTCTTCCCCATTTCAAGACTCATGCTACTAAAAAAACTGATAGACTTTCATCTGCAAAAAAGAGCAAAATCTTGGGAAGATGAGCAGAGTATAATACACACACAAAAAAAGTATACGTTCACTCTACTTCCTGACGACTGTCAGCAATGTTTTGACTTTGAGATAATTAATGAAATTGGTCATGCCATTACAAAGAGAAAATAATCAGCATAAGATGTGATCATGATATCTCCTTATTCAGTGCATTTTCTCTTTATCATGGTATGACTACTTTCATAAATTATCATATCAAGACTATTCTTGTGAATGAACGAACTGAAATCTGAGTCTGGATATATCATCTACGGTTTTCTTGTAAAGAATGGACTGAAATCCTAGAGCCTGGATGTAAGTATGTTTTCATGGGAAGGAACGTGCTTAAGGAATAATCTCAAATCTGAGAATCTGGATCAAAATAGGTTTCATTTTTATATTTTTTTTTGTGAAGCAACGAGCCCGAATATGAAAAGTTTGTCACAGGACGGAATGAGAGCCCGGGTATGGAATTTTATTTTGTTTGAAAAAACGAACTAAAATCTTACAGCCTGGATATCTAAAGCTTTCCTTATGAAGGAACGAGATGAGATTTGAGAGCGCAGCTGTAAGTAGTTTTTTTTTTTTTTTTTTTTTTTTTTTTTTTTTTTGTTTTTTTTTTTTTTTTTTTTTTTTTTTTTTTGCGAAGGAAAAAGCTAAAATCTGAGGACCTGTTTACCTTGTGAAGGAACAAGCTAAAATCTGAGGGACCTGGATATAGTAGGTTTTCTTGTAAGGGGAGAAGCTGCAATCTGAGGACCTGGTTACAAATAGTTTTTCTTGGAAGGGAAAAAGCTAAAATCTGAGACCTAGATACAGGTAGTTTTTCTTATGAAGGATCAAGCTAAAATCTGGGGACCTAGATAGAGGTAGTTTTTTTCCCCTAGAAGGATAAAGCTAAAATCTAAGAGCCTGGATATAAAAAGTTCTCCTTGCAAAGGAACGAGCTGAAATCTGACAGTCGGGATGTAGATAATTTATCTTGAGAAGGAACAATTCTTGTAAAGAGACAACATCAAATCTGAGAGCCCTGATGTAGATAAATCTTGTTGTGAATGAATGAGCTAAAGTCCTAGAGACAGGATATAGATGGTTTTTATTGCGAATACGAGCTAAAATGAAATCTGAAAGCTTGGAATCAGTTAGTTTGTCTTGTGTAAAAATGATCTAAACTCCGAGAGCCTGGATTCCGATAGTTTTTGTTATGAAGGATCACATTAAAATCTGAGAGCCCGGATAAGTGCATCCAGCTTTGGATAGCTTTTCTTGTGATGGAACGAGCTAAAATCCAACAGCCTAATTCAGTTTCATCATGCTATGGGGGAGGGGGGATGGTAGTATTAATTTCAGAATTATCAACATAAAGCCACCATACGAATTGGTTATATGTAAGGAGTCAGTTGACCCACACAACAGCTAGTCTAGCATTTTATCTGAAAATGACTGTGTATAGTCTGAAGCCAAAAACCCAGCGACGAGGGTAATATGGTCAGTGGTAGATTTATATTAACCTAAGCAGCGAATTGAATCTTCCATTATTAAAAAAAAAAAAACTTTTTAATTCACGGTTTACTGGAAGCCATTCTCAATGGTTATTTCTATTATCTGGGTGCGGTCAGTGGAGGGGTGGAAGGGGTAGGGGTATGGGTAGGGGTATGTAGGGGGTATGGGGGGGTCAGGGGTAGGGGGGGCGGGGTTGTGGGCATACTGGGAGCTGCATCAAAAACATAGACTAAAATTTAGAATGGGCTCCCTTACACTATATTAGTCTCCCTTTACAAACTTTCGTTTTCTACTATACAATAAGCACGAACACTATAAAAGAAAACGGTAATATGGCTAACCATAGAAATTTAAGAAATATTTCAATGGTCACTGAAATTCTTTGGGTTAACTATTCAAATCTATATCCGATTCGTAAGGGGAATAGCGGTCTTGAGTACTGGAGACCACTGGCCTAACCAGCAAAATAACAGTAGCATGTTGGAAAATATGACTGGTTATGGAACAAATGTTCTCAATCGGGGTATTTTATGATGATAGGCTAATTATTTACTACTCAACTCAAGTTTTCGGTTTAACTATTCTGGGGAGCAAATCCCAGGTGCTTATAAAATGAACTGCAGGCTATGGTTGTTTTAACTGAAACATCGTGGTGACTGAATACTGAAAGTAGGAAAAAGCAAACGTGGGTATTTCAGCACATTAAATTTATATTCTCCTTCACCTCTCATGACTAATTTGGTGTTTGACACTATTTTATATAATCTTCAATAAAGACATCATCCTGGTCAATGGTCGCCCAATCTCGATCCTTTGGCTGGTCTTTTTGAAAGTTCTTCAAGGTTATTGAACTGCATCTACATTTGTTTTGTATCTTCTAACGCATTAATTGTCCAAAGAGGGAAGCGACTTCATTTGTATGTTTTTTTTTTTTTTTTTTTTTTTTTTTTTTTTTTTTTTTGTTTTGGTGTTCTTTGCTGATACTGAATTCTGCTGCAACAGCAAGCAAGTTTCCATATGTATATATGCAAATATATATATAATGTATGAATGTATGTATATATACAAAGTAAATTCGTTTATAAACGAGCCCCAAGGGACAGTTGTCTGCATTTCGTAGTAATTATCGTGAGTTATAGGGCTAAATGAAGACTCTTGGAAAGATGGGATTATCTTCCTTGTTTTAACACAGGTGACAGACTTTGGTACATCAACACTCACGTTTATATTATAAATTCTGATGAAGGATAATGTATGTTTAAATGCTCTGCATGTACTGCAATGTTTGTAATATAAATAAAGTTAGGTTGTAGTTATGATTTGACGACTGGATGACGCAGGAAAGCTGCCTGTCCCTTCTACATTTGTCTTCTCAGCTTGGGTACTCCAACGACCCCCCCCGCCCCCCCCAAAAAAAAAAAAAAATCATTGTGCGGTGATTACTTCTTTTTTAACATTCTAACGTTCTGGCTGTGTGAGATTTTTAAATTCTCAGAACAATCAAATAAATATGCTTTAAACGATATAACTACAACTTAAGAATTTTATTACCCGTCAATAACCCAGCTGTGTGCTTCACCGGATGGATAAGCGGTATTTTGTTGTTTATATAACAATAACTTTCTCACTTCGTTATAACTGAACAGACAATCCACAACAATAAATCTGTCTTGGAGATATTCTGAATAATTCGTTGTAAGCTTGATTTCCTTATGAAGAATTGGTTTCATACCTTAGAATTTCAGTTCATTTTATTATATTATATATATATATATATATATATATATATATATATATAAATATAATATCTATATATATATATATATATTGTTACGAAGTGCCAAGTATCTGGTTACCATTCATTATTACCTCACCATAAGCCAGACACCTGAACCCTCATAACACGTATTAAACGACTGAATACTCTAAAGGCAACAATGATCCCTTAACACTTACCAGTATTGCAGAAAATCAGACTAAGTTCATCAAAACAGGTGTGAGGTAATCTTGTAAGTAATTAAATTAATCAAAGGGCATCACTCCATCAACAACTTTCAAAGTCTAAGTATTTCCCTGATTTCAGAAGTCTAAGTACTTCCCTGGTTCTAAGTCACTTCAAGTAAATTGAAGGAAAGCAAATCAATTACCACTCTGTTTCTACCTAACATAAATATAATCATAATTAAATGCAAATATAATGGTATAAGAATGAAAACACTTATAAAAATTTTAAATACAAAAATTTATTATTAAATTCAAAATTTATAAGCGAAATTCACAATATCAGGGAAAATTACTATTACTTGAAAACAAAGTAAAGTTTAATTAATTCTTGAATCAAATTAAGTAAAATTAAATCAAAATTAATTTATCACAAAATTCAAGAAAATTAATTCAATTGAAATTCAAAAGTGTTAGGCAATAATTGAAAATTTGAAGTTAATTCACAAGTGTTAAACAATAATAAAACTTGAAAAGAATTCTAAGTAAATGCAAATTAATTCAAAAGTGTTGAATTTAATTAAATGTGCAATGATTAAGCAATGAAAATAACTAAGTCAATTAAATTGTGAATGTAAATGAAAATACAGAAAAATGTGGACAATATCAAAATAAAAAGGCACACTTCAATAAGAAAATGAAAAAAATGCACAAAATGAAACAAACACAAACACAAAAAAATCAGCAATGTGTAAAAGTGTAAATCTTTTCACTCAAAACATTGTAACCAACAGTTTTTACCAAACCTTCATAACCACCTGTTATTAGTTATTAGTTAACCAAACCATCATAACCATTAAACATTAGTTATTAGTTAACCACTGTTCCCATTAACTTTTAGTTATTAGTTAATCACTGTTCCTAACAATTATTAGTTATTAGTTATTACCTAACCGTTATTAGTTGCAACTAATAAAATATAACACACTTTACCTTTTCGGTATACCAATTTCTTTCTTTCTTAGCTGCAGGCTTGATTCACACCTTCACAAAAACCAGGCGCCATTACGAAACAATGTTTGTTCAGATTCCACAGAAGAAACTAAATAACACTAAATAAACTCTAAGAAATATCAAATATGAAATTCTAAGTTACGAGTGACCAATTTACGTTACATTACTTTAAGATCAAAAGTGCTATGCGATGGAGAGAGAGAGAGAGAGAGAGAGATCGAGAGCGAGATGTTAATGCCTCGAGGTTCTAAGATAGAATGAAATCTCCTTCCTTTACGGAAACTGGACAGGGCAGATGACAAAAACGTATTTGGCACGAATGCTTCCAGAAAGTTCAAAATCTGACGCAACTTCACATACAAAATGTGCAATCTCCACGTGGCTTTGATCAAAGACATACATGTACAAGACAAGTCTGCTCAACAGACACGTACCCGACTGAAACGGAGGTTGAGCGATAATTAAGATTGACATGTTTTGATAACAACGCAAGTCTCGAGCTTGCTTAATCTTGGGGAGATGAAAAGTTACTGAAACTATTATAGCTTTGAACGGACAAAGAAAATCTCTCTCTTTTTACATTCTACGTATATTCTTTTAAATATGTAATGCGAAATCTGAACACATATTTTAAACATCCTATTCTAAGCTATCTAGGAATCTGAAAAAATGTTACACAACTCTACATGACATTTCAAAGAGGGGAAACATGCATTTTGAAAGTAGCAATATATATATATATATTATATATATATATAATACACACACACACACACACACACACACACATATATATATATATATATATATATATATATATATATATATATATATATATATACATATATTAATTGTATGTCTATATGTATATGCATAACTAGTCCACAAAGATATGAAACGTGATGAATGTATAAATAAAGGCAAATGCCACAAAGAAAACCTGAAACAATGGAGTAGTTGCTGGGCCTTTCGACACATGGTCCTCAGTTGTTTCAATTTTCCTTCGTGGCATTTGCCTTTTTTTTATACATTCATCACGTTTCATATCTTTGTGGACCAATTATGCATATGCATATACACATAATTAACGCAACGTAGACTTTACAAGAGACTTCTATATTTCTATCAAAGTTTATCAGCACTTTCACTTTTAAGAGCCAAGTCTATATAGTACCAAAAGACAACTCTATCCGTCTTCTCTTTCAGAAGCGAGCTAGGCATAAAGGAGAAGAAGCTCGTGATATTAAGGAAGCCATTGAGCAACTGGATTTGGCCACAACATCCCTAAAGAGGCGATTGGTGGCTCAACTGGACTACGCAACCCTAGCACAAGCTACCGCCAGTTCCCTATTACAGGAGGTAAGTTTTCGGATGCAACAGCCGACTGGACAGGTAGTCTACTGACGTTATTTAGCTCAGACTCATGGTCTTGATATTTAGCATAACTTCACCCCAATGAACAATGGTATTATTGAAGATATTCATTTCAGATTGAGCAAATCTGTCGTCGTGTAGGCCTAGACGACAAGCTTGAGATACCCTGTGCAGGAAACTCCGACAGTGGTGTCCAGAGGAAAACATCTTCGGGAGGTTTAGGAACGGAGGTTATGTCTAGCTTCTTGAAGGACAACTTCTTTCAAGAGACCCGCTCGAAGCACTTCACTGATAGTGCTATGAAGGACGTCGACCTCCTGATGTTCGGGAACTCGAGCAATGGCAGTAGCAAAAATGCTCCATCTCCTAGTCGCTCTCATTCTGCCGATGACTATCTCAACTCTCCGCCAGAGTCCTCCAGTTCGAGGAACTCGCCCACTCTGGATAGACAGGTAACCTTCGACCACCTCAACAGTCAGGAACAGGAGTCCAAGATCATGGTGCTTAAGGAGTCCATTGCTTCCTTGGAAAGCATGCATGATACACTCAAGCAAGAGGAGAGGACGAACAAGGAAAAGCTGGCCAGGATAAAGTCTCACGGAGACAACATGCCCAAGGAGACGCTGAGTGAGATGTTCAACAGGGCGTTGAAGGTTCTGTCTTGAAGCAGGACGTTGGGGGTTCTATCGTGACCATCTAAGTTTTTCTTTAAATTCGTAGGCCTATGGAATGGCCAACCCAATGACCGCATGAGACCCAGGTCCGAGGTCAATAAAAGTAAAATACTGAGGGTGGGCAAAGAGTTGGGGGGTTTCCTAATAGAAGAGCGAATGTCACTGGACAATTACAAAGCTTCTGCGACCACGCTAAGACAGTCTTTGGATTCAAAGGCCAATAAAAACTGGAAGCTCAAAGTTCTAATTACTACGTCCTGGCCC
>NC_087216.1:39095826-39128326 GCF_015104395.2 Macrobrachium nipponense
AGGCTGTGAACTGAACTTAGAGGGTTTGAAACTGGTTTAAGGGAGAACTGCTTAGAGGGTGAACTGTTTGAAGGGTGAACTGCTCAGGGAGTGAACTGGTTGAATCGTAAAATGTTTGAAGGTTGAACTGCTTAGAGCAGGGTTTTCAAACTCTTTCTCACCATGTACCCTTTCGGGTATTTTTAATGTCAGTAATGTACCCCCTCCACTTTGTATAAAGAAAACAAAACAATGTTAAACCATTTGGTATTTTATATTTGGCCGCAAAGTACCCTGCGCTGAAGGGAAGTAAGTGCATAACTCTCCTGACATAACCAGAAGTATTGTAAACACAAAGAATTCCATAAAAAATGAAGAAAATTTTCATTATAGTTATTTACCTGTTTCTATGCAGTAAATTTTCAAGGTTATGGTACTGAGCTGTAAAAGCCAAATACATTATTATTACATCAGCAGCAAAGGGAGTTAATAAGATTGCTGAAACTGTTTTTCATCAACTAGACTAGTGAGCCGAGGAGCAGTTATTGCTAAAGCACATCGAAGACCGGCTTCCACATTCATTCGAGACCTTAGTATTGATTCTATGACAAGTAAGCTGGAAACCCCAGTTTCACATATGATTTGGATATTTTACACCAGAACCTGCTAAAGACTTTTTCTCAAATAGATCACAAGCACTGGAGCCATTCATAAGTTTAATAACCTCTTCCTTAATAGCATCATAAACAAAAGCAACATCTGCATGGAAAGGGTCTCTAATTAGCTTTAAGTTTCCTTCAGACATATCATAAAAGTATCTGTCTATTTTATTTTGCAGTGAGGAAAGGCAATCAACTGAACTACAGTAGAGGTGTCCTGCCTGTCAGCAAGTGGGCAGCCAAGCCCCTAACGCGTACCCCCTGACAGATCCTTGGCGTGGGGTACGAGTACCCCAGGTTGAAAACCCCCGGCTTAGAGGGTGAACTGTTTGAAGGGTGAACTGCTCAGAGGGTTGAACTGTCTGAAGGGTGAACTGCTTGGAGAGTGAACTGTTTGAATGGTAAAATGTTTGAAGGGTGAACTGCTTAGAGGGTGGACTGTTTGAAGGGTGAACTGCTTAGAGGGTGGACTGTTTGAAGGGTGAACTGCTTAGAGGGTGGACTGTTGGAAGGGTGAACCGCTTAGAGAGTGAACTGTTGGAAGGGTGAACTGCTTAGAGGGTGAACTGTTTCAATGGTGATCTGCTTAGAGGGTGAACTGTTTGAGGGGTGAACTGCTTAGAGGGTGAACTGTTTGAGGGGTGAACTGCTTAGAGGGTGAACTATTTGAAGGATGAACTGTTTAGAGGGTGGATTGTTGGAAGGGTGAACTGCTTAGAGGGTGAACTGTTTCAATGGTGATCTGCTTAGAGGGTGAACTGTTTGAGGGGTGAACTGCTTAGAGGGTGAACTATTTGAAGGGTGAACTGCTTAGAGGGTGAACTATCTGAAGAGTAAAATGTCTGAAGGGTGAACTGTTTGAAGGGTGAACTATTTGAAGGGTGAAGTGTTTGAAGGGTGAACTGTTTGAAAGGTGAACTGCTTAGAGGGTGAACTATTTGAAGGGTGAAGTGTTTGAAGGGTGAACTGTTTGAAGGGTGAACTGCTTAGAGGGTGAACTATTTGAAGGGTAAAATGTCTGAAGGGTGAACTGTTTGAAAGGTGAACTGCTTAGAGGGTGAACTATTTGAAGGGTGAACTGTTTGAAGGGCGAACTATTTGAAGGGTGAACTGTTTGAAGGGTGAACTGTTTGAAGGGTGAACTATTTGAAGGGTGAACTGTTTGAAGGGTGAACTATTTGAAGGGTGAACTGTTTGAAGGGTGAACTATTTGAAGGGTGAACTGCTTAGAGGGGAACTATTTGAAGGGTGAACTGCTTAGAGGTGAACTATTTGAAGGGCGAACTATTTGAAGGGTGAACTGTTTGAAGGCTGAACTGCTTAGAGGGTGAACTATTTGAAGGGTAAACTATTTGAAGGATGAACTATTTGAAGGGCGAACTATTTGAAGGGTGAACTGTTTGAAGGGTGAACTGCTTAGAGGGTAAACTATTTGAAGGGTAAACTATTTGAAGGGTGAACCGCTTAGAGGATGAACTATTTGAATGGTGAGCTATCTGAAGGGTAAAATGTCTGAAGGGTGAACTGTTTGAAGGGTGAACTGCTTAAAGGGTGAACTATTTGAAGGGTGAACTGCTTAGAGGGTGAGCTATTTGAAGGGTAAAATATCTGAGGGGTGAAGTGTTTGAAGAGGGAACTAATTGAAAAACCAAGTGCTAGAAGGTTGAACTGTGGACGGTAAACTGTATGAAGTCACAGAAGAGCCAGGTGGTGTACAATAAATAATCTGGTCACAGAGAACGCCGAAGTTCAGAGGTGTGTATTGATAAAAGATGAAGAAAAAAGTACAGAGAGAGAGGAGAAAGGAGAGACAGAGGAGAGAGAATCGAGAAGGAGAGAGGAGAGGAGAGCCACATAACAATTCCATATTAAAGAACATTAAGTACTAGGTCATATATCAGGGTCATTAAAAGTAGCCAAGAGTACGAGTAAATATATAAATAAATAACCTGAGTCCTTTGCTCTCTTCCTTTAATTCCTTTACGCACGCATCATTAACGTACTTAGCGTTTCGTGTTATGCTTGCAGCATTATGACATCCTATTTGCATATCTAATTACACGATTGTTCTAATTATCTTCAACACAAATCAAAGGACGACATTGTGGATAATGAATACTATATACAAACACACACACACACACACACACACATATATATATATATATATAAAATATATATATATATATATATATATAGATTCTTTATATATAACATATATAATTTGTATATATAATGAAAATGTGATAACCGTCCAAAGATATTTTTCCAAAATAAACTCATTTACAGTACGACAAATATAAAAATAATAAGCAACTTGCTATATAATATGTTTCGTGAAGCCGCAAAACTTTGAAGCTGCAAAAGTGACTACCAGTAATAAAATATGGAAATGGAAACTAGGATGAACACCTTATTTTTGGAAGGCAACCTGAATCGATTATCAGGAAAATGCACGAATTGAGGATAACGTTTCCCATATAAATATATGTGAAACGTCTGTGGATGATGTAACAACGTGCTGGCAACTTCATCCTAAAAGGTCAACTAATAACTCGGAAAAAGGATTCCTGTTAGATCCAATTCCCTTCAGGGAATGTGAGCGTGATCTCGAAGAATGTGGGCTTCCCCGAAGAAATTTGAGGGGCCCTTTCAACTTCAGTAAAGATCAAATCCGATTCCTTCTCCGCCCAGCTTTGTACTTTAGGACTGTGCAGTAACTCCAAAACTGCAGAACCTGGAGATCATCGTCTTGAGGTCTTCGGAAGCTCCAGACTTAAGAAGGGCACTGAGTACAGGTAACAAGTCCTCGGGACTCACAGGTTACATTTGATCATGAAAGCGCACCAAAAGCCTTTCGTCGCCAGTATGGACCAAATCCAGTTCCTTCTCCAGCCAACTTTGTACTTCAGTATTGTGTAACAAATCCAAAGGCTGCAGAACCTGGAGATAGTCTTGAGGCCTTCGGGAGCTCAGAGACAATGCGTAAGGTAATGTCTTTGTACAAAAAGAAAAGAAAAACTAAACTTTCAGAGGGAACCTCTGGTGCAGTGTAAAACCCTGTAAGTTAAATATTTTGTAAAAATGAATCTTCTAAATGCAACCACTAACACAGTATAAACCTTGTAAGTTTATGCTATTATGAGAAAAAAGCTAAAAAAATAAAAATGTTTACAGAACCAACCTCTGTCGTGGCATAAAACCCACTGACTTAATTCCTTTGTAAAAAAAGAAAATGCAAAAGCAACCTCTGGCATGGTACAAAACCCCGTAATTTAATGCCTTTGTAATAAAAAAAAAATTACAAAGGCAACATCTGGCGCAGCATAAAACTTTGTAAGTAATTCCTTTGTTAGAAACGAATAAAAAAATTACAGAGGCAACCTTTGGCGCTGCATAATACCCCATAAGTTAATGCCCTTGTAAAAAATAAAACTTAAGAGGGAAACCTTTGGCACTGCGTAAAGAAAAAAAATTACAGAGACAACCTCTGGCTTGGCTTTAAACCCAGTAAGTTAATGCCTTTGTAAACGAAAAAAAAAAAAACTTGCAAGCACAACCTCTGGCATGGTGTAAAAACCTGAAGTTAATGTCTTTGAAAAAAAATACAAAATAATTTACAACCTGGTGCAAAGTAAAACCGCATAAGTTAATGCTTTTGTAAAACGAAATTTGCAAATGTAACCATTGGCTTAGTGTGGAAGCCCATAAGTTAATGGCTTAGTAAGGAAAAAAAATTAACTTACATAGGCAAACCTAATGTATGGTGTAAAAACCTGGAACTTAATGATTTTGTAAAAAAAAAAAAATTTGCATAAGCAAACCTAAAGCATGGTGTAGAATCCTGAAAGTTAATGCCGTTCTAATCAAAATAAAAAAATAAACACTTACATTGACGCATGAACATAATATATAATATATATATATATATATATATATATATATTATATATATATATATATATAAATAACAAAATATGGCTCATGGCCATCGTTTGACCCAACATAGATAATAGGGTAGATTTCAAATAGGTACCCCTAGCCCCTTCCCCTTCCACCATCCCTCTCCCCTTCCCTTCGTAACTTATGTGGTAATAAACTATTGGTTTATCATTACTCATTTCAAGTACTCGAGAACACAGAAATGTATTAATGAAAATGCTTTTCAGTCACCACAGTAATACCTGGACACAAGGAACAGACAGCACAGTCACCACCGTAATATCTCGATAAGAGGGACAGGCAGCACAGTAATACCTGGTTAAAGTTGTCAGACAGCACAGTAATACCTGGAAAAAAGGGGCAGTCACCACAGTAATACGGGATAAAAGGGACAGGCAGCACAGTAATACCCGGTTAAAGGGGACAGACAGCATAGTAATACCTGGATAAAAGGGGCAGTCACCACAGGAATGCCTGTCAGTTCACCCACAACTGTTCGAAGGGTGAAGCTCCATAAAAGAAAAAAAAAGTAGAACTGTCAGTCGGACCGTCAACACAAACCGCTCCCCCTTCCCCCTGCCCATTACCTTTACCCTCCCCCTGTCTACCCCTCTCACATCTCGTGAACTGGGTTGGTGGCCAGTTTATTCGAGTCTGGGCCAGTATGATCTGAAATGATAATTATTATTATTCAGAAGATTAAACCTATTCATGTGGAACAAGTCCACAGGGGACATTGACTTGATATTCAAGCTTCCAAAGAATATAGTGATCATTAGGGGCGTTAATGTTCGGCGAATCTGGTTGCTTTCGGCTGATAAAGGGGACCAGGAATCAATGGTGAATGTGAGAGATCACTGTTGAAATATAACTTATTAAAAAATGGCAAACAAGAGACCATCCGTCAATAGCCCAAGTCATAACTACTAGTATAAGGAAACAGGGACCTACCACCACGAACCACTCTATCTGAAAGATAAATTTCTGCCAGAAGCAGACATCCAAACCGGCGAACAGTATTCTAGTAAAGGGAGTACAAATGACTTGAAACATACCTAGGTTTCGTTCGGCATTTGGTGAAATTTTCATTAGATGTTTCTCAAAAGTTAGATGTGAGTCAAAGGTTACGTCTAGAATAGTTAGAGCTTCAGACTCATTCAGCAAAATTCCACCCACCTGAAGGGGAGGATGGGGTGGGAAATATGTGCAAGATCTGCTAATTTATAGTGATTTTGTTTTACGGAATTCAGCCACATACTCCACTGACTACACCATTCCATAATCCAGTCCATGTCCCAACTGAGGCTGAGGACAGCTTCATTTCTCAAAAGTGTAGACTTTACTACACCCACAATTGTTGCATCATCGGCAAACTGAACAATCTTGTTTTCCAGGCCAACAACCATATCATTTGTAAACATTAAATATATCAGCGGACCAAAAACACTGCCCTATGGAACTCCAGACATAATAAGGTCTTGCTTCACTAAAGATCCTGTCCACAGCAACTCGCTGCTCCCTACCTGTAAGGAAATATTGAAGTAATCCGAAAACACATCCATCCACTCCACGATCTGAAGTTTATAAATAAGTGCCTTGTGATTTACTAAATCGAAAACAGCACTAAAATCTATCTGAATTACTCTGCACTCAAAAACCTTATCAAGGTTCCGTTGCAAATGGCATGTCAAGTCTCAAAGAGCATCACAGGTACTTGGACAGGCACTGTATTACAAAGCTTGCCCTCATTCGCAAAGATACTATGTCGACATAAAAACTTATAGAATCTACTAAACTTGGGAGACAACACACTAAAAGCCTAAGCACAGGGAAGAAACTTTCAGGGTGTTCTCTAGCCCCAGCTATCAAGATTATCCAGAATTTTCTTAACATCCCTGGAGTGAAATGCAAATATTGTAAGAAGAGGTTCAAGATGACAAATATCAGGGAGAGGGACATCCTCAGCTGAATGCATGGCTTCAAAAGCTCGATGAAGCAGTTCAGCTTTTCCCTTAGGGCCAGTAACCAAACTACTTTCATCTTGAGTGTGGTGGAATGGAAGACGACCGTGACCCAAAGATAGATGACGCTAATTTGGTTCACCACAGATGAGGGTGATTAATTCCTTCGAGTTTCCTCTTCAAGAAATTATTATCATTTCTCTCAACTGTATGGTAACTTCTATTTGCAGCACGGCAAGACTAAACAAAAATGGTGTAATTTTCATTCGAACGATTTCGTCTCCATGTGTTGAATTTACCATGGCTGGTCATTTGTCCTAAATTTGATGACCTTTCCAGGGACATATCTATTTAAAATAGCCATCAGCATTTTATATAACTTCTTGGGATCAGAATCTAACATAGCATTTGAAATATTAAGTGTCTGACAAGCTTCAATAATGCGATCCCAATTGGCTCTGGATTTCAACCAGACAATTTTTCCAATAGTGGAATAAGGAATATACTGATTGACAGATATGTCTATCTCAATGACGCAATGATCAGCAGTACCTATATATTCACAGACCTTGGACTTCATAACAGCTGTAACATCCGTGAATATGAGGTCTAATCTATTACCAGAAATGTGCATGGGCTCCTCATTTAGGTGGACAAAATCGGAAGATACACAGAAGTCAAGAGCAGACCGGCCATTTTGATTTGTGGAATCTGAATTTAGCCACTCACTGTACTTTGCATTACAGTCTCCACAAATAACAAATGAAGCTTTTGAATGCTGTGGCTGAGCCATGCTAATCCTCTCCAAAAGACAGTCGTGCATAGAATCGTCGATATTTGGATTACGGTAAACAGCAAATACATAGATATTGTAGAACTTGCTGGAAATTTTAAAACAAAGAACTTTATGGAAACCACACTCCAGATTTTTCTGACGACAAATATGTCATTCAGACTTAGTGTATTCAGCAATAACTAGCGTGTGTGGGATGTTACGACGAAAATAAAGTCAGGGACATCAAACCCCGGGATTAAAAACTCGACATTTGACTTGTTACTACTTAAAAATCTCAGATAAAAACAACAACTCTACAGATCAAGAAAATTTGACGTTAAGCCCCGAATATTTGAGTAAAGTATTTGCAATTTTCCTTGATGTAATGAGTAACTGGGCCAAGGTTCAGCTTAATGTTGTTAAAATTAACAACATAAAATCAGAATCAAAACTAATAAACTCATAGCAACGGTAATATTGCAAAAATCAACACGACAATAAACAAGAATAACAACAGTATTTACATTATTTACAAAGATTCTGTGGAGAGTATAAATTAAACGTCACTATATGTCATTGAAAAAGCGCCGGATGCAACTGGGCCCACATTGTAAGGCAAATGACATCCGACAGGTTTGCCACAACAACTGGGGGAGGGTAGTCAGGATTGATTTAGAAATAAAATGCTCAGAAGGAAAAGATTAGGTCAAGACGAAGGCACATTCCCGATAATCCAACAAACATCTTTTGCTTTCTCATCAGCCTGTCCTACACACTTTTCGAAAAAGAAAGTGAACGAAAAAGAGGATAAATGCCTGATTGTACCCTCAGGCAAAGGAACCCAAACCCAAGATCATGGAAGGCCACGGTACAATGGCTATAGCACAGTCCAAGACTGGAGAACAAGGTTTTTATTCAGAAAACTTCTCTTACAAGTGTTGCTTACCAAGGCTAAAGTGTCCATTCTACCCACTGGCTTGATTTCGGAGTGAATGTTGCTAAGAAAAGCAACATCACACCATTACCCAAAACATAGGAATTTCGCCCAGTACTATAAGTCGGAAACAAGGATTAGAAGGAAGGCGCTAAGGAGTGGGAGATAATGGGAAGAATTCGACAGAGGGGGAGAAACAAAGGACTGAGGCTGAAAAACTACCTCAATACATCTTCGTTTACTGTAGTTCTTTTTATTTCACCATACTAAGGCGCTTTATCTGAAATAGCAGAGGTCTGAATTTAAAACAGCTCCTTCTTTAAGCAGATATTTTGCCCCAGATGGGATGGAAAGGCTGCTAATGGGGCAGCTGCAGTTTTCGTTACAAGTCCACTCCTCGAGCCTTACGACTTAAAATATGAATTCTACATAAATAAATGGCCTCTTCCAATACATGACGTTAATCACATGCAGTGCTAAAAGCAATGCATCAAATAAGCTAATTAAGCAGGTGAAGCAATTAACTAAAAATGTTTTAACTTAAAAAATGAGATGCAATTATCTTTTAATGCGGCATAAACATATAAAGGCCCTGCTTTTGCAATAATAGGCAGGTTATATTGATTAAAGTTAAAATACACATTAGCATGTAGTGTAGATAAAATTGGGGCTAGGACGAGTCCTCGCTGTATGCTAGAGAACAGACTTAGCTAATTACATATCTCATCAATGTAATTTCTAGTTAGACTACAGGCTACGAGACAACATAGGCATCCCTCTCTGGGCAAGGTGCCAGAATTGCTATATTAAGCAAAAGGCAGTTATATATATATATATATATATATATATATATATATACACACACACACACATATATATATATTATATATATATATATATATATATATATATATATGACACTGTTTAGTCTGTTTCACCTAGGAAATAAATTTGTATCTGGTTGTTAGTCGACTGTTTTGGGTTGCATCCGGGAAAATTAGAGTTATCCGTGATCAATGATCTGTGGAAATATATACCATCATACCAGAGTAAGCAGGCAGGGCCTTTGGATATAATCCTCACCTCACATGGGTGACAATCATTCTCTCTCTCTCTCCTCTCTCTCTTCTCTCTCTCTCTCTCTGTTCTTCCGACTCACTGTCCTATTGATTATAAACTCCGAGTGGAAACGGCGATAGGAATTATATATAATATATATATATACATATATATATATATATATATATATATATATATATATATATATATATATATATATGTGTATATATGTATGCATGTGCGCCAGAGGAGTGTTAATGAGAACTGTGAGAAGGGAAGCTGGAATATCAGAGAGCTTTTGCGTTATGCGGCTGTATAGACGATTTTATATATATATATATATATATATAGTATATATATATATATATATATATATATATTATATATACAAAATGTACAGGCATGCATACGTTTATACTTTTGTTTATGTGCAAACGGAAACGCATACATACAAACATCATAGTATGGACGCTTATACATATCATGCTCCTGCCTTTCAGAAAATGACCAAAGATCAGTATGGCATCGAGAGAGAAAGAGAGGAAGTGCCATGCGTGCCAAGGAGCCATCCACCTCATTCTTGCAAGCTCAAATAACAGGGCAGCTTAGGCCAGTAATCACAGTGACTTCCTTTAGATTGCTCTCTTTGCGTCATGATATTCATTCACTCCCGAAGGAAGGCCAAAAATACAAGGAGGAGAAATATTCATATTAAGAACAAAAGTGTGCTCTCTCTCTCTCTCTCTCTCTCTCTCTCTCTCTCTCTCTCTCTCTTCTATTCTGGTCCGAATAAAAGAGAAGAAAAATTAAGTGAAAGGAAACTACCGCGCAAGAAAGAGAGGGTGGTATAAGGTCCTAACTTGTGTCATGCAATATTTGTGAATTCAGACTTCCCACAATAATAAAAGAACAGCTAATACAAAACACCAATCTTGGAAAGGTTTACGGATAGACAGAACGCAATAAATCACTCATGAGAGAATGACCATTCTGTTTTGATTGGCGTAAAGGGATGCAGTATTCAATTTGAAACGCAAGATGATTAAAATTTCAAATCCAGCGCTAACTTATACATATAAGTCTGTAAAGCTCTCGGGCTCACAGAGTGCTATAAATATCTATGACAGAAAAACAAGTAAAAAATGCAAAATAGTTTCTTCGGCGTAATCGCGTTTTTTGTATGAGCCACGGGCCATGAAGCTTTCAGGTACGGTCAGGTGGCGGCCGGTCCTACAGCGTACCCAAACTCACGAACATGTCTAGCTTTAACCATAGATAAATTAAAAACTATTGACGCTAGAAGGTTGCAATTTGGTATTTTTGATGATTGGAGGGTGGATGATCAACATACCAATTTGCAGCCCTCTAGCTTCAGTTTTTTTTAAGATAAGAGGGCGGACAGAAAAAGTGGAGACGGACAGACAAAGCCGTCACAATAGTTTTCTTTTACAGAGAACTAACTAGATTCTCCTTCAACTGGCGTCAACGGTCAGAGGCTCACTGAATACGGAGCATGCATCATTATTTTTCTTCCAGAGAGAGTCTATGCACGCTAACTGATATACACTTCCAGGCAAAAGGCAGTAAAAATGACATATTACAGTCTGATCTTAATTATTCTCCAAGGGAGTATTAACGCACGTTAATGCTACAGTTTGTATCTCTCAGGTCTCTCATTTGAAATATTTGCTACAGAGTTAATTAACAATGCTATGTTTCAATGCTAACCTTGCATGTTTACTCGTTTGGGCTTTCAAAGTCTCAATCTTTGCTTACGTCAAGAATATACTCATGGGTCTTCTTTTTCACGTCTTTGTCTGTGATATATAAATATTCTGTTTTGTATCTAAGACAAATTACTCTGTAGTAAATAACTCAAACGAGATACTTACTGAAGAATGAAGATTTATTTTAAATACATAGTAGAATATTTATGTGCATCTTGTAAAAAGGATGCACGCAACAATCATGGATTAAGCAAAGTTTGAGACTTTGAAAGCCCACATGGGGAAATTGACTGAAAGAAAGGTCACTGTTATTAATGAAAGGAAAACTGAAAGAAAAAAAAAAGTGACAGAAACATATGATCTGTCCTTCCGGTACTTCATACCTTTCATTTCTGGAATTTGGAACTCCCCGATAATGTCTAAACCCTCAGAATTTGGAACTTCCTGCCTGTCTCAAAATCTGGAACTTCGTGCCACCCTATGCACTAACAAAATCTGGAACTTCTTGCATTCCTCTCAACTACCAAATTCTGGAACTTCTGCCTTCCTTCACTTCCAAAATCTGGAAGTTCCTGACTCTCTCTGCGCTTACAAAATCTGGAACTTCCCGACTTCCTCTGGACTTCCAGAATCTGGAACTTCTGCCTTCCTCTCCACTTCCAAAATCTGGATCTTCCTGCCTTCCTCTGCACTTCCAGTATCTGGACTTTCTGCTTTTCTGCACTTCCAAATTCTGGAATTTCCTGCTTTCCCTTCCACTTCCAAAATATCTGGAAATTTCTACCTTCCTCTTCGCTTCCAAAATATGGAACTTCCTACCATGCTCCTCACTTCCAAAATCTGGAAATTCTTGCCTTCCTTTGCATTTCCAAAGTCTATAACTTCCTGCCTTCCTCTGCACTTCCCAAATCTAGAGCTTCTTGCTTTCATCTTCACTTCCAAAATATGGAATTTCCTGCCTTTCTCTTCACTTTCAAAATAAGGACATTCCTGCCTTCCTCTGCACTTCCAAAATAAGGAAATTCCTGCCTTTCTCTGCACTTCCAAAATAAGGAAATTCCTGCCTTTCTCTTCACTTCCAAAATAAGGAAATTCCTGCCTTTCTCTTCACATCCAAAATAAGGAAATTCCTGCCTTTCTCTTCACTTCCAAAATAAGGAAATTCCTTCCTTTCTCTTCACTTCCAAAATAAGGAACTTACTGCCTTCCTCTGTGCTTACAAATCTAGAACTTCCTGCTTTCCTCTTCACTTCCAAAATAAGGAAATTCCTGCCTTCCTCTGCATTTCCAAAATAAGGAAATTCCTGCCTTTCTCTCCACTTCCAAAATAAGGAAATTCCTGCCTTTCTATTCACTTCCAAAATATGGAAATTCCTGCCTTTCTCTGCACTTCCAAAATAAGGAAATTCCTGCCTTTCTCTGCACTTCCAACATAAGGAAATTCCTGCCTTTCTCTTCACTTCCAAAATAAGGAAATTCCTTCCTTTCTCTTCACTTCCATAATAGGGAAATTCCTGCCTTTCTCTTCACTTCCAAAATAAGGAAATTCCTGCCTTTCTCTGCACTTCCAACATAAGGAAATTCCTGCCTTCCTCTGCATTTCCAAAATATGGAAATTCCTGCCTTTCTCTGCACTTCCAAAATACGGAAATTCCTGCCTTTCTCTTCACTTCCAAAATAAGGAAATTCCTTCCTTTCTCTTCACTTCCAAAATAAGGAAATTCCTGCCTTTCTCTTTACTTCCAAAATAAGGAAATTCCTGCCTTTCTCTGCACTTCCAAAATAAGGTAATTCCTGCCTTTCTCTTCACTTCCAAAATATGGAAATTCCTACCTTTGTCTGCACTTCCAAAATAAGGAAATTCCTGCCTTTCTCTGCACTTCCAAAATAAGGAAATTCCTCTCTTTCTCGGCAGCACTTCCAAAATAATCAAATTCCTGTCTTTCTCTTCACTTCCAAAATAAGTAAATTCATGCCTTTCTCTGCACTTCCAAAATATAGAAATTCCTGCCTTTCTCTTCACCTCCAAAATAAGGAAATTCCTGATTTTCTCTTCACTTCCAAAATAAGGAAATTCTTGCCTTTCTCTTCACTTCCAAAATAAAGAAATTCCTGCCTTTCTCTTCACTTCCAAAATTAGGAAATTCATGCCTTTCGCTTCACTTCCATAATAAGGAAATTCCTGCCTTTCTCTGCACTTCCAAAATAATTAAATTCCTGCCTTTCTTTTCACTTCCAAAATAAGGTAATTCCTACCTTTCTCTTCACTTCCAAAATAAGGAAATTCATGCCTTTCTCTTCACTTCCAAAATAAGGAAATTCCTGCTTTTCTCTGCACTTCAAAAATAAGGAAATTCCTGCCTTTCTTTTCACTTCCAAAATGAGGATATTCGTGCCTTTTTCTTCACTTCCAAGATGAGGAAATTCCTGCCTTTCTCTTCACTTCCAAACGAGGAAATTCCTGCCTTTCTCTTCACTTCCAAAATAAGGAAATTCCTGCCTTTCTCTGCACTTCCAAAATAATTAAATTCCTTCCTTTCTCTTCACTTCCAAAATAAGGAAATTCCTGCCTTTCTCTTCACTTCCAAAATAAGGAAATTCCTGCCTTTCTCTTCACTTCCAAAATAAGGAAATTCCTGCCTTTCTCCTCACTTCCAAAATAATTAAATTCCTTCCTTTCTCTTCACTTCCAAAATAAGGAAATTCCTGCCATTCTCTTCACTTCCAAAATAAGGGAATTCCTGCCTTTCTCTTCACTTCCAAAATAATTAAATTCCTTCCTTTCTCTTCACTTCCAAAATAAGGAAATTCCCTGCCTTTCTTTCACTTCCAAAATTTATGGAAATTCCTGCCTTTCTCTTCACTTCCAAATAAGGAAACAAATTCCTGCCTTCTCTGCACTTCCAACATAAGGAAACTCCTGCCTTCCTCTGCATTTCCAAAATATGGAAATTCCTGCCTTTCTCTGCACTTCCAAAATAAGGAAATTCCTGCCTTTCTCTTCACTTCCAAAATAAGGAAATTCCTTCCTTTCTCTTCACTTCCAAAATAAGGAAATTCCTGCCTTTCTCTTTACCTCCAAAATAAGGAAATTCCTGCCTTTCTCTGCACTTCCAAAATAAGGTAATTCCTGCCTTTCTCTTCACTTCCAAAATATGGAAATTCCTACCTTTCTCTGCACTTCCAAAATAAGGAAATTCCTGCCTTTCTCTGCACTTCCAAAATAAGGAAATTCCTTCCTTTCTCTTCACTTCCAAAATAATCAAACTCCTGTCTTTCTCTTCACTTCCAAAATAAGGAAATTCATGCCTTTCTCCGCACTTCCAAAATATAGAAATTCCTGCCTTTCTCTTCACTTCCAAAATAAGGAAATTCCTGATTTTCTCTTCACTTCCAAAATAAGGAAATTCGTGCCTTTCTCTTCACTTCCAAAATAAAGAAATTCCTGCCTTTCTCTTCACTTCCAAAATAAGGAAATTCATGCCTTTCACTTCACTTCCAAAATAAGGAAATTCCTGCCTATCTCTGCACTTCCAAAATAATTAAATTCCTGCCATTCTTTCCACTTCCAAAATAAGGTAATTCCTACCTTTCTCTTCACTTCCAAAATAAGGAAATTCCTGCCTCTCTCCTCACTTCCAAAATAAGGTAATTTTCCTAACCTTTCTCTCACTTCCAAAAAATAAAAGAAATTCCTGCCTTTCTCTTCACTTCCAAAATAAGGAAATTCCTGCCTTTCCTGTCACTTTGAAAATAAGGAAATTCCTGCCTTTCTCTTCACTTCCAAAATGACGATATTGCTGCCTTTCTCTTCACTTCCAAGATGAGGAAATTCCTGCTTTTCTCTTCACTTCCAAACGAGGATATTCCTGCCTTTCTCTTCACTTCCAAAATAAGGAAATTCCTGCCTTTCTCTGCACGTCCAAAATAATTAAATTCCTTCCTCTCTCTTCACTTCCAAAATAAGGAAATTCCTGCCTTTCTCTTCACTTCCAAAATATGGAAATTCCTGCCTTTCTCTTCACTTCCAAAATAAGGAAATTCCTGCCTTTCTCTTCACTTCCAAAATAAGGAAATTCCTGCCTTTCTCTTCACTTCCAAAATATGGAAATTCCTGCCTTTCTCTTCACTTCCAAAATTAGGAAACTGCTGCCTTTCTCTGAACTTCCAAAATATGGAAATTCCTTCCTTTCTCTGCACTTCCAAAATAAGGAAATTCCTGCCTTTCTCTTCACTTCCAAAATAAATAAATTCCTACCTTTCTCTTCACTTCAAAAATATGGAAATTCCTGCCTTTCTCTTCACTTCCAAAATAAGGAAATTCCTGCCTTTCTCTTCACTTCCAAAATGAGGAAATTCCTGCCTTTCTCTTCATTTCTAAAATGAAGAAATTCCTGACTTTCTCTTCACTTCCAAAATAAGGAAATTCCTGCCTTTCTCTGCACTTCCAAAATAAGGAAATTCCTGCCTTTCTCTTCAATTCCAAAATGAAGATATTCCTGCCTTTCTCTTCACTTCCAAAATGAGAAAATTCCTGCCTTTCTCTTCACTTCCAAAATAAGGAAATTCCTGCCTTTCTCTTCACTTCCAATATATGGAAATTCCTGCCTTTCTCTTCACTTCCAAAATAAGGTAATTCCTACCTTTCTCTGCACTTCCAAAGTAAGGAAATTCCTGCCTTTCTCTTCACTTCCAAAATGAGGAAATCCCAGCCTTTCTCTTCACTTCCAAAATGACGAAATTCCTGCCTTTCTCTTCACTTCCAAAATAATGAAATTCCTGCCTTTATCTGCATTCCAAAATAAGGAAATTACTGCCTTTCTCTTCACTTCCAAAATAAGAAAATTCCTTCCTTTCTCTTCACTTCCATAATAAGGAACTTACTGCCTTCCTCTGTGCTTACAAATCTAGAACTTCCTGCTTTCCTCTTCACTTCCAAAATAAGGAAATTCCTGCCTTCCTCTTCACTTCCAAAATGAGGAAATTCCTGCCTTTCTCTTCACTTCCAAAAATAATAAAATTCCTGCCTTTCTCTTCACTTCCAAAATAAGGAAATTTTGCCTTTCTCTGCACTTCCAAAATAAGGAAATTCCTTCCTTTCTCTTCACTTCCAAAAAAATGAAATTCCTGCTTTTCTCTTCACTTCAAAAATATGGAAATTCCTGACTTTCTCTTCACTACCAAAATAAAGAAATTCCTGCCTTTCTCTTCACTTCCAAAATAAGGAAATTCCTGTCCTTCTCTGCACTTCCAAAATAAAGAAATTCCTGCCTTTCTCTTCACTTCCAAAATAAGGAAATTCCTGCCTTTCTCTTCACTTCCAAAATAAGGAAATTCCTGCCTTTCTCTTCACTTCCAAAATAAGGAAATTCCTGCCTTTCTCTTCACTTCCAAAATAATTAAATTCCTGTCTTTCTCTTCACTTCCAAAATATACAAATTCCCACCTTTCTCTTCAATTCCAAAATATGGAAATTCCTGCCTTTCTTTTCACTTCCAAAATGATGAAATTCCTGCCTTTCTCTTCACTTCAAAAATAAGGAAATTCCTGCCATTCTCTTCACTTCCAAAATAAGGAAATTCTTGCCTTTCTCTTCACTTCCAAATTGAGGAAATTCCTGCCTTTCTCTTCACTTCAAAAATGAGGAAATTCCTGCTTTTCTCTTCACTTCCATAATAAGGAAATTCCTGCCTTTCTCTTCACTTCCAAAATGAGGAAATTCATGCCTTTCTCTTCACTTCCATAATAATGAAATTCCTGCCTTTCTCTTCACTTCCAAAATGAGGAAATTCCTGGCTTTCTCTTCACTTCCATAATAAGGAAATTCCTGCGTTTCTCTTCACTCCCAAAATATGGAAATTCCTGCCTTTCTCTTCACTTCCAAAATATGGAAATTCCTGCCTTTCTCTTCACTTCCAAAATATGGAAATTCCTGCCTTTCTCTTCACTTCCAAAATATGGAAATTCCAACTTTTCTCTGTACTTCCAAAATAATTAATTTCATGCCTTTCTCTTCACTTCCAAAATAAGGAAATTCCTTCCTTTCTCTTCACTTCCAAAATATGGAAATTCCTGCCTTTCTCTTCACTTCCAAAATAATTAAATTCATGCCGTTCTCTTCGCTTCCAAAATATGGAAATTCCTGCCTTTCTCTGCACTTCCAAAATAAGGAAATTCCTGCCTTTCTCTTCACTCCCAAAATATGGAAATTCCTGCCTTTCTCTTCACTTACAAAATATGAAAATTCCTGCCTTTCTCTTCACTTCTAAAATATGGAATTTCCAACCTTTCTCTGTACTTCCAAAATAATTAAATTCATGCCTTTTTCTTCACTTCCAAAATATGGAAATTCCTGCCTTTCTCTGCACTTCCAAAATAAGGAAATTCCTGCCTTTCTCTTCACTTCCAAAATACGGAAATTCCTGCCTTACTCTTCACTTCCAAAATGA
The DNA here is from genome assembly GCF_015104395.2 of Macrobrachium nipponense. Lineage (NCBI taxonomy): Eukaryota > Metazoa > Arthropoda > Malacostraca > Decapoda > Palaemonidae > Macrobrachium > Macrobrachium nipponense. The sequence goes on from NC_087216.1 coordinate 39,113,311, forward strand.
TGAAATTCCTGCCTTTTTCTTCACTTCCAAAATATAGAAATTCCTGCCTTTCTCTGCACTTCCAAAATATGGAAATACCTTCCTTTCTCTGCACTTCCAAAATAAGGAAATTCCTTCCTTTCTCTTCACTTCCAAAATAATCAAACTCCTGTCTTTCTCTTCACTTCCAAAATAAGGAAATTCATGCCTTTCTCCGCACTTCCAAAATATAGAAATTCCTGCCTTTCTCTTCACTTCCAAAATAAGGAAATTCCTGATTTTCTCTTCACTTCCAAAATAAGGAAATTCCTGCCTTTCTCTTCACTTCCAAAATAAGGAAATTCCTTCCTTTCTCTTCACTTCCAAAATATGGAAATTCCTGCCTTTCTCTGTACTTCCAAAATAATTAAATTCATGCCGTTCTCTTCACTTCCAAAATATGGAAATTCCTGCCTTTCTCTGCACTTCCTAAATAAGGAAATTCCTGCCTTTCTATTGCACTCCCAAATATGAGGAAATTCCTGGCCTTTTCTCTTCACTTGACAAATAAATTAAAATTCCTGCCTTTTCTCGGCAAAACTTCCTAAAATATGGAAATTCAACCTTTTCTCTTTGCACTTCCAAAATATGGAAATTCATGCCTTTCGCTTCACTTCCAAAATAAGGAAATTCCTGACTTTCTCTGCACTTCCAAAATAATTAAATTCCTGCCTTTCTTTTCACTTCCAAAATAAGGTAATTCCTACCTTTCTCTTCACTTCCAAAATAAGGAAATTCCTGCCTCTCTCCTCACTTCCAAAATAAGGTAATTCCTACCTTTCTCTTCACTTCCAAAATAAGGAAATTCCTGCCTTTCTCTTCACTTCCAAAATAAGGAAATTCCTGCCTTTCCTTGCACTTTGAAAATAAGGAAATTCCTGCCTTTCCTTGCACTTTGAAAATAAGGAAATTCCTGCCTTTCTCTTCAATTCCAAGATGAGGAAATTCCTGCTTTTCTCTTCACTTCCAAACGAGGATATTCCTGCCTTTCTCTTCACTTCCAAAATAAGGAAATTCCTGCCTTTCTCTGCACTTCCAAAATAATTAAATTCCTTCCTCTCTCTTCACTTCCAAAATAAGGAAATTCCTGCATTTTTCTTCACTTCCAAAATATGGAAATTCCTGCCTTTCTCTTCACTTCCAAAATAAGGAAATTTCCTGCCTTTCTCTTCACTTCCAAAATAAGGAAATTCCTGCCTTTTCTCTTCAATTCCAAAATATGGAAATTCCTGCCTTTCTCTTCACTTCCAAAATAGGGAAATTCCTGCCTTTCTCTTCACTTCCAAAATTAGGAAATTGCTGCCTTTCTCTGCACTTCCAAAATATGGAAATTCCTTCCTTTCTCTGCACTTCCAAAATAAGGAAATTCCTGCCTTTCTCTTCACTTCCAAAATAAATAAATTCCTACCTTTCCCTCTTCACTTCCAAATATGGAATTCCTGCCTTTTTCTTCACTTCCAAAATAAGGAAATTCCTGCCTTTCTCTTCACTTCCAAAATGAGGAAATTCCTGCCTTTCTCTTCATTTCTAAAATGAGGAAATTCCTGACTTTCTCTTCACTTCCAAAATAAGGAAATTCCTGCCTTTCTCTGCACTTCCAAAATAAGGAAATTCCTGCCTTTCTCTTCACTTCCAAAATGAAGAAATTCCTGCCTTTCTCTTCACTTCCAAAATGAGAAAATTCCTGATTTTCTCTTCACTTCCAAAATAAGGAAATTCCTGCCTTTCTCTTCACTTCCAATATATGGAAATTCCTGCCTTTCTCTTCACTTCGAAAATAAGGTAATTCCTACCTTTTCTCTGCACTTCCAAAGTAAGGAAATTCCTGCCTTTCTCTTCACTTCCAAAATGAGGAAATCCCAGCCTTTCTCTTCACTTCCAAAATGACGAAATTCCTGCCTTTCTCTTCACTTCCAAAATAATGAAATTCCTGCCTTTATCTGCATTCCAAAATAAGGAAATTCATGCCTTTCTCTTCACTTCCAAAATAAGAAAATTCCTTCCTTTCTCTTCACTTCCATAATAAGGAACTTACTGCCTTCCTCTGTGCTTACAAATCTAGAACTTCCTGCTTTCCTCTTCACTTCAAAAATAATTAAATTCCTGCCTTCCTCTTCACTTCCAAAATGAGGAAATTCCTGCCTTTCTCTTCACTTCCAAAATAATTAAATTCCTGCCTTTCTCTTCACTTCCAAAATAAGGAAATTCATGCCTTTCTCTGCACTTCCAAAATAAGGAAATTCCTTCCTTTCTCTTCACTTCCAAAAAAAAAATGAAATTCCTGCTTTCCTCTTCACTACCAAAATATAGAAATTCCTGCCTTTCTCTTCACTTCCAAAATAAGGAAATTCCTGTCCTTCTCTGCACTTCCAAAATAAAGAAATTCCTGCCATTCTCTTCACTTCCAAAATAAGGAAATTCCTGACTTTCTCTTCACTTCCAAAATAAGGAAATTCCTGCCTTTCTCTTCATTTCCAAAATAATTAAATTCCTGTCTTTCTCTTCACTTCCAAAATATACAAATTCCCACCTTTCTCTTCAATTCCAAAATATGGAAATTCCTGCCTTTCTTTTCACTTCCAAAATGATGAAATTCCTGCCTTTCTCTTCACTTCGAAAATAAGGAAATTCCTGCCATTCTCTTCACTTCCAAAATAAGGAAATTCTTGCCTTTCTCTTCACTTCCAAATTGAGGAAATTCCTGCCTTTCTCTTCACTTCCAAAATGAGGAAATTCCTGCTTTTCTCTTCACTTCCATAATAAGGAAATTCCTGCCTTTCTCTTCACTTCCTAAATGAGGAAATTCCTGCCTTTCTCTTCACTTCCATAATAAGGAAATTCCTGCCTTTCTCTTCACTTCCAAAATGAGGAAATTCCTGCCTTTCTCTTCACTTCCATAATAAGGAAATTCCTGCCTTTCTCTTCACTCCCAAAATATGGAAATTCCTGCCTTTCTCTTCACTTCCAAAATATGGAAATTCCTGGCCTTCTCTTCACTTCCAAAATATGGAAATTCCAACTTTTCTCTGTACTTCCAAAATAATTAAATTCATGCCTTTCTCTTCACTTCCAAAATATGGAAATTCATGCCTTTCTCTGCACTTCCAAAATATAGAAATTCCTGCCTTTCTCTTCACTTCCAAAATAAAGAAATTCCTGCCTTTCTCTTCACTTCCAAAATAAGGAAATTCCTTCCTTTCTCTTCACTTCCAAAATATGGAAATTCCTGCCTTTCTCTGTACTTCTAAAATAATTAAATTCATGCCGTTCTCTTCACTTCCAAAATATGGAAATTTCCTGCCTTCTCGTGCACTTCTAAAATAAGGGAAAATTCACTTGCCTTTCCTTCATTTCCAGCTTTCAATTCCAAAAAATATGTGGGGACAAATTCACCTGCGCAGTTTCTTCATACTTACAATAAAATATGGGAAACTAAATTACCTGGCCTGTTTCCTCTTCAACTTCCTAAAAATACGGAAATTCCAACCTTTTCGGCAACCAATTCCCAAAAATTAACCAATTCAATGCTTTTTTCTTCCACAAAATAAAGTTCCCAAAAAAAATAAAAGGTAATTACCTAATGGCCTTTTTCTTCTAACTACTCCAAAATAAGGGAAATTAGCCGTGGGCCGTTTACATTATTCCTGTCCTTTCACTGCCAAAATATTTCCAAAGAACAAATTTCCTGCCCTTTCTCTTCCTTCCAAAATCATGAAATTCCCACTTTTTAAATTCACTTCCAAAAAGAAGAAGAAATTCCTGGCCTTGACTTCCGCCACTTCGCCAAAATAATTGGAAATAATCCAATTCCTTTGCCTTTTCGGTTGCCACTTCCAAAATAAAGGAAATTTAGACCTTTACACTTGCCTTTACTTTCCAAAATTAAAGGAAATCTTGCCACTTTCCTTCAATTTCCAAAAATACAAATTATGGCCTTATTGACTACAGTACCAAAAACGGAAAACCTTTCCTCACTTCCAACTGGCAACTTTCCAAAAATTCCAAAATAAAGGAATTACCAGAAATTTTTATTGCACCTTGGCCAAAAAAGGCTTATACCTTTATCTTTCACTCCGTTCCAAAAATAAAGGAACCAAATTCCTGCCTTTACAATCCCTTTCAGCTTTCTTCCAAAAATTAATGGATCAAAAGTCCTACTTGTCCTTCCTTTTTCACAATTGCCTAAAAAATACCGAAGGGAAACTTCATGGGCCTTTCCCACTCTCATTCGGAAAAATAAGGAAATTCCTGGATTTCAATATGAAATTTTCCGCAATAAATTGGCAAAAATTTCCTGCATTTTCTTTCTTTTCAACTTTCCAAAGAAACTGACGGTCCATTATTTACCTTTACCATTTTTCTTCATCCGTTCCAAAATGAATGGACCAAATTACCTAGCCTTTCCTCTTCATTCACTTCCTCAAAAGATAGACAATTTCCCTGGCTTTTCTCTGCACTTTTCCAGAAATCATGAAGACCTTCCTTTTCTCTATGCACTTTCAAAATAAAGAAGGAAATTCTCTGCCTTTCTCCTCCTTCCAATATGATGAAATTCCTGCCTTTCTCTTTACTTTCCAAAATAATGTAATTCCACCTTTCTCTGCACTTCCCCCCCCCCCAAGTAAGGGAAATTTCCTGCTCTCTTCAACTTTCCAAAATGAGGAAATCCCCAGGCCTTTTTTTTTTTTCATTCCAAAAGACGAACATTCCTGCCTTTCTCTTTACTTCCAAAATAATGAAATTCCTGCCTTTATCTGCATTCAACATAAGGAGAATTTTATGCCTTTCCTCTTCATTTCCAAATACGGAATTCCTTCCTTTCTCTTCACTTCATAATAATGGAACTTACAGCCTTCCTCTGTGCTTACAAATCTAGAACTTCCTACTTTCCTCTTCACTTCCAAAATAAGGAAATTCCTGCCTTCCTCTTCACTTCCAAAATAAGGAAATTCCAGCCCTTCTCTTCACTTCCAAAATGAGGAAATTCCTGCCTTTCCCTTCACTTCCAAAATGAGGAAATTCCTGCCTTTCTCTTCACTTCCAAAATATAATTCCTGCCTTTCTCTTCACTATACTTCCAAAATAAGGAAATTCATGCCGTTCTCTGCACTTCCAAAATAAGGAAATTCCTTCCTTTCTCTTCACTTCCAAAAAATGAAATTCCTGCTTTTCTCGTCACTTCAAAAATATGGAAATTCCTGACTTTCTCTTCACTACCAAAATATAGAAATTCCTGCCTTTCTCTTCACTTCCAAAATAAGGAAATTCCTGTCCTTCTCTGCACTTCCAAAATAAAGAAATTCCTGCCTTTCTCTTCACTTCCAAAATAAGGAAATTCCTGCCTTTCTCTTCACTTCCAAAATAAGGAAATTCCTGCCTTTCTCTTCACTTCCAAAATAATTAAATTCCTGTCTTTCTCTTCACTTCCAAAATATACAAATTCCCACCTTTCTCTTCAATTCCAAAATATGGAAATTCCTGCCTTTCTTTTCACTTCCAAAATGAGGAAATTCCTGCCTTTCTCTTCACTTCGAAAATAAGGAAATTCCTGCCATTCTCTTCACTTCCAAAATAAGGAAATTCTTGCCTTTCTCTTCACTTCCAAAATGAGGAAATTCCTGCCTTTCTCTTCACTTCAAAAATGAGGAAATTCCTGCTTTTCTTTTCACTTCCATAATAAGGAAATTCCTGCCTTTCTCTTCACTTCCGAAATGAGGAAATTCCTGCCTTTCTCTTCACTTCCATAATAAGGAAATTCCTGCCTTTCTCTTCACTTCCAAAATGAGGAAATTCCTGCCTTTCTCTTCACTTCCATAATAAGGAAATTCCTGCCTTTCTCTTCACTCCCAAAATATGGAAATTCCTGCCTTTCTCTTCACTTCCAAAATATGGAAATTCATGCCTTTCTCTTCACTTCCAAAATATGGAAATTCCAACTTTTCTCTGTACTTCCAAAATAATTAAATTCATGCCTTCCTCTTCACTTCCAAAATATGGAAATTCGTGCCTTTCTCTTCACTTCCAAAATATAGAAATTCCTGCCTTTCTCTTCACTTCCAAAATAAGGAAATTCCTGCCTTTCTCTTCACTTCCAAAATAAGGAAATTCCTTCCGTTCTCTTCACTTCCAAAATATGGAAATTCCTGCCTTTCTCTGTACTTCCAAAATAATTAAATTCATGCCTTTCTCTTCACTTCCAAAATATGGAAATTCCTGCCTTTCTCTGCACTTCCAAAATAAGGAAATTCCTGCCTTTCTCTTCACTCCCAAAATATGGAAATTCCTGCCTTTCTCTTCACTTACAAAATATGGAAATTCCTGCCTTTCTCTTCACTTCTAAAATATGGAAATTCCTGCCTTTCTCTGTACTTCCAAAATAATTAAATTCATGCCTTTCTCTTCACTTCTAAAATATGGAAATTCCTGCCTTTCTCTGCACTTCCACCAAAATAAGGAAATTCCTGCCTTTCTCTTCACTTCCCAAAATACGGAAATTCCTGCCTTTTCTTTCTTCACTTCCAAAATGATGAAATTTCTGCCTTTTTCTTCAACTTCCAAAAATAAAAGATTGAAATTCCTGCCTTTCTCTGCACTTCCAGAATATGGAAATACCTTCCTTTCTCTGCACTTCCAAAATAAGGAAATTCCTGCCTTTCTCTTCACTTCCAAAATAAGGAAATTCCTGCCTTTCTCTTCACTTCCAAAATAAGGAAATTCCTGCCTTCCTTTTCACATCCAAAAACTGGAACTTCCTCACTTCCTCTGTTCTTCCAAAATAATTAAATTCCTGCCTTTCTCTTCACTTCCAAAATATGGAAATTCCTGCCTTTCTCTTCGCTTCCAAAATCAGGAACTTACTGCCTTCCTCTGTGCTTACAAATCTAGAGCTTCCTGCATTTCCCTTCACTTCCGAAATATGGAAATTCCTGCCTTTATCTTCACTTCCAATATACAAATTCCTGCCTCTTTCTCTTGCACTTCAAGGAATTCCTGCCTTTCTCTGCATTTCCAAAATATGGAATATTCCTGCCTTCTTCCATTCACTTCCATACTGGATTCCTGCCAAATCCTCTCTTACTCCAAAATGAGGAAATTCCTGCCTTTCCCGTTTCACTCCAAAATAAGGAAATTCCTCCCTCTTCTGCACTCACCAAAATGAAGTTAGGCCTTTCCTTTCTCTTCACTTCCATGAAATTCCGTTTTCTCTTCACTTCCATAAATATTCCTGCCTTTTCTCTTCATTTGGAAATTCTGCCTTTTTCCTCCTTTCCTCGTTCAAAATGGCCTCCTTTTTCTGCATTCCAAAATAAGGAAATTCCTGCCCTTTTCTTTCTTCTATGCATTCTGCCTTTCTCTGCACCTCCAAAATGAGGAAATTCCTGCCTTTCTCTTCACTTCCAAAATATGGAAATTCCTGTCTTTCTCTTTACTTCCAAAATAATTAAATTCCTGCCTTTCTCTTCACTTCCAAAATATGGAAATTCCTGCCTTTTTCTGCACTTCCAAAATAAGGAAATTCATGCCTTTCTCTGCACTTCCAAAATAAGGAAATTCCTGCCTTTTTCTGCACTTCCAAAATATGGAAATTCCTGCCTTTCTCTTCACTTCCAAAATATAGAAATTCCTGCCTTTCTATTCACTTCCAAAATAAAATTTGGGAAATTCCCTGCCCTTTTCTCTTTCACTTCCAAAATAAAGGAATAAAATTCCTGCCTTTCTCTTTCAACTTTCCAAAATCAAGGAAATTCCCTGCCTTTCTCTTCACTTCCAAACCAAATAAGGAAAATTCCTGCTTTCCTTTCCTTCACTTCCAAAACTAAGGAAATTCCTGCCTTTCCTTTCTTTCACTTCTAAAATAAGGAATTTCCTGCCTTTCACTTCAAACTTGCCAAAAATAAAGGAAATTTATGCCTTTCTCTTCACTTCCAAAACAAGGAAATTCCTGCCTTTCTCTTCACTTCCAAAATAAGGAAATTACTGCCTTTCTCTTCACTTCCAAAATAAGGAAATTCCTGCCTTCCTGTTCACTTCCACAAACCGGAACTTCCTCCCTTCCTTTGAACTTCCAAAATTTGGAACTTTCTGTCTTCCTCTTCCCTTCCAAACTATGGAAATTCCTGCCTTTCTCTTCGCTTCCAAAATCAGGAACTTCCAGCCTTCCTCTGTGCTTACAACTCTAGAGCTTCCTGCTTTCCTCTTCACTTCCAAAGTATGGAAATTCCTGCCTTTCTCTTCACTTCCAAAATAAGGAACTTACTGCCTTCTTCTGTGGTTACAAATATAGAGTTTCCTGCTTTTCTCTTCACTTCCAAAATACGAAAATTCCTGCCTTCCTTTTCACTTCCAAAATCTGTAACTTCCTCCCTTCGTTTTCACTTCCAAAATCTGGAACTCCCTGCCTTCCTTGCACTTCAAAAACCTGGAAATTCCTACCTTTCTCTTCACTTTCAAAATCTAGAACTTCCTCCCTTCCTCTGAACTAGCAAAATCTGGAACTTCCTAACCTCTTCCTTGCACTTCAAAATCTGGAAATTCCTACCTTTCTCTTCACTTCCAAAATAAGGAAATTCATGCCTTCCCTGCACTTCCAAAATCTGGAACTTGCTGCGTTCCTGTTCCCTTCCAAACTATGGAAATTCCTACATTCCTCTTCGCCTCCAAAATCAGGAACTTCCTGCCTTCCTCCTAACTTTCAAAATCTAGAAAGTCTTGCCTACCTCTGTGCTTACAAAAATCTGAAACTATCTCCCTCCCTCTTCATTATCAAAATCTGAAAATTCCTGCCTTCCTCTGTATTTCCAAAATCTGTAACTTCTTGCCTTCCTCTTCGCTTCCAAAATCAGGAACTTCCTGCCTTCCTCTTCACTTCCAAAGGCAGGAATTTCCAAAATATGGATATCCTGCCTTCCTCTTCGGTTCCAAAACCTCTAGCTTCTGGCTTCCCCTTCACTTCCAAAATTTGGAACTTCTTGCTATTTTTTTCACTTTTAAGATATGGAAATTCCTGCTCTTCCCTTCATTTCCAGAATCTGGAACTTCCTGCCGTATTCTTCACGATCAGAATCTTGAACTTCGCACCTTCTTCTTCACTTTCAGAATCTGGAACTTCCCGCCTTCTTCTTCACTTTCAGAATCTGGAACTTCCCGCCTTCTTCTTCACTTTCAGGATCTGGAACTTCCCGCCGCCTTCTTCACTTTCAGAATTTGGAACTTCCCGCCTTCTTCTTCACTTTCAGAATCTGGAACTTCCCGCCTTCTTCTTCACTCTCAGGATCTGGAACTTCCCGCCGCCTTCTTCACTTTCAGAATTTGGAACTTCCCGCCGCCTTCTTCACTTTCAGAATCTGGAACTTCCCTTCTTCTTCTTCACTTTCAGAATCTGGAACATACTGCCTTTCTGTTCAGTTTCAAAATCTGTTTATTTATTGGGAAATTTATCAGGTAAAGTATGGCTTTTCTATTTTGGAGGCCATATAATGTTACATTTTCAACTTCGAAATAATACCATGCTTCACACATGGTAGATAATACAACATAATCCTACTTTTATGGTAAATATCGGATCCTTACTTTCCCCCATTTCGGAGCACACCACAGTTTCATTATTACACCAAATGCTAAAGAAAGATGAGAACACCTGACATAAGACTTTTACGTTCTAATTTGTAGGTACGGAAGTAATGACGATCTAGGTTTAGGGACAAAGGGATGTGGTGACGGTGCGATCCTCAAGAATGCCAGGGAATGACGGTTTGTAGAATAGACGTTCACATCAACGGATGATGGACACTGATTGAAAAAAAGGAGGCATGTAGACTAAGAAAAAGAGAGGAACAATTGGGAAAATAACGGCATGAAAACAAAACCAATAAAGGAAAACACAGGTAAAACATCGAAAATTCTAAATATTAATGAGACAGTGACGAACAAAGATATAAGTCACAGGAAAGAAATAACGACAGGATGACGACATGATGGAGGAACGGGTAATCTGGTAAGAAATAAAAAAACCCGGAAAGGAGAGAAAGGAGTGGGAAGATAACGTAAAGAAAGATATGTAACTGCGTAGATGGACAAGTCAAACAACCGAAAATATAGAATCTCTACGTAGAATGGATAAAATAACACAGGGCATACATAGAACGTCGAAAAATACAAAGCGAAACTAGGAAATGAAAAGACGTGGAGAGGGAGGATGAGGAGGAAGAGGAGGAGGGGAGGAAAAGACGTATAACAAAAGAGGAAAGAAAGAACAGGTAGCGCAGGAAGAGAGGACAAAGAATACCATTAACCGCAGAGCGAGAGACCGAGGCAGCTGATCTTGGTTTGAAAACCGATAGAACAGACGAAGCTTCGACGTCATAAGTCACCGTTTATTGGATATTTCTTCATACTTACGTGGCATGCGAAAACCATAAATAAATAGCAGTGCATTTTTCTAAGCCACGGAGCAAGAGTGATACGATGTAAAATGTCCTCTTTTACGACAATAATTCTCGTCACGGACCTTTGTGCCTCTCACGAATTGTGTTTACTCTCAGAAAATAAGTTACGGGACTCGCCACAGGGGCCGGCCCCAACCCCCTCCCCCTACTTCCGGGACCATTATACCAGTCCCCTCCCCTTCCCTTACCTCAATAGCCAGAACAGGCTTCCTTCATTTTTCGTCTAAATATATTAAGAAACGATATCTCATTTATTCCCTTCCCAAAAATTGAATCATGCCTCCCTGGGCCCCTCCCCCATCCCCCGACTACAGGGTTCTCCTTGACTCCCCTCTCGAGAATAATAGTGTAGACTTGCTTCTTTCATCTTTTTGTCTAAACACAGTAGGAATAATATCTCATTTTACTTCCTCTTCCGAAGAAATGGGTAATGTCTCCGACAGGAAAAGACCGCGAGGTGAATATTTCGTGAATTATTTCGACAGTATTAATGGGGCAATAAGGTGTGTCGTCTTTTTTTTTTTTTTTTTTTTTTTTTTTTTTGCACGCACCATCGGGTTTGTTTAGAGACCAGCGGTCCCGAACACCTACCTATCAAAGTGCCATTTTCAGAACTGCCTCCTCCGAGACAATTTCTGCCGTTACTGAAGTTTATCGGAGGCCCTACAGGTCCAGCTTCGACTGAATGTGAAGACTATGTTAAGAACTTTGGTCGAAGTTCACCATCGATTGGACGAGACAAAACTTCGAGATGTATTTTTTGGTGCTTCGAGAGAAGTTGACAAACACTTCCAGTCCATTGTCCAAAGTCGAATGGCCAATGGAAAGACTTCATGAACTATGAAAGTCTATCAGTACTTCCACTGTCCGTCGTCGATTGGAAAAGAAATCAAGTAAAAAATGTGCCGAAGAGTTTTCTGTACATCGTTTAATGCTGTATGAGCCGCGGGCCATGAAACTTTCAGCCATGGCCCGGTGGTGGCCTGTCCAACAACATTACCAGATGCACGATCATGGCTAACTTTAACTTTAAATAAAATAAAAAACTATCCAGGATAGAGAGCTGCAATTTGGTATGTTTGATAACTGGAGGGTGGATGATCAACTTACCAATTTGCACCCCTCTAGCCGCAGCTGTTTTTAAGATCTGAGGGCGGGCAGATAAGTTGCTAACGGGCAGACAAATAGCCATCTGAATAGTTTTCTTTTACAGACAACTAAAATAAATAATCCCTAACGAAAGTTACCACTGACTGGACAACAAAACGATTTAGAGAACTTCGTGTCGTGACGTATCGAAGGATCTAAACGAGGCTAAACCCAATCATGGAATGGGAAAGTATCATAGATTAACTGATCCCTTCAGGCACGTCTCTGGAACCGGACCGAAGTCCTAACTGGAATCACAGTCTTGCGAAAGTTATTCGCCGTTTCCTCTGCTTCAAGAGGAGCGAGAAATCGATTAGACTGAAGATACATGACTGAGTTAATTGTGAACCGAAATATATTATGATGCACAAACACACACACACACACAACACACACACACACACATATATATATATATATATATATATATATATATATATATATATATATATTGCATTGATTACAAAAACCAAAGAACTTTCCTGAAACAAGATTTGCAATATAACGGCAAATATCGAAGGGCAAGGGGAAGGGTGAATCTTGCTCTAACGTAGTTTATGCTCTTACTTGTTAGGATGTCATGAATTCCCCCAAATGTTTGGCGTAACGGCCCATTAGAGGGCCGAAAAAGAAAAACAAAACGGTTATCATATCGGATTAGTCTACCCAAATCAAGCCTAGACTTTTAAATAAAATGGATGATAGGAATGTCATCAATATAATCTAAATCGATTATATTGACGACATCAGAAATGAATCGGTGAGATGTCTTTCAATAAACATTAACATTTGTACAATAGTCGAGTGCCTGTGATTTTTATCTACTTCATATACTGGTGAGGCACTACTGAGCATTGATACTGTGCATGAAATAATGACGATGGAGTGCATTAAACAATTAAAATTAATATTTAGGGACAAGAGTTGCCTTTGGAAATGATGAATAATTACTCTCCCTGTATCACTGGGTATTATGTTTGTTTTTGCTGTTAAAGTAACTGTTTGCATTACTGTGACTATTACCATTTTGATAAATTTGTATCAGTTGTTTAAAAAAATGGCTGCCCAAAATAATGAGGAGTAACAACATAACAAAAACAATAAAAAAATATGGCTTTTTGCGGCTAATGGTTCTGACATTCGCCTCACTGCAGAGAGGGAATTAGTTCGACTCCTGATATAACTAGGATGCCTTAAGCAGGACCCGTTAAATCTCACCCCATCTCTGTAAAGGACTTAAAGAGTGAATTAAGTATCTGGCAGTTAGGTGTTTATGACAGGTCGCAGCCAGGTAGAAAAGGTATGGGGATAGCAACCGCATCTCAAGGAAAAAGACGTTTATGTACACACATACACACACACACACACACACACATATATAATATATATATATATATATATAAATATAAAATATATATATACATATATATATATATATATATATATACATATATATATATATATATATATATATATATATATATATATATATATATTATAATATATATATATATATATATATATATATATATCTTACAAGTGTGTAATGTTAGTGAATCACATATGTCTTGCTTGGATACAGGCTGAACTGTAAGGGCAGCTTACTTGAGGGAAGGAATTTGGGTACGTAAGCGTTCTAACCGAGAGATCGCTTGTCTTGTCGTCGAAACATGTACATTCGTTTTGTACGGATGTTACAGGTCTAATAGACCAAGGCACTTGCGAAAGTCACATTCCTTTTGGTGAGCACAAAGAGGTCAGTTGGTACACGTCAGGTGTCGGGAGAGAAAACCCCTATCGTAAAGGTATGACACATTTTGTAAGACTTAGAAAACCTATACTTTTAAAAGAGAGAGAAGTGTGAAATACACTCTTTACTTAATTAATTTATTAATTAATTAAAGGAAGATTATCAGCAGGGGGTGACCTAAATTGGCTTACTTGTGGACGGATCTCTTGGTATAAATACCACCTTTTCTGTAAACTTTTCTCATTCATATACCTGAAGAGAGAGACAGCAGTCTCTGAAATATAGTACTTTTCTCTCTACATTTTGGTGTTTTTATGGGCTCCTTTTATTAGATGGAAGTCTGTTATTACAGAACATTTTTACCAGTCATTGTCAGCCCATTATGGAATTCAACCGCCTTTCCACAATTCTTCACTCACTTCCAGAAGTCAAACCAGTTTTTCGTAAGTTCGAGAAAGAACTGAACAGACTACACCGGCTGAAAAACCAAAAAAACTTTTTGGAAGAATGCCTCAAAGAACAAGTACTTCCAAAAATGTACGGATTCGGGAGATGGACTCTGCAATCAAACCCCTTCCCTCTATCACACAAGATTTTCCTGGAAGAAAGAATCACCAGTACGAGAAACGACATCTTCGTGCTACGCAGAGTGATATATGGAACTCAGTCTAAACTTCGTCTCCTCACTACGGACCACATATACAGGTATCTGATTTCATTCTGTTCCGACATTGCTACCTATAATAGCGTGACTCATTCCAACAGACTTTTATGCAAGTTAAATAACCTAATAGACAATAGCACATGGAATAATCTTGAACAACAAGACAAAGTTTTAAACTTATCCAACACCCCCCTTACTGTAAATCAACATTTAGTTTTAAATTTAGGCTTATCCTTTGCCCTTATGCCAGACCGCAAAAACAACCTAGACTTCATAGTGGCTTTTGATAAATTCCATATCTGACAAAAACTACAGCCGTGAAGAGATATGTTTAAAAGGAGTGTTACTAAATGCTTTAACTGACCTTCATAAGAAATATCCTGTTCCCCGCAGATTCATGATAGCCATCCACTCGCTAAAAAAGTTAGATGTTATAATAAGTAGATCCGACAAAGACGGCAAAATCGTAATAATGGACAAAGACTTCTACCTCGACAAAATCAACCAGCTCCTTAGCGACACAAACACTTACAAAAAACTGACGAAAAATCCCCTCCAAACCGTTCCCACAGAATTTTTTTCGGAAAGTAAGATTAATTGGCCAAAACAAAAAGAGTATTGAACTATTAGAGAAATTTAAAGTAATTAATCCTAATTACCCTACTTTTATGGCCTTCCCAAAACTCACAAAGACAATCTTCCATTCAGACCCATCGTTTCATGCGCCGGAGCTTTCAATTACAAAATTTCTAAATGGTTAGCCGCCTCCTTTCTCCTTTTTTAGGCACTTTTTCTCCCAGTCACATTAAACATTCGGAAGATTTTGTCACAAATTCAGAGAAGCACATATACCACTTCACAACATAAAACTTTTAAGCCTTGACGTAGACTCCCTATTCACAAAAGTACCAGTACAGGACGTTCTTCAGTTTTTAAGGGAAAAATTATCCCCCTATTCAGATCATTTCCCATTGGCGCTTGACAAAATAA
>NC_087216.1:39133326-39153326 GCF_015104395.2 Macrobrachium nipponense
TATTCATGTTGCTAAAAGAACTAATGAGGCATCTTTCAACTAACGATCTGTCATGCATTGATTAACTCCTAAAACCGCCTTTGGCTGACTTCCAGTCTAAATGGTGTTCAAAGTCTCTCACGTGACAAAAAATGGCACTTGAACAGTTTGCAACCCGTACATTATATTTATGCTACGTAACTCTCTTACTTAGTTCCTTACCAGATTGTCCAACATTAAGGTTAATTACAAGTTGAGCAATTAATTTTGTACACCCCTCCTGTTGGCTTTACTGGTTTATTACAAAACAATGAATTCTTGACAGACAAATTATTGCTAAAAACGACATTTATTTTCAAAAATTTCAGGCTACGTATAATTGATAAAAATTCACACCGGTATGGCAAAACTAAAATATTTTCAATTTCAAAACTATTTGATCATTCTTGAAAATAAAATGCTTTTTTTGGCACTTTGGAGGCAACTGTCAATAAAATACTCTGGGTAACATAATTCTCCTGCAATTTCATAGATGGTCTGAATTTCCTCTGCTAAGAATTCAGGATCACAGGGATGATTTTTAAGAGCATATAGAATTTGTGATCCTGAATTCTTAGCATAGAAGGTTCAGAATATCTATGAAATTGCAGGAAAATTATGTTACCCAAGGCATTTTATTGATAGTTGCCTCAAAACTGCCAAACAAGCATGTTGTCGTCATGAGAGATCAAGTAATTTTGAAATTGAAAATATTTTAGTTTTGCCATACCGATGTGAATTTTTAGCAATTGTACGTAGCCTGAAATGTCTGAGAATAAATGTTGTTTATAGCTATAATTTTTCTGTCAAGAATTCATTGTTTTACAATATATATATATATATATATATATATATATATATATATATATATATATATATATATATATATGTGTGTGTGTGTGTGTGTGTGTGTGTGTGTAATCTTCAAATGTTTTTATTCTCCAATTCGATCGACCTAAGAAATAATAGCTATTGTAAGGGCATTATAATTGATAAATGGTATTCGCCTGGTGGATTCGAACCACTGACAACTACCTCAGCTTTCAGTGACGAGTTCTCTCACCATTGGACTGTGTGTGTGTGTGTGTGTGTGTTGTTCCTGACAAAAGTGGTGGAATTTTAAATCATTGCAGTGAGCAAGAAAACAAGTCTTGCAAACACTCTGGCCACCCAAATGTAGAAGGAAGATGTTGACGAATTAAACTGATGTGATAGGGTCTCTCATGAGTTGCTACTACCAAGTGTCCAGTTTTATCTTGTTCAAATTTTTGCCCCTCAGATATGAGGACATCATTTGGGGAAGCCCTCGTCGACTCCACAGACGTGGTATGAACCTTCATTCGACCCACTATGCCAGAGTCAGTCGTGTAGAAGCTGGGCCCAGGCTGGACGAGATCAATTTTAAAGACGGAGTTTTCGACCGGCAATATATCGCCGGTTCACAAAAAACAAATTATATAAGATTCACACGGAAATTTATCATGCGAAAGGTCACACACGCAGGTTTTCTGGCAGGATTTCACAGTTCCCTGTCGAAATATCCACCAATTACCTAAATCAGGTGACAAAAATCTGGTCGCACAAGTACTCCGTGGTTGTGTTATATCCGCTTCACAAACATAGTTCAATTCTGCACCAAGTAAAAATGATAATTATAAGATAAAAAAAAAAAGGGTACTCAGAGCAGGTTGGCTGTTTCTAGGCTGGATGACGGCATCTCTGAAAAGTGCTAGAGAATTTAGAGCTCATTAAAAAGTATAACGTTTCAAGCATCTTTAGGGCTGAGAATTCATTAGCGAACTGCAGCCATAAATCACCTTCATTTCGATTCATCGAGCATCCTCCCATCCATATGCCGTCCGCCCTTTAATCAACGATGGCTTAGGAAGGTTTGGGCTGTAGAATGGCCAGACGGGCGTAAATCATACTAGGGCCATAATGCTTCAGCGGTATAGATTGGACGAGAGGGGTCGCAATTGCGTGCGCGCTTTGCAAATACGGCCGATGCCTTCTGCTATGGCAAGCAGACTACTACGGCACAAGACCTCGCTATGCTTCCCGACGATAATTAGCACTTTGGTATTGCGTTTTTTCCATGAAATATCTGAAAGTTAACATAAACACACGCATAATGTATATATATATATATAATATATATATATTATATAAATAAATATATATATATATATATATATATATATATATATATATATATATATATATATATATATATATATATATATATGTATATATAATGATTTTTAGTCACTCCGATCTATATATCACTAAAAAAAAAACCCCAGGTGTAGAAATAACATATTGGTTGTAAGTCCTGACCAGTCTCGACTTTACCTCTGAACCTATGTCGATGGACGGATACATTGAGGTAGAAATTCACATCTCGTATACATACACAGAGGGGGAGGGTGGAAGGAAGGGACAATTCATGCGGACAAACTTAGTTCCTCTGGAAACTAAAAATCCACATTTGCCAGCACATATGAAGAGTTTCTACCACTGCGTCAGCCCTTTGCCAGTGGCTTAGAAAAACAATCGAAACCGGTCAGGGCACACAAGTATGTTACTTCTTCACCTGAGGTTTATACTTAGATACATACTTAACATGCATATATATATATATATATATATATATTAATTATATATATATATATATTATATATTGTCATATGCATCGTGACGTTTGTATATCCACAGATATTTTAAGAACAAATTTCGTTTAAAATCAAAATTCATTTTCCTCTGGAATAACTAGCACTGAAGGGAAATAAGTGATTTGTGCTGCCATGCATTTATTTCAACTAATTCTCCTTGAAAATTATGCTTAATATTTTTAGATATTAAGCATAATATATATAGATATTTACACATAGATATATTTTATATATATTTTTGTATATATATATATATATATATATATATATATATATATAAGTCATATCACATTACCGTGATTCATATACATATATCGAGCTACAATGCCTTTAATATCTAATTCGCTCTACCTCGGAATTAATATATTTTTTCATATATGCTTAAACCGAAGGGGAAAAATTTTTTTCTCGATAATGATTTACCTGTACTTGGGCGTGAACGCAGGTACATTATAAATCCAGGACGTCAGTGGAAGCGATACCACCCAACCGCGAGAGGCTTAAAGGTATATGTCGTCTCTCACCTCAAATACTTTCTCGCGCTGAAGTATTCGTTGGTTTGGAGACACATCAACCCGCCTCGACTCCGGTAGTTAGTAGCGCTTTGACAACAAGTAGCAAGTTTACATAAATTCTATCACATTACCGTGATTCATATACCATATCGAGCTACAATGTTCTTTATCACATTAATTCGCTCCTACCTCGGAATTAAATATATTTTTCATATATCTAACCGAGGGGAAATTTTTTTCTCGATATAGTTTACTGTACTTTGGGCGCGAAACCCGCAGGGAATACATTATAAATTCCAAGGACCCGTCAGTGGAAGCGATACCCACCCCAACCGCGAGGCTTAAAAGGTATTGTCGTCTCTCACCTCAAATACTTCTCGCGCTGAGTTTCTTTGGTTTTGAACAACATCAACCCGCCCGACTTCCGGTAGTTTTAACTTAGCCTTTTTTGCTTTTGACAACACTAGCTTTTTACATAATCCTATCACATTACCGATTCATATACATAATATGCTACAATGTCCTTTAATTCATAATTCGTTCTACCTCAGGAATTAATATATTTTCATATAGCTAACCGAAGGGGATTTTTTCTCGTTAATAGATTTACCTGTAACTTTGGGCGCGACGCAGTCATTATAAAATCCGGACCGTCAGTGGAAAGCGATACCGACCTCACCGCGAGAGGCTTAAAAGGTATATGTTCGTCTCTCACCTCAATACTTTCTGCGCTGAAGGTATTCTTGGTTTGGAGACAACATCAACCCGCCTCGACTCCGGTAGTTAAGTAGCGCTTTTGACAACACGTAGCATTTTACATAAGTCAATATCACATTACCGTGATTCATATACATAGATCGAGCTACAATGTCCCTTTAATATCTAATTCGCTCTACCTCGGAATTAATATATTTTCATATATGCTTAACCGAAGGGGAATTTTTCTCGAGAATAGATTTACCTGTACTTGGGCGCGAACGCAGTACATTATAAATCCAGGACCGTCAGTGGAAGCGATACCCACCCAACCGCGAGAGGCTAAGGTATATGTCGGTCTCTCACCTCAAATACTTTCTCGCCCCGCTTGAAGTAAATTCCTTTGGATTTGGAGGGACAACATCAACCCGCTCCGACTCCGGTAGTTAAGTAGGCTTTTGACAAACACGGTAAAGCATTTTACATAAGTCATATCACATTACCGTGATCATATACCATATAAATCCGAGGCTACAATGTCCTTTAATATATAACGGCTCTTAAACCTCGGAATTAATATATTTTCATATATGAGTGTTAACCGAAGGGGAATTTTTTTCTCGATAATAGATTTACCTGTACTTGGCGCGAAGCAGGTACATATACAAAGTCCAGGACCGTCAGGGAAGAGATTTACCACCCAACACGCGAGAGCTTAAAGGTATATGTCGTCTCTCACCTCAAAACTTTCTCTCGCTGGAAGTATTCGGTTGGTTTGGAGACAACATCAACCCGCCTCGACTATCGGTAGGTTAAGTAAGTAGCGCTTTTGACAACACGTAGCATTTTACATAAGTCATATCACATTACCGTGATTCATATACATATATCGAGCTACAATGTCCCTTTAATATCTAATTCGCTCTACCTCAAATTAATATATTTTCATATATGCTTAACCGAAGGGGAATTTTTTTTCTCGATAATAGATTTACCTGTACTTGGGCGCGAACGCAGGTAAGGTTGTCTCCAAACCACGAATACTTCAGCGCGAGAAAGTATTTGAGGTGAGAGACGACATATACCTTTAAGCCTCTCGCGGTTGGGTGGTATCGCTTCCACTGACGGTCCTGGATTTATAATGTACCTGCGTTCGCGCCCAAGTACAGGTAAATCTATTATCGAGAAAAAATTCCCCTTCGGTTAAGCATATATGAAAATATATTAATTCCGAGGTAGAGCGAATTAGATATTAAAGGACATTGTAGCTCGATATATGTATATGAATCACGGTAATGTGATATGACTTATGTAAAATGCTACGTGTTGTCAAAAGCGCTACTTAACTACGGAGTCGAGGCGGGTTGATGTTGTCTCCAAACCAACAAATACTTCAGCGCGAGGAAAGTATTTGAGGTGAGAGCGACATATACCTTTAGCCTCTCGCGGTTGGGTGGTATCGCTTCCACTGACGGTCCTGGATTTTTATAATGTACCTGCGATCGCGCCCAAGTACAGGTAAATCTATTATCGAGGAAAAAAAAAAAAATTCCCCCTTCGGTTAAGCATATATGAAAAAAATATATTAATTCCGAGGTAGAGCGAATTAGATATTAAAGGACATTGTAGCTCGATATATGTATATGAATCACGGTCAATGTGATATGACTTATATAAAATGCTACGTGTTGTCAAAAGCGCTACTTAACTACCGGAGTCGAGGCGTTTGATGTTGTCTCCAAACCAACGAATACTTCAGCGCGAGAAAGTATTTGAGGTGAGAGACGACATATACCTTTAAGCCTCTCGCGGTTGGGTGGTATCGCTTCCACTGACGGTCCTGGATTTATAATGTACCTGCGTTCGCGCCCAAGTACAGGTAAATCTATATCGAGCAAAATTCCCCTTCGGTTAAGCATATATGAAAATATATTAATTCCGAGGTAGAGCGAAAATTAGATATTAAAAGGACATTGTAGCTCGATATAGTATATGAATCACTGTAATGTGATATGACGTTATGTAAAATGCTACGTGTTGTCAAAAGCGCTACTTAAACTACCGGAGTCGAGGCGGGTTGATGTTGTCTCCAAACCAACGAATACTTCAGCGCGAGAAAGTATTTGAGGTGAGAGACGACATATACCTTTTAAGCCTCTCGCGGTTGGGTGGTATCGCTTCCACTGACGGTCCTGGATTTATAATGTACCTGCGTTCGCGCCCAAGTACAGGTAAATCTATTATCGACGAAAAAATTCCCTTCGGTTAAGCATATATGAAAAAATATAATTCCGAGGTAGAGCCGGAATTAGATATTAAAGGACATTGTAGCTCGCTTATATATATATAATATATATATATATCCCTATATATATATATATATATATATATAATATATATATATACATATATATACATATACAGGTTGTCCATAAAGTATATTTACAATTTAAAAAAATGTTACAAAAGCCACAGGTAAGATATCTTACTCAGAATTGTTCTATGTACTCAGCACTTATCAAAGTTTGTAATCACATTGCATTTGTGTATTTAAGGTACCCTGTTGATGAAAGAGGCACTGTCAACCGAACTCGTGAAAAATGGCTCCTCAAGAAAAGGCACAACGTGTGTCATGGTTTAATGAAACAATTTCGGATACACAGACAGCGAAACTACAGAACTAAGTATGGGAGAGATCCACCGTCACGTTCGTCAGTTCGTGCGTGGCACAAGAAATCTATGAAGACAGGAACATTGTTGGATAAAGATAGGAGTGGATTAGCAAAAACAACTTAGGAAAACAGCGATCGCGTAAGACAAGCCTTTGAACGTTCTCCTACAAAGTCCATCCGTACTGCTGCCAGATACTCACAGCTACCAATTTAAAAGTGCGCAAAGTCCTACACAACAACTTGTGATCGTACGCTTGCAAAGAGCCAAATAATAAACCAAGACGAAAAAGAGTTTGCAGTTAACATGCTGGAACGAATTTCTGAGGATGAAATGTTCCTCAACAGAGTTCTAGTGATGGTGCAACCTTTCATGTTTCAGGAACACACAATGTGACTGAACACACAATGTGACTGAACACACAATGTGACTGAACACACAATGTGACTGGGGAACTTACTGAACACACAATGTGACTGGGGAACTTACTGAACACACAATGTGACTGGGGAACTTACTGAACACACAATGTGACGTGGGGAACTTACTGAACACAACAATGACTGGGGAACTTACCCGAAATAGCCAAAATGTGAATGTGTGGTGTGGGATCATGTGCAATCGAATCATTAGCCCATTTTTCTTCAAGGAGACATCAATTACTGTAAATGTTTACCTTAACCTTTTGACTGAATATGTGGCACCACTAATAGATTACCTTTAACCATCTTTTCAAGCAAGGTGGTGCACTACCACATTAGGGACTGCATGTTCGTGGGTTCCTAAATCAAACATTTCCAGACCGGTGAACTGGAAGGGATGGCCCTATTCCCTGGCCACCTCGTTGACCAGATATCACTCCACTGGATTCCTTTCTATGGGAATGTGTATCGAATAAGGATACGGGACATCACTGATCTCAAGCAAAAGATCACTGATGCCATTGCCACCATTGATGAGGCTGTGCTACAGCGATCATGGCAAGAAATCGAGTACCGTCATGATGTGCTTCGTGCTACTAATAGTGGCCATATAGAGGTGTATTAAATGAAGCAAAAAATCTTCAATATATACTCCTTACTTTGTAATAATTTCCACATAGTTGCCTGTTCATTTACTTTTGTAAAATATTTTTTAAATTCCTAAGGGATTTAATGGATTTTTATACATATATTCATATACATATAATTATACACAAACATATATATACATATGTATATATAAACACTAATATATATAGTACCTAGAATGATTTCGAATAATGAATAAAAAAAGTTGTGGGCACTACGAAAGCAATAGTGAATTATTATTGGGTTGATATTCTATTCTGGGGACAACCGATACAAATGTTGAGATAAATCAGCTTCTAAAAGACTAGGTAAAGGTAGATTAGAGAATAGCCATACGGTTGTGAGTGTTGGTCGGTTATTATCATTATTATATAAAATAAAATAGCCAAGTACCTGAACGCTACATGGTCAAAGGCTTCAACAGGATACTAAGTAGCCCTATACCGAGAAAGAAACTGGATTTAAAAATAGGCTTTAAAAGAGAAATAACACAGGAACACAAATAGAATAAATGAAATCACATAGGACAATGCAACAAATAAACTATGAAGTGAGACTAATACCAACGGTCTCAATATAGGGTAATTTGCGTCAAGTTTATCAATCAGAAGACCCAACGATGCAACTAAACAGTTTGGAAGATCATTCCATAATTTGGTCACAGCTAGAACCAAGCTTCTAGAAACTGCATGATACTGAACCTGTTACTCTGAATCGTAAGTACCTATACTCTGTTTTTTTCCATCTGTCCACCCGCCTATGGTGTTTGCGTATGGTAACACTGTGTCCCGGGCTTTAGATAGATTCGCTATGTGTAAGTTTTAGGTAGATAAAAGGATATTAGGGTGTACATTTGCAACTGAAAAGTGTTTTAATAATGTACTGTATGCGAATTGCACCGTTAATATTCGAAATAGGATATTGTTATTATTGTTGAATGTAAGCTGAATGTAACTATCTAAAGCCTGGGACGCAGTGTTACCATACGCAAACACCACAGGCGGATGGACAGATGGAAAAAACAGAGTATAATTCATATCTGTCGATTCCATCGCTCTCCCAACGTGGAATCAGAGGAATTTGTTTCCGGTGATTAGAAATTAATTCCTCGGTATACTGTAGGTCCCGTTGCTAGGTAACTAATTGGTTCTTAGCCAAGTCGAAATATCTAATCCTTCGTGCCAGCCTTAGGAGAGCTGTTAATCAGCTCAGTGGTCTGGTTAAACTAAGACAGACTTAACTTAATTTTAACTGAATACACGAACCTACTCTTAAACTTGACACTTACAAACTGATCTTGAACTTGACAAATTTTTTTATATTTCACTTTACAAGCCGATTAATGCAGAGGGGGTTTCAGGCTCTCAAGAATAAGCCAGCTCTTCTTATATTACGCAAGAAATATCAGATGGAAATTTTCATTCCCATGCGACTAATCATCCAAGCCTAGAAAGCGCTTCTAAAGCTCTTCGGGGATATAATAAGCTATTATTTATTACAATGTAATGTGTTTGACAGAAACAATGAAACGCAAATGACAATACTCAAAGGTAAACAGTCATATTAAATATGCATTTTTTTAACGTATTCTTCGCAAAATCTTTGATAAGGATACAGAATGGATAAACTTCTCACATGGTTATGCAATGTAAAGTTAAATCTACAATAACTTTCCAGTCAAAATATATCTAAATTTATCCATTAAAATTTCTGAACCTACTCTACAGTCAATATCAGTGATATAACGAGAGCTAAGAAGGCTCCCAATAGTTCCCCGTATAAACTGGGATATATTTTGATATAAACTTCCGACGAATTTCCCTTTCCATAGAAGGATTTCTATAAAAATCCACAGGCTAAGAGAGGGGGAAACAAAATCTCCTCCTTCTTTAGTTTACCTAATATCAAACTTTGGATCTGATGCTGCTTCAAATGAAACTTACGTCGTTCGAGACTCCATCTTATCGTGACAGACAGATCGACAAGGTATAAAAACAACCCTTAGCTTTCGTGGCAATATTAGCCAAAAGGTTATCCTACACAGAGGGGTCATCAGCCTGCGTTTAACCTCCTTACCTAGAATGGGTCATTAACCTACTTCCTGCTATTGTGTATTTTACATGAAAACATATCAAGAGAGTAAGGTACGCGCACATTTTTTGCAATCATACATAAACACACAGTAATAGTAATATATATATATATATATATATATATATATATATATATATATATATATATATATATATATATATATATATATATATTATTCGAGCTACAAATGTCCTTTAATATCTAATTCGCTAAACCTCAGAATTAATATATTTTCATATTGTAAACCAAAGGGGAATTTTCTAGTTGGTAATAATTTCGTACTTTCGTGGCTCGAACCACCGCCCATTGGACAGAGAAGAAATCAGGACTTCAGTGATGTTATCGATTCGGCTAACAAGTGAGGTTATAAGTTTATACCGACCTCAACCTTACAAATCACCGTCGGTTTACATATAAAATATATTAATTAAGAGGTAGAGGAATTGGATATTAAAGGACATTTGTAGCTCGAATAATTTACATGAATCTCAATGATGCGATAATTATTCTATATATATATATATATGTATATATATATATATATATATATTATATGACACACACACACACACACATATATATATTATATATATATATATATTAATATAATTATATATATATAATATATATATATGCATGTGTGTGTGCGTGTGTGTTTATAGGCCGCCCAAGTCAAAAGTGCTGTGAAAGATTTTCAAAACGCGTATTCAACAGGTATTTGAATAAGACATCTGACATCTTTATCACACCCGTCACCGTGAGGTTGCGGTACGTGTCTGTGATGCCACTCCGGGGTTGAGGTTTATTATACAAATCTATAATAGTAAATAAATCAATGACTTCATCATCCAGAATCACTTATTGAATGGTCTTTTCCTAATCTACATTTGCTCAGAGTCACAAGGAGTTAGGATCGATTCATTGGAAAATAAAGAGTAAATAGAATTGGTATATCAAGTGAGAAAATTCTTGGGTACGATTCAACAAAGCGGTGATGGAGAGGGAGGAATCAATTTTAATTTCTAAAGCGTTAATATAGACTTACACAATAGTTTGACTGTCGATGAATAGAATATTATAAGTCAGTTTCATCAATGCTTTTAGAGTATTATAAGTCAGCTCCTTTAATGCTTCTAGAGAATTATAAGTTAGTTTCTTTAATGCAGAAACCCCAACTGCAATTTTCAGTGCAAAGGCTGATGAGACTATCAACAGAATGGTCTTTATTAGTCCAGACCTACTAGAAGTACCAAGAAAACGAAAAGAAAAAAAAGAAAAAAAAAAGAAAGAAAATCAGGGGCGCACAGCCCTTTCAATGGACGGAGAACTGAAGTCAAGGACAACGGAGGAAAGAAGGGAATTCCAAATCGGGCTGTAGATGAAAACAAAAGGTCAGAGCAGTAAAAGTCACAATTATACATGACATCCTCATAATGTGATACAAAAAATGCATTGCGTTTAGAAAGAGTTTAACCAATCACTGATACGTAGAGGTGTCGCCGACTGATAGGCCTTCATCATTATTAAGTTACGCTGTGACATGAATGTTATCGTAATTTTGGTATTCATGAATTCATTCCTTATGTAAACCGATTCTTCACCATTTCCCAATTAATGTATGGTCAAAACTATTGCCTTGATCACGTTCCTCATTCAATTATAAGACATATTATTTTGTCCTAATCAAGAACTGAATATAAAATTTAGGCCAAAGACGAAGCACTGGGACCTATTAGGTCATTCAGCGCTGAAACGGAAATTGGCAGTGAAAGGTTTGAAAGGTGCTACAGGAAGAGAACCTCGCAGCTGCACTATGAATAAATTTTTAGGAGAGGGTGGACAGTAAGATGGAAGAAAGAGAATATGAAAGGAGGTACATTAAAAGGCATGAAAAAGGTTGCAGCTAGGGGCTGAAGGGACGCTGCAAACACCTTTAAGTAATGTCTATAGTGCATCGCATGAGGCGCACTGACGGCACTACACCCCTAGTGGGTTCTTAATCAAGAGGTAATGATTTAAAGGAAAGTCAAATTCGCCAGCGCCTGGTCCTGTTGTCGGTAAACACATGGAGGATTGCCGGTAGTTGAGTTGAAAGGATATCGTG
The DNA here is from genome assembly GCF_015104395.2 of Macrobrachium nipponense. Taxonomy (NCBI): domain Eukaryota; kingdom Metazoa; phylum Arthropoda; class Malacostraca; order Decapoda; family Palaemonidae; genus Macrobrachium; species Macrobrachium nipponense. The sequence goes on from NC_087216.1 coordinate 39,145,166, forward strand.
TGACAACCCTTCCATTAAAAAGAAAGAAAAAAAAAAAAATCCCAACCTGAACGTACTTTATGTTGCCAGAAAATAATTTAAATTGGTTTAATATAACTGTCAGAGAGCATATCACACATGACAATCTCATTATATTAGACGCCTCCAATTCCTTTTCACTCAAGTTCCTACCATGGCTCAAGTCAAGAAATTAATTCGTGATTGTTTTGGTAATACTATCATACGACCCATTCCATTAGGTATTGTGAATATATATTAAATAAGGAAATATTAAGATTACACATTTGTCCTAATTTAGAAAGCAAAACCATTAAATGGCTCAGTTGGTAATAAAAATAATGACGGATATATTGTAGGAGACTTATCGTATATCCGAACAAGTGTCTTTCATACAAACGAAGTCTGATTCATTGTAAAATAAATCTCTATTCGTCATCCTTTAAAATTGAGCGTGTAGGTGACTTTGCAGTCCTGCTATTTTTTTTTTTTTTTTTTTTTTTTAGGTCGAAAGCTATTTTCTATGATTGAAGAAACTTATTAAATATCGTGTATGAAAACTGATATAGACATAGTATCAGCCTCTGCCAGCCATTCGCTCAGCGAAATTGACTGTGCCATTTCCCTTTTATCGAAACTCGTAGACCGACTGACAATTTCATCAAATTGATAAAAGTGGATAACTGCTAATCAACCTTCCCGCTTCATAATCGACGTCTCTCTTTATGTGCACAAAACGATCTGCCACGTGAGGCCAGATGTGGTGTGGGTGGCGCCATGTTTTCAAGTGGTCGCCGCACAAAGCTCAGCCCTCTAGTGGTGGGGCTAAAAACTAAGGAGTGGGCTACGGGTCTATTTGTTCTTTATCCTATTACGAAGTCCACCAATCAATTGGGCGCCCTCTTCCACCCCAGTTATTCTCTCTCTCTCTCTCTCTCTCTCTCTCTCTCTCTCTCTCTCTCTCTCCCCTTTCCTCTTTTTTTCTTTTTATAAAGGTTCCCATTTGGCGATGATATTATAGATTGACAGACAGATCTCTTGTGCCGCAGGCGTAGGGAGTTTAATTGGATACGTCTGCTCTTTTCCCTATAAAGTTTAGATTGGTTTAATCAATTACATTAAAAAAAGAACCGGGTGGCGTTTGGTTTTCTTTGAACTGACATTTATGGATCAATAAAATCTCAAATAAATATGACATTCGACGGAGAGGTGTCCAAAGTAATTATTACGCGTTGAAATTATTTGTTCATAGTGTATGCCTCCTCTCACGAAGAGATGACGTTTTGTTGATGACGTCTGTATGAAGTATGAAGCTGTATGTTTCCATGCTGTATAACTGCCATTACACATACATACGTATATACTTCTATGCATGCAGACAGATATACATATATTCATGTGTCAAGTGCTCGTATTAACACAAGCCCCCCTCCCCCCCCCCCCCCCCCCACCCCACTTCGCATCCGCGGGAGGCCAATATTAATTAAATGGTTCGGTCACCAGGCGAGGCGGAATAGCGCATTAGACACGGTCAGTCCAAAGCAATTTGCCTTTTCTGAACTGTGCTTTGAGCAATATATTTGCTAGTTAGCCGGCTGTGGTGGGTCGCAACCAAGGATGAATGGGACATTGGGGTTTACACACACACACTATATATATATATATATATATATATATGTGTGTGTGTGTGTGTGTGTGTGTGTGTGTGTGTGCGTATCGGTAAGCCTGAATTTAAAACGTACAAATTATTATTAATATAAAATAAACTTCGAAGCCAATGGAAGTTCATACGTACACACAGTGCTATCTTTGGTCTAAGTAAAAATTCATTTCTGAAAACTGTTTCTCACCTCCGTGGTATTGTTCGTCTATTTGTTTATTTACTTCGTAAGAGAAAACTATCGAGATGGCATTGTCTGTCCGACCGCACTTCTTCTGTCCGTCCTCAGGTCTTAAATTTAATACCACTGAAGCTAGAGGGCTGCAAATTGGCATGTTGATCATCCGCCCTCCAATCATCAAACATACCAAATTGCAGCCCTCTAGCCTCAGCAGATTTTGTTTAAATTTTATCCAAGGTTAAAGTTAGCCATAATCTTGCGTCTGGCATCGCTATTGGAGCCAACACCACAGCCCACCATCGGATAGTGGTTTTGTTTCATGGGCCACTCCTGAGAGTTTCATGGGTCGTGGCTTAGTTTTTCATACAGAATATACAATGTACAGAAAACTCGATTGCGCCGAAGAATACTCGTTTGTATAAGTCCGTCTGTATGTCGTTAGCAGGATGTATTTCTGTACAGGATGAATAGATTACACAAACCAACAAAAGCTGAACATTCCTATTTTTCCTTTCATTTTGCATGTCTCATCACCCCTACCTGGGTTGTATAACTAATACTCATGCTAGTAAAAAAAAAAAAAAAAGGTAAACAAGGAAATAGATATATACAAAATAAAAATGAGCAAGGATAAATCAAGAAACGTGAATACATACAATAGTGCATACATAGATTTATAGGTCAGGAAAACTAATTCAACAATGCATGGAACTTTAAAGCAGTGCTTGAAACCTTATTATGAATATTATCATGCATTCTTTTCTGAGGAACTTAAGAATATAAGTTTATGGTCTTTTGGCGTGTTCTGAAAGAGTGTACGTTAGTTCATAATATAATAATAATAAATTAATAATAATAATAATAATAATAATAATAATAATAATAATAATAATTATTATTATTATTATTATTATTATTGCTATTTCCATTATTGTTAAAATGAATACAAATATGAAATTTCTTAAATGATAATACAATTGTCCTATGAACTGGACGTTTTAATGGCATACTTTAACCTGTTATTGTGAAATACAAATATCGTAGTTTGTCAGGTGATAGTTTCTAGTCTAATAAACGCGAGGCTAATCCCTACATTAAAAATGGGCAAAAATGTATCCTTGATCTGTGAATTATATGAGTCAAGAGGAAACCGTATTCTAAATTCCATATCCAGCCAGTGACAAGAAAAAAAAACCACATTCCTAAATTTAACTTTAAATGAAGTAGAGAGAAATACATAATGCTGAACGCTCAATAAATGAGAGAGAGAGAGAGAGAGAGAGAGAGAGAGAGAGAGAGAGCAAAAATCGAATTCCAGAACGCCATATCAAATGAAAAGTTGACAGAAACGTGATTATGAACTGCACATAAAATGAAAACAAAATAGCAACAAGAAAATCCTGAATAAGACAAAACGAGACAGTAATTTTGGTGGGTTACCTGAAGGGACCAAAATAGTATCTGTAAAATTATTTCATAAAATGAAAAGAATAGTTTGTAGTTTGGCGCCATATGTAAAGTTACAACGATCTTGCCTGTAATAAATTTTTTGGCTGTACTCGCTCGCTTATTGGAGCATGGTTCCATAGCAGATTTAGTGTAGCCCCCACGATTAGGAAACTATAAACTGTTTTTTTCCATCTGTCCACCCGCCTATGGTGTTTGCGTATGGTAACACTGCGCCCCGAGCTTTAGACAGTTACGCTGTGTATGTTTTAGGTAAATAAAAGGATATCTCGGTGTACATTTGCAACTGAAAAGTGTTTTAATAATTTACTATGCGAATTACACCGTTAACATTCGAAATAGGATATTATTATAATTGTTGAATGTAAGCTGAATGTAACTATCTAAAGCCCGGGAAGCAGTGTTACCATACGCAAACACCACAGGCGGGTGGGCAGATGGCAAAAACCGAGTATAGTAAGTGGGACTGACTAAATCTTTCCTTCTTACCGAATACCGTTTTCTTTCTTCCTCTGCCCTACTTTGTAAGAAATCTCTCTCTCTCTGAAGTAGATGATTTCATTCTGTCTCACGTTCTTCGAAAATGTAATTTCTTATTTTCTCTTCCTAAGCGTGTGTGAATAAACATTCCCTTTCCATGTAAAATCAACTTGTTATATTGACAGAATGCACTCGCGTAAGTTGTATTTAACTATCCACAAATAAGTTTGAAATAAATATAAAAAACTATCCACATATAAGTTTGAAATAAATATAAAAAAACGGTGTATTTAGTATTTCTGATTGTACACACAAGGTGTGGACTTTTTATGATTTGGGATATGTATAAACATGAATAATTAACACATTATACCAACAAGTATATCATATATATATATATATATATATATATATATATATATATATATATATATATATCGTATATATATATTCCAATTTACACATTTTTCTTAGTCATACGTCTTTTCTCTCTTTGGAGGGGCTGGCACCAGACCCCAGTGGGCACTACTATATGTAAATAAATTTATATAATATACATACAAACATATATATATATATATATATATATATATATATATATATATATAATATATATAGATAGAAGGACAGGGTGACAAGGAGATAGCCGGTCATCAGGTGATAGTACATTTATTGCCGACGCGTTTCGTAACATAGTTACATCATCAAGGCTAAAGAGAAACAACACAAATTAAAAATACATGAAAGATAACTTTGACTTAAAGTCTCAACAAATATACAAAAATCGTACATAAAATGAAGTAATTTAAAAAGCACTGCTAGACTTAAAAGTTGAAGACTGAGTGATTCGGAAAGAAGGGAGAAGCAGCGAAGAAAGCCGGTTCAACCCAGATACAACTGTATAGAGGAGGTGTGTGAGTTCAACTTGGGCACTAACTGCTAATCACGAATTTGGAACGTGATGAATATATACATATAGGTAAAAGCCACTTTCCTTCGTGGCTTCTACCTTTATATATATATATATATATATATATATATATATATATATATATATGTATATATATATATATATATATATATATATATATATATATACTACTATATATATATATATATATATATAGATATATATATATACATATATATATATTTTATGACATACTTATACATACACATATATACATGTATTATATATACTATACATATATATATATATATATATATATATATAATAATAGTATATATGAGGGGGCTGATGGCCTCGTCGGCCGGAAGTGAACCGTGGACATGTCAATCGCGAATCAAGAGCTGCATCACGCACTCTTTCAGTGGATGAATGAAAAATCAAAGACCATGTACCAAGCGCTTTCGTGTTTTGCTTACACTTCTTCGGGGTACAAAGTAAAATAAATAAATAGAGACATAAACAAGAAAACTTAAAAACAAATTATCAAAGCCATTAACAAGCAAACCATCATTAGTGTGAAACAACTGAAATATTAGGTCGTCATTGTGTCTATTACAAATATAGTACACACACACACACACACACACACACATGTTTGTGCATGCGCGCGAATAACAGTTAACCATCGGTGTATTTTTGGGGGAAACCTTTACTGTCACTGAATTCTGCTTTAACAGTAATCTTTTATGAAGTTATATTATGAAAAATATTAAGCCACGAATGTCACTTAGTATCGAATTCGCTATATCTTTGGTCTTTGGAACAACTAACACCTTAAGGGTATTACAAATAAATAATAAAAGTGCCAGCCCCAGCCAAGATTAGAACCAGTGTTTTGGCTTAGATACAAAGATAGACAGTAGACTCATCCATGCGGGTTAACGAGTAGGCACTGTCTACCACTGTATCTCAATCAAAGGGCACAGGTTCGCATGTTTTCTGGGTAGATGCACTTATTAACTATGATTATTTTTGCGTGTATGGTATATGTACAACTGTGTGTGTGTGTGTGTGTGTGTAAGGGAGTGAAAACTATTTCAACTATTTCAATAAATTCTCCAAGATATCATGACTGAATTTATTCATGAAATCTAATTTGTTTACAGATCATCTTGAATCTGTATAAAATTGTAATGTTAAAGAAATCTTATAAGAAAATCAATGGTAACTGTTACTCATCTACCTTACGAGTAACACTTTATAAAAGATATAGACGGATGTTGTTCTGGGAAAAGTTTGTAAACGTTATGCAGCACTAACTATAAGTACGAATCAATATTATTTACCGACATCGGTCTACCGCTGCGTCAGCAAACGTCAGCAGGCACACAACAGCATAAACAGCAGACTCGGCACTTGTTAGCAGGGTGTGTGCAGCACATGTATGAACAAGTGTTACGATACACATTCTATCCATACATATCAAGTGCGGGAACCCGAAGCCGCTGCTGCTGGCTGGGAGACAGCCTGAAGCCACTTGGAGGCTGACGGGAGATCCTGGCAGGGGGTCTGTGGGGAGGGGAGGAAGGGGCTCTGGTGGGGACCCGCGGGGAGGGGTGGGAGATGAGAGCTATAGACGGCGGGAGCAGCCTCATCTGGCGGTGTTGACACTCGACATTACCGATCATCAACGGGATTAGATCTCGAGTAATGGGATCAGAACCCCCGCACTCCTTCACATCCTGTTTTGTTAAAGGATCAGGAATGAGCCCTTCCCGACCCCATGATCTCCCAGCTGAATAGAGAGAAAAAGAGAGAAGCGGGAGACTTACTTTACTTCGTAATTCTAACCGACAGTTGGTTAAGCCAAAGAGCAGTTTCGTTTTTTTCTTTTATTTATATACCTTTCTTCTGTGAATGAGGAGATGCCGGATGAATTCTGATCGCTGCTCGTCAGAGGGTCGCTTTCAAAAGAGGCTTTACAAGAACTTACACTGTGGCTGTTGGTGGACTGGTGAAATGTGCTCGAGTGAAAGGTTGTGTATTAAATATCTACGTGAGTGTAAGAACGTCCTCTTAACCAGACGTCTGACTGTCTAAACAGCTAATGTATTTGCTCATCAGTAATCTAGTTCAGAACTTCAACCGTTGCGTACCTGATGATAAATTATTCATGAGTCACAATATACGTGAACGAATGCAAACACACACACTTTATAAAAGGGTGGGACACAGAGAGGAAGGCCTATAAGAGGAAGGGCCAAAAGTTCTCTGCATATACAGATATATTATTTGCTTTAATCCGATATTAAAAGTTTAGTTTTTTTCATGAATGTATCTACGTTTTTCTTAATACATGTCAACACATCACGATGTCCTTTATATACGATTGAGTATATGCTCAGTTTTTGTTTTAAATAAAGAATATCTTAGTTTATATTTTTATATGAAAGTATATCAATGTTTTTCTCTTTTTACATGAAAGTTCAGGACAGTTTTTTCCTTATCTGTATGGAAGTTTTTCACAGTTTTAATAGTTAATATAATGGTATATCATTTGCTACTTTTATTGTTTTTTGTGTTTGTCATTTTTATTTCTTCAAAGCTGAGATCCATTACTGGTTTGAAGAGTAATATGTGAAATGTACAAGTATAGCAGTCTGCTGTGCATAGCCTACTGTGTCACAACTCTTGAGATCAAGGCATAACGGCAAAACAAGCACGGTAAACCACTACTTATGTCGATCTTAGTACAAAAGCAATACTATTCATAATTCTGCTTAATGGTAATTGGAAATTGCTGTTGCATTATATATATTATATATATATATATATATATATATATATATGTATATATATACATATATATATATATATATATATATATATATACATATATATATATATATATATATATATATATATATGTATATATATATATATATATATATATATATATATATATATATACATATATATATATATATATATATATATATATATATATATATATATATATATCGAACTACAAATGTCCTTTAATATCTAATTCGCTCTACCCCGGAATTAATATATTTTTCATATATGCTTAACCGAGGGGGATTTATTAAGCGATAATAGAATTGACGATCGACAGGCGCGAACCAGTCTGGAATTGAGAGGTCGCTGGTTCGCGCCTGTCGATGGCCAATTCTATTATCGCTTAATAAATTCCCCCTCGTTAAGCATATATGAAAATATATTAATTCCGAGGTAGAGCGAATTAGATATTAAAGGACATTTGTAGTTCGATATATGTATATGAATCACGGTAATGTAATAAAACTTATATATATATAATATACATTATAAATTATTGATGCCAGATATAAAAAACACAATCTTACTCCGACAGGTTAACATTTTCGTACAGTTAGTAAGAATGGTAACCATATCTCATTTGATATTTGAATCAAATGCCCACACA
>NC_087216.1:39158326-39183326 GCF_015104395.2 Macrobrachium nipponense
TGTCTGTATCTGTCATACACAGATTATTCAGGCACATGTACACGGTACATACAAACACACATATATGTGTGTGTGCGTGTTTGCGTGTATGTACATGCATATGCAATAATTTGTATGTGAATGTGTATGTTAATTTGCATACAAACATACGGGCACCAAGACAGATAAATCTACCGACATGTGTATGCGTAAGTATGCATGAAATCCTATGACAAAAAGGTGTTGCTTATTACCTCTGTATCTTACTAATTAACAATCATATATCATATATATATATCTATATATAATACATAGTGAGTATGTTCATATATTGATAATACTACATTATTCCATATATATATATATATTAATATATATAATATAGTATTATATAGATATATTATATATATATATATATATATATATCTATATTATACTATATATATTCTATATATTATATATATATATATAGGGAAATATTATATATATATATATATAATATATATATATATATATATATACACACTTGTATATCTCGAGGGCGTGGGTTCGCACACGTGCACCGAATCTACCTCTCTATTTGCTTATGTATTTATCCGTCCACTCATCGCAGCTTCAGCAGCAGCACTGCTGGGGGTGAGGCCTATACGGGCGAAAGCTCCTAATTGTGACAGTGGAAAACCTGGACCAGATATGCGAACGGGACACGGAATTTCGCATCAACCTTTTCCAGCCCATTTAACCGAGAAACGTATGGGCGTCAGGGTAATGTTTCCAGCCTTCAACCTTCAACAAATTTGACGTCGTCAGCCTTTGGAAGTATTTACTCGAGCCACTCCGTCAGCCATTGGCCCAAGTTGCTGTTAAGTTTCATTCTCTTTAACAATCAGTAGAAGATTTCCCTTTCCTTATTTATTTATTTATTTATTTATTTATTTATTTATCTATTTATTTATTTAATCTATCTATGCCCTTCAAATATTACACTATTAATTGTCTACAGATTATAAAAGGATATAATATCACTCCAAAGTTTTACCCTCGCCATTTTCTATTACTGTTTGAGCAATCTACTTTGGTAGGTTGGGGGGAAATAAGTATTCATGACGCATATTGTTGATAATCTTCATATTGTATAGAAACTCATACTCAACATATACAAACAATGAAAATGGAGAACTATATATCTTTTCTCTTAAGCGCAAGAATGCACAAGTGAGGCATTTGAGGTTGTTCCGATTCAATATTCATATCAGCAGCAATTGTATCAGCAGTTATATACAATAAAAGGGCAGGACTGCATATTACTTATCAAATAAGGTTTAGTTTTTTTTTGTAAACAAGATGAAAATTCCTAATGTAGAGCATAATACAGGGTTTTGTATTATTATCTGATATCAACCATATTCATTCGACTGATATATTGTTGAACATATAGTTTCAACTTGGTTTACCTTTATAATACAAGCCTTATGGTAATGGCAATCTCTTAGGCACACTATTGTTAATAATAATAATAATAATAATAATAATAATAATAATAATAATAATAAGAATAATAATAATAATAATAATAATAATAATAATAATATAATAATAACAGCTTGAAAAAATGAGGCGTAACAAACCCTAGGACAGAGAGAAATCAAACGGAAAGAAAAATAAGAGTGAAACCATCTTTTTAAAGTTACTTATATAATAATAATATAATAATAATAATAATAATAATAATAATAATATAATAATAATAATTTTTTCTTTGATACATTCAAAAAATATAAAAATATACATTTTATACACTGCATCTCTTTACAGATACCTAGCAGTAAAACATAGAGCTGCACTAAATGCTTAAAATACATCTTGTAACTTTAACACTGCATTGGATACTGAAAATGATACTAAACGTTAGTTTCTATTTTGACAAGCAGATTGTGCATTATTAACATTTTTGGAAAACTGAAAATTTGTTTATGTTATGAAGAACCACTGAAGCCCCCGACGTCTCGTTTCCTTTTATAGCTAATCAAGATTCGATTACGACAAAATTGACCCAAGTGGGAATTTCCAGAACCGTATATCTGTCGAATACAGACACATTTATCGAGCCGGAATAGAACCATCCTCAGCATCGTAGCCAAGTGTGTAATCGTTTTTAGGCTGGAATATTTATGCAGAACCTACTGGTGGATTTTTGCTAGACATGTACGTAAATGTAACAGCCACCGTGCCTTAACTTCTTATATGACACCGACAATGATACTATTAAACAAAAGAATTCGAGCAAGAGATGAAATAAGTTACGCATAATTCCCACGTTAAATATGTTCTTATACACTATACATCTACAAAGTACTTACCAATAGCTTTATTCGTGGAACAAAACTGCTAGTTTTTCTTTGCTCAAAACTTCTGACACTTTTACGATATGCGCATTTTACCAAAATCACTGGTTTTGAGTTTCTAACAGATTTATGTTCGAGATCTTTGCCTCTATTTAAACGCTGCTGTTATGATGCATACGATCATTTTTGTGCATCAGAATATTAGTGACCAACAAAAATATATTTCCATCATAAATGGTGTATCATGAAAAATTTTCTTAAATGCTTTTAAATCAAATAAAAAAACTTTCCAATGTTATTATTTATTACTATATCACCCATCAATCTTGCAGGTAACTTGCCAATATTTTTATATTTAAATCCTAAGAATGAAATAACATTTTAAAATGTTTTTCTGGTCAATTATTAAAAAAACACTGAAAAGTTACATGATGTTTTTTACTTTTATTATTTATTTCTGAAAATACTTTCATGTTTTCTAAGTCACTGTCTCTGATCCTTGAGGCTTAATAAGCGTTTATTATACTAAGTTACAATAATTTTGGTTATGTCAAGTGTATGTCTCAAATTTCACTATTTAAAACTTAACGACTTATAACTTAATCAACATTTTCCAATTTGCGAAAATTTCGCAGGATTGACGAAAAATTAAAAAATGAATTTCAGAATGAAAATTTCTGTAAGTTCGCAAAATTTCGCTATCAGCCTTCAATTAGAGATAACTTAATCAACATTTTCCAATTTTGCTGATCGCATGGAATTGACGAAAAATAAAAAATTGCTCAGAATGATATTTCTGTAAGTTCGCAAAATTTCGCTATCCAGTCCTTCATAGAGAATAATATTTTTCTATAACAAAAAAATTAAGAAAAGCGGGAGAGAAGAAAAGTAAGGGAAAAGACATAGACGGTGTGTTAATAAAAACCGCATAGGGATCACATGAGAGAGAAAGAGAAAGGCTTATTTCTGCAAATTCAGGTATTCTTATTTCGCCATTCCTAGATTATTAATAATTTCTTTTAAAAATGTAGAAAAGAGTGACGGAATAAAAAATTTTTTTGTAAAAAGAAAAAAAAAAAAAAAAAAAAAAAACAAATTTTGTTAAAACAAAATAGAAAAGTGGGCAACGATTAAAAAAAAAACCAAAAAAAAAAAAACCCAAGACACCCTTTATGGAACGACAAAATACGGCACATCAAAAGGTCTTAGAAATATCACCCAAGGAAAATGAAAGGTTTACTCACAACGAACTCTTAATTTCAGGTTTTCGGAAAGGACAGGAAAACAGGGCATCAAAATAGCAAATTACAAGATACTAAACAAATATCACTCGTTATCTCATATCAACAATCAAAATAACCGGAAACACACACACACACAAATATTTATATATATTATATATATGATATATATATATATATATATATATACTATATATATATAAATATAATATTTTATATCTATACTATATTATACTATATATATATATTATATAAATTGAAGGAAATTCCCAGTCACATTAAAATCTCCCGAATCCTGTCGTATCAAGACCGAACCCTAATGAATGAGCCTGACAAATAAACGTCCTAAAAACACGAACTGTAAATACAACTGGCGGAACAAACAATTTTCAAAACCAGACTAAGAAATAACGCTATAAAATGGAATTCACATAAAATCCCTAACAAAAAAAAAAGAAAAAAAACTGAAAAGAATGTTTAAAACTAGACTGAGAAACCACATTATAAAAATAAACTGTAAACAAAAACTACCAAAAAGGAATTTTCAAAATTTGAATAAGAAAAATTTATACCCTCTGGATCCAGGTTCTTTTTTTTTCCCTCTCTCCCTGAGCCAAACTCTCACTCTATTTATCAACGGATTTACTTCGGTTTGTTTTTTCTCCCCTTTTCTCTTTTAAACCCTTTTCTCGCTTTTTCTTTTTATTTTAGACGGCGGACTCTCTGTTTATCAGTTGCACCAGTTCTGCGCTTTGCAGAATTCTTTCGTTCCGTTTGTCTCTGTCTGACAGATCATGCAGACGTCTTAGTGCTCTTCCTTGGCAGTTGCTCCTCACAAGCATCAGATCTCCCTCCCAGTTGGGAGGCTGCGTTTGTTCGTTGTTTTTTTGTTAGAGTTGCGTCTTTGCTCCTGGATGCTTGTTTGTCATTGCTTCCATCCTTTTGTCCGCTTGTCCGCGTCTTCATTTCAGAATTGTTTATAAGGAACAGTATATGCGTCTTTCTATCTCTCTCTCTCTCTCTCTCTCTCTCTCTCTCTCTCTCTCTCTCTCTTTGAGTGACCATTCAGTGCAGGGCGAGTGAGAGATTCACAAAACCACAAGACGTACACGAAGTCCATTCATTCTCGCAATATAAAAAAAAAAAAGGCGCCAAAGACTCATCCGCGGCCCATAAAAATTTCAGCCCAGCCCAGTGGAGGCCTGTGTTGTTGGCACCTAAAGCGGTGCCAGACACATGATCAGGGCTAACTCTAACCTTAAATAAAAGCAAAAAACTGCTGAGGCTAGAGGGCTACAATTCGGTATAATTGATGATTGGAGGGTGGATGATCAACGTACCAATTTGTAGCTCTCTAGCCTCGGGCAGTTTTAAAAGATCTGAGAGCGGACGGACAGAATAAAAGCCATCTCAATAGTTTTATTTGACAGAAAATCAAAATGTGCAACAGTACGAATAATAGGATTGAGAGCTGATTTAGTAATTGTAGTTTCAGTAGAACTCTCCCTGGTCCGCTCTCCAGAAACGTTCGCTTTTACTCACTAGCACCGGAAGTGCACAATCAACTGACTAAGACTGATTAATTCTCTCTCAGCTTTCGCGCAATAGCAAATAGTTCAGGGGTAACTCTAAATAACAAATCAATCGAATTAGATGACTAGAAGAGGCTGTGGACCTGCAACTGTCATCCTAGTGACTAGCAATATTCCATAACATGCATACCTGTCGATTAATAATAAGAATTTGCAACGTTGCATGACATAATACCTCCCATAATAGTAAAATCTGAGTGAGTCTTGTTTGTCTGGCCCACGTGAGGAGTGGGTAGGTAGGGGATCGGGAGGGTAAGGGAGACATGACAATCCACACTCCTCCTACAAACCTGTTTGTCCACCCCGGGTCGGGGCGGGGTAGGTAGGGGATCGGGAGGGTAGGGGAGACATGACAATCCACACTCCTCCTACAAACCTGTTTGTCCACCCAGGTCGGAGCGGGGTAGGTAGGGGATCGGAGGATTGGGTAGACATGACGGACAGTGCCGGGTTGTAGCGCAGCGTACCGCGCGCCATCAAGCTCGGTGATAGTAATGATTATATGCCTTCACAGAAAACAGTAATAACCAAACTGCGAATAAATAGTTATATAATCCTATAAATAACATCAAAATAAAAACAATTTATGAAGAAATATCTCCAGGAAAAAAGATGAAAGAACATCTGATTACGACGATAATAAAAGGATTTAAGCCCCACGTTTCATTAACCTTCGTACTTTTTTAACTGTTTACCCAAATTTTATGCACCTTTAAGTTTTTCTCTTTCGTTTCTGCTGGAAAGATTTCCAGCCCCCAACCCCGTCCTTCTGATTAGCGCCCTCGCAGCAGTCACTGTAGCGTGTTTGTCTTAATGGGCCACTGAACAGTGAGAGAGAGAGAGAGAGAGAGAGAGAGAGAGAGAGAGAGAGAATGTAATAACATAATATATATTATACAGAATAGATAGAGAGATAAGAAAAATACATGGCTACTCTCACAGCGAAAACATAATTAACACTTACAAACAGAGAGAGAGAGAGAGAGAGAGAGAGAGAGAGAGAGAGAGAGAGAGAGAGAGAGGAAATGTTATATAAATTCAACATAGATTCACACATGGAGGCACATAAATACTATACGCACAGATTGAAACGGAATAAAGGCATGCATACAAACGCACCAAAAGTGACTTGACTTACGTATTTGCGTGTGTGTGTGTGTGAGAGAGAGAGAGAGAGAGAGAGAGAGAGAGAGATCAATTTAATTTGTTTGGATTAATCCCCCTTGAATATTTTACAAGATTATTCCAGGGAGAACTTGCTGTATTATTAATCAGGCACACACACACACACACACACACACACAAGTCTGTAATACTCCTACCGAGTATCGATCCCGGGCCCATCCATTATGCATTCCGCATCGCCCCGGGGACATTGTATGCGAATTAATTTCTCTAATTAGTTTGCAAATACGGTTTGATTCAACGACGCCATAAATAAATATTTCGCCTTAACTGACGGCGGTTAGCGCGCGTCTTGCTTCATTTGGCCCTCCGCGTTTGTCAAATCACTCGCGCATACATTATGATCATGATGAGCCCTCCAGACGTCATGATGTGCTTAATCCCAGCTTTGCATTGCATACGGGGCATTGACAGCAGTGGGCAGGGCAAGCCGTGCCACGGAGTAATCATCGCCTCGCTGTAATGATTGCTCATTAGCATGGCTGCTTTGCCGAGGTGGCTGTGCGGCCTTTTAATATACACCTCGTTATCGGTCCACTTCGCGATGCTGGATGGATGGAGGGAGGGTGTTCATAAACATGAAGATGCGACGAGGGGCTCTCAACTCTACGGTGATGCTAGGGATTTATGCAGTTTGAGACCTACTTCGCCACTTGTGAAGCTTAAGCAAAAAAAAAAAAAAAAAATCTTATTATAGACTTCCCTTTCAGAATCACATTGGGCAAAGAAAAGATATTTGTCCATCGCTTCTTTTTTTTATGACATGTAATTCCTTCATAGGTCCAATACAAGCCAAGAAGGCCGTACTGAAGATGATAAATCCAGCAGTTACCGTCAGTCTCATACCGAAAAAAAGTTCCTCGAAAGATTGTTATGACATCATGTCGATGTAGGCCTAAGCGTCTTGTCCTGAGGCCAAGATATAATCAATGACTTCTGAATACGGCGAAGGAAGATAGAGGATAGATATTTAGGAGAACATTTTAAATTGTTGGTTCTCTTGCATGGTGACAGAATAAGAGTTGACAGACTCGAAGCAAAGGGTTAGTGCCTCATACTGTCCACTATCATTTTACTTTCACTAGTCGGATGGTATAGTGGTTAGTGTCGTGGAATCAGGCCTGTACACCCAGAGTTTTTTAAGTTGGGGTGGGGTCAGTTTTCCCAAAACTGGACCTTTTCTTTTATAAATGTCATTGCATATAGATATATACAAGATGAAATACTTGAAAATGTTATTTTAGTTATTAAGAAGGAAAATTGGGTATGTGGTCTATGCACTTCTACCCGATTAGAGGTTATTCAAAGTACTGACTTTGGTTAACCAAAATTATGGGCTTCGCCGGTACAGGCCTCGGGATGGTATTCAGATGTCGCGGGTTCGAGTCTCCCCAAGGCCGATGAAAAATCACTGCATCCGTGTCATGATCAGTTACTGCTGCAGTGTAAGGGTCTTCGGTGGGAGGTTGAAACCAACAGTCTTTGAAAGCTTGAAATTCAAGTCAATGGCCCCTTTGGTGTGCTTCTTCTGTGTAAATAGGTTTCACCATCTAAAATAATAACAATACTATTGGTGAATGTAATGACATTCCCTGTCAGTGACCTTCGTTTCTGTAACTCCGATATATATATACATACATACATACATACATACATACATACATATATATATATATATATATATATATATATATATATATATATATGTGTGTTGTGTGTGTGTGTGTGTATGTGTGTGTGTATGTATATACATACATATATATATATATATACATATACATATACATAAATATATATATATATATATATAGATATATATATTCTTAATGAATAAGTCTTCAAGAAATATCAAAATATATTGTAAAATAAAAAAAATCAGGCAAATAATCCTCATATTAGAATTAGAGAGCCTTACTGCGATAAACAATCCGGTAATTTCGTGTATTGACGTATATTTATATCCTTGTTTGGTTATTTGTTTGGACGTTTTGTAAGACAACAAAGAAGAACATCACATCAAATAAAGACATAAGACGCTCAAAACACATTATATAAACACCAAATGACTTATACGGAATGATCCTGTCAGGCATGGGACACCATCATACTGACAGAACATCAGACAAAGCTCAACGCATTAGCCAGAATCTGTCAAAACTCAATGCACCAACCTCCATCGAGCAGACGAGATAAAACTCATCCAATGAGTCAGCATCAGATATTCATCGAATAAAACCTGACGTAAAACTCGTGGAATGAGGTACTGTCAGAGAGACCTAAAATATACAATAACATCATTAAAGTTCTTTTTGTTAGAACCCAGAGGTCAGATAGCAAATATAACCTAATAACGAGAACAAAATGCGCCGAAGTTTCTTCGGCACAGTCGAGTTTTCTGTATGAGACGCGGTCCACAAAGCTTCAGCTACGGCCCAGTGGTGGTCTGTCCTATAGCGTCGCCAGACGCACTGCTATAGATAACTTTAATCTTAAGTAAGATGATAACAACCGAGGATAGAGGGCTGCAATTTGGTATGTTTGATAATTAAACGGTAGATGATCAACATAATAATTTGCAGCCCTCTAGCCTCAGTAGTCTTTAAGATCTGAGGGCGGACAGAAGAAGTGCGGATGGAAAGACAAAGTCGACACAATAGTTTTCTGTTACAGAAAACTAAGAAAAATAAATTCCCTGAATCAGACGCCATTCGAAAGATTAAACAGGTTATGTTAAATTGATCAAATCAGAAACCATGAGATAGGGGAGATTAAAGTTAATAAATAAATATCACCACAAAATGAAGACACCATAAGCGGTACATCAAGCACCAGACACAATCATGCACCATGGAACATCATCAAAAATGCATCTGACACCATCAGGCACCAACAGACATAAGTCAGATCTCAATGCGAATCAAATGCCTCCATCTGCATCGCCTCTAACGACCTCCCCAACCAACCCCCCTACCCCCCCCAACCCCCAACAAAAAAATGGAATGAATGAATTTGCACTGCAATAATAAATACAAGGCATAATAGTTGAGCAAATAAATGCCTGTTCATCGCTCCGAAATCAAACATGCTTATGGTGAATGACTATCAAAACATTTAATGCGACTATATTGCTTGCAGTATTACATAAGTTATGAACTGCGTTTCCTCCGTGTTTATCACTGATAGAATAATAAGCGAGTTTGTGTGGAAAATGGTTTTTAGTTTGGAAAGTTTCGTTTCCGTCAACTTTCTGCTTTTATTTTTCTCTTTTTTTTCATGACTGGATTCTCTCGTAGCTTCGGGAAGATCGTAAGTCTTACTCCGCATCTATTCACTTTTCAAGTATGGATGTTTTCGGGTGATTAGTCTTGCTTTTAATTCTCTTGTTTTTCATAAGGTGGAAAACAGGCGGTATAAGCGACACAAAAATGTTTTGGCTTTGAAGATCTATGTTACTTGTCTTTTGATTTCTGAATGACACCGATAAAAGTTTCACACAGGTAGACATTAACTTCTTATGAGATCCAATATATAATTTCCCACTTTTAAGACATTAACTTCTTGTGATCTTGTGAGATCCAATATAATATTTTCCCACTTTTATATAACGACAGCAGATTCTGGGAAGATTCTAGTATGATAAAGTTTATAAAAACCCAGTTGCCGGCTGGGCGAGAAAGGAGGCATACCAGTAAAGAAACTTTTGCATCGTGGAAGTGAAGGGAGAGGGTTAGACCCATCTGCTATGCTTACAAGCACTTCCGGCCTTTAATTTAATAGAATAATCAATGAATTGGAAGGTCAAGGAATGTCCTGGATACAGTATGCAGGTTACCCCTCAGTACAGGATTTGGAAGTCCCACAGGAGATATTGAGTAGAATGTAATTGTATGGTGTGAATGGTTCGGTATAATCAGTCTATGATTGTATTTACACTTCAGATCAATGTGGATTCTGATGCAGTGATAATAAAGAATTCTCTGCTTTGGTTTTCTGTAGTATGGTGCGCCTTGCTATATATAAGCGTATATTGTCAGTGCAGATTAATTCTTATTGCTGATACTTCCACAGTCGTTGAAAGATGTGTAAACAAAATGATTGTATCTTCTATTTGAAAAGTGAGGATAAAATATATAGAAGTAAAAAATTATAAATACTAAATAAATCATATATGACAAATGATCAAGATAGGTCGAATTGCACATACTATGATTAAGATAAAAGTGAAGAAACAACCTTTTGATAAAAAAAAAGAACTAGTCACGAAGTTTCAGGGGGTGTTCAATACACAAGCTGCTCTATTTACATTATGTTTAATCCCAGAGATTCAAGTTCAATAATTTTCTTTTGTAAGGATATAAATAAATGCAAGTACATGAATACAATTAAGTATTACTTCTAAGAGTTCCTCGTTGGACGAGTGGGTTAAATGTTCTACCAATTCGGTAGTCGCAAGTTCGATTCCCCGCTCTACCAACGCGGAATCAGAGGAATTTGTTTCTGGTGATTAGAAATCCATTTCTCGATATAATGTGGTTCGGATCCAACAAAAAGCTGTAGGTCCCGTTGCTTAGGTAACCAATTGGTTACTAGCCACGTAAAAAATTTCTAATCCTTCGGGCCAGCCCTAGGAGAGCTATTCATCAGCTCGGTGGTCTGGTAAACTCAGATATACTTAAGAGAATGACAGGTGAAAGTCACTTTTTTGTAAGAAATGAAAGACAATTCTATTAACAATTAACCATCTACATAGCCTGTTATTATGAGCATGATCGATACGATTAAATTCATACACCAGAACTTACAAGATTGTGGACTTGTCGAATGCCAAGCATTCTTTTCGAAACAGGAATCTTATAGTGCTGCAACAGTTTATAACAGCATTCATCATGAGAATTTGTTGGTAATAGCTTAACTAGCGATAATAAGTAGTGATAATGAGAGCAGTAATAGTGTAATAACCGCATTACTGTTATTATAAATAAAATAAGTGATAACAGAGACAAAATAGAATTAATAATAGACTGCGTTAGTCATAAATGAATTAATGGGAGTAATTTTAGTGTGGTAACAATACTATCGACAGTACATAAAATAGTGATCGTTTTGTCATTTGCAGCAACAACAACAACAACAACATCAATGAATGATATTAGCGACTCTTCAGTAAGAGCAACATTAGCAGCCACAATAACAATAATGCTAATACGAAAAGTAACGAAGCGGACGTTGGCCGTGTCAATATATCGAGCTCTCTTTTCTGAAATAAGGACTCGGGGTTTGTATAGGCCCACCTCCTCCGCCCGCCTAATAATATCTGCAGGCCTCGTGTTGACTTTCCTCCCCTTTTGATTCGGGTCCTGAATAAGTTACTTAGCGCAGATCATATTTTAATTACGGTCTCTCTCTCTCTCTCTCTCTCTCTCTCTCTCTCTCTCTCTCTCTCTCTCTCTCGTTTAGAAAAGGTCTTTTTGAACGAGAATTCTTTTCTCTCTTTCAGAGCGACAAGTCGTGGCAGGAGGAGGAGGAGGAGGAGGAGGAGGAGGAGGAGGAGGAGCCGTTGATGCCTTTCTCGGGCGATGAAAAAGAAACGTCCTTATGTTCAAATTAGTTTCCTCGGAGCTGTTTGGACCTTATCAAATATTCAGTCGCACCGGCATAAAGTGTTATTCCAGAACAACGAATAATTGAACGAGGGCTCCTCCCGTCCTCGATCCCAGGGTCCTGCCCCTGTCCCTATCCCCCTACCCGACAGCCATCCGTCTCTTTCTTTTCTGTATACAGGATCCTTTTTTTCATGTTTGTTGTTGTAGTCTCAGGTCTTTTTATTTCTTTTTTCCCCTCCTCTTTCTCCCCATTGAAAAGAATGAGAAATCTCTAGCAGGCAGATTTTAATTATTTCCGTGAGTGAGATATTCATGAAGAATACAGCGGAGGGGGGGTGGGGTGGGGATCCAAGACCCCCGTCCGTCTCTCACGACACCTGTTTACATAAAAGATTTCCCCAACATATCAAAGATTCCAAATGAAGCATCCCAACCCCGGAGCTCCATCGGAGGAGCACTTCCGCCCTTACGCCGGGGCGGCTCTGGGGTCATTGCGGGCCGCGGGCAAGGGGACAGGAGGGTTGCGCCCTTTGGAATCGTCACATGGGGAAAGGAATAATTCCGGGGGGCTGAGCTACATCAAATATTTGCTCTTCATGTAAATGCCTCGAGTCTAAACTAAAAATCCCCGACAAGTTAAAACTGTAATTAGAAGATTTTTCACAGGGATGATCCCGGATTTTTGATGAAGAGAAAGCTGGTTGAATGGATTAGAGGAGAGGCAGGTAGGAGGAGGAGGAGGAGCAGGAGGAGGCGGCGGCGAGGAGGTGGTGATGGTTGGAGGAAGAGGAGGAGGAGGAGGAGGTAAACTGTAGGAGAAGCAGGATAAGGCTGGCGGAGGAGCAAGAGGAGGAAGGTAAGATGCGGCGAGGCAGGAAATACCGAATGATAGACTTCGTTTGCACCGAAGACACGAGAAAAGTTGACAGAGAAGATGGAGCGAAGGAAAATGGAAGAGAAACGCTGTAAAAGTAGTGGTTCAATGAATAGTCAGACAAACGATGGAGAGAGAGAGAGAGAGAGAGAGAGAGAGAAAGAGAGACTTTTTTAAAAGAAGCGAACTCCAATGGTAAACATAACGTAAGGTATGAGAAGAAAAGAGAGCGCCTGGGATAACCATTCGCAGAAACCTCAGTACACAACGCGAAGGAAACAAGACCCAGTAAAAAAGGAAATGGAAACAGTGAAGAAATGGAAGCAGATTGACGATGCTTTCAGGAATAAGAGAATTAATAGCAGAATAAAATCCAAACTTTCAAAAGAAAAGGTCTTCGAAGTCGAAGCAAACAGAAGTTAAGAGGGTTAATCAATTACGGAGACAGAGGTAGTTTAGCTGTTTATTTAGACCTAGGCCACAGAGAGATGTGGGGCCTATCGCCATCCAGTCCCAAAAGAATGACCAAACAGTACCCAAAATAAGCAGAAACAGTGAAACAGAAGATGAGGGCTCAATCCCACTTTATAAATTTGTCCCTTTACTTTTCGATCTATATCGGACCTGAGTTAGAAAACGACATTAAGATGCCCATTCCCCAAAAAATACATTTTAGACCTAATAGAATGGCAAACCAAGTGAAAATTTGAATATATCGAGGTGGATCCCGTCTCTAAAGCTCAGTGAAATAGGGGGTATACACACGCACACACACTATACATATATATATATATATTATATACTATATATACATATATACCATATATATATATATATATATATATATATATATATATATATACATATATATACATATATATATATATATATATATATATATATATATATATATATATATATATATATATATATATATATATATATATATATATATATATATATATATATATAGTGTGTTTGCGCCATTCATATATTTCACCAAGCTATAATAACAGAAACATATGCTTAAATAGAACTAAACATTTCGTAAAAAACACCGAATACAAATTGGTTGCAAAATCAGTGAAACCTATTTACCAGTGAAAGGAAAATGAGAAATCACAAGCTTTGGGGGAATTTCCAGTTTAGGAGATCAAAGGAATTTACCGGAAAGGAAAAAAAATGAATCACGTCATTTATAAAATAGATGAACGCTGCTTTCATAACGACCAGATTTCCAAGCGCCCAATAAAACGAAGTAATTCTGCTTTTGGTTTTACTAATCCTTTGAAATTCGGAAATAATTTTAGAATTCAAGACTTTGACCTCGAATGTGCTAGGCCAGCGGTTCTCAGCATTTTTTTTTTTGGCCCATGCACCTTTTCACCTTATGTCAGAATGTTATTCCCCCTAGGCCCCCTTTCCAAAATTGTCTGCCTCAAAAGGTGCATACCAAATAATATGCACCAAAAATACTAACTAAAACCCACAAGCTAGCTGCTAGAAAGCCCAGTGTGCCCTTTCAGTAGTGCAGACCGAAATCCATCCATAAGGAGGAATTCCTGCCTGGCTGAGAACCACCGAGCTACGGTATCAGATTTTATGCTTAATATGTATTCTTCACTTCCTAGTGTGTGTTCTAGTCATTCTGAGTTGTAAATAAATAGTTGTGTTTTTCTCTGATGATTTACTTTCTTTCTCTTTGGGTTTTACAAAGTATGTTCAAACTCTTTCTGGATGTAAAGTCATAAATTCAGAAATTTCAATGAAACTCCATTTACAGTAACTTACAGTAGTTTTGGAAACAATTCAAAATGCCCATGAGAAAATATTTCCTCCTGTTAGACCCGAAACATTATGAAGTTTACAATTATCTTTACGATAAACAAAACACCATGAGCCGAATGTTGTGATATTATAAAAGAGAGAGAGAGAGAGCTTTCTAGTGCCATCAAAATTCCCTTTCAGAAAAACTCTACGAGATGCTTTACTTTCAGCGCGGGTCTCTAGTAAGAAGAAGAAAAAAAAAAAAAAAGTTCACGAATGTGTTGGAGTCTTCACCTTGATTTTCAGGAACCCTTGATTAGAATGGTGGAAGATTTCACTAGACTACGGTAGATCTTTCATTTGAGTGTCTTGTTCACTGGGCCAAAAGAATAATATTAATAATAATAGTAATACTACTACTAATAATAATACTAATAAAATCTAAGTGGATCTTGTTTGTCGTCCCCAGGGTGACAACAGGTCAGACATTTCACAGCCACCCACCACTGGAAACCGGCTTGTCCGCCCCATATAATAATAATAATAATAATAATAATAATAATAATAATAATAATAATAATAATAATAATAATAATAATAATAATCATACTTGTGGCTTACCTGAGCTTGTTAATTATTATCTACTATCAATACTCAATATACGAAAATAAAATCTATGAAACACAGGTAAGCCTCTGAATACTTCTAACATGACGGGGGTGATAAGAACTAAAAACGTTCAATTACAATAAAAAGGAGCCTAAATTCTTTTGGAAAGAATAACAAGAACGAAAAACGCTTGATAGTGATCGCAAGAGCTCAAGATGTTTGATAGGTACAACAAGAACTATTCTAGCTATTAAAACTCTTGACAGGAATAACAGTGAAATGCTTGATAGGAAAAAAAGTAATGTATAATGGAGCTAATAAAACTCTTGACAGGAAGGACAGTGAAATAATTCATGGGGCAAAAAAAAAAAAAAAATTTATATTCGGGCTAATAAAAATCTTGAAAGGAAAAACAATGAAATAATTGGATGGGGCAAAAAAAAAAAAAAAAAAAAATTTATATTCGGGCTAATAAAAATCTTGAAAGGAATAACAATGAAATACTTGACAGGACAAATAAAAAAGTAACATATATTCCAGTTAATAAAAATCTTGAAAGGAATAACAGTGAAATGCTTGATTTGTCAAATAAAAAAAAGTCACGTATATTCGGGCTAATAAAACCTCGAGAAGAATAAGTTCCTCGTTGGACGAGTGGTTTGAGTGTTCGCCTACCGGTTCGGATCCTACAATAAGCAGTAGGTCCCGTTGCTAGGTAACCAATTGGTTCCTAGCCGCGTACAAATATCTAATCCTTCGGGGTCAGCCCTAGGAGAGCTGTTAATCAGCTCAGTGGTCTAGTTAAACTAAGATATACTTAACTTGAAAGGAATAAAAGTGATATGCTTAAAAGGACAAATAAAAAAAGTAACGTATATTCGGGGAAATAAAAATCTTTAAAGAAATAACAGCGAAATGCTTGATAGGATAAACAAAAATAACGTTTAACAGAGCTAATGCAAAAAAAAAAAAAAAAAAAAATATTGCCATAAATCATTAAATTTTGAAAAAGTTTACAAGAAAATTGGGATAAAAAAAAACAACTCATGAATATATGATAGAACTAGTAGAAAGTGAATTTCTTCCATGAGATTCAAAAGTGTTTCGTAACTATTTCTTATGAAATAAAGGTTTCCAGCTCTTGCTTTGTGTTCATTTTGCTTAATTCCCTTCCTCTCTCCTCTCCTAACAATCGCTTCACAGTGCAACTGCGAGGTCTTCCTTCTGTTGCACCTTTAAAACCTTTTACTCTTAATTCAGTTTCAGCGGTGAATAACCGCATGGATCCCAGCACTTAGCCTTTGACCTAAATTTAATTTTTCATGTCCATAACCTGTCCTCTTATTAAAGATTAATTTCCTTCGTGCAATATTACCCCTGCTCTTCCTGTATCCTTTTCATTTTCTTTCGGCCGTTTTAGAAATGCTCTTAAAGTTACCATTCCTTTCGTATTTTAATATTCTGGATAATATCTATATATAAAAAAGTAGTAATATTAACTAGTACTTTTTCATTTTTTCCTACAGGTCGAGGACTTGGACTGACATCTTCGACATCATCACTCAACACTCTTGAACAAATCAATATTGAATTTTTTTTTTTTTATTCACGAGTGCATTATTTTTCAAAAGACAAGAGATCTTCTCACTGTTATCTAGTCTCTGGGTGTGATAAGTAGCTTGAAAAAAAGATGCAAAGCGAAATGGGTATGCATTGTAACTGTCCCTGCGACGTCTCTTCTTCTCTACTTCCAAATATTTTCTGATCCACTTCGCCATTTATGGCTTGAAATTAGAAAGGGAGTGAACTGTTCTCCTTTGAAGGCGGGATTCGAATCCGTTCTCTTCAGAAGACTGAGGTTAACGTTTACACAGCATCACCGCCAAGAAGGACAACCACATCGCGAAAATATGTAAGTTCTAGGTAACTGACCGATTTAAATTTATTCTATAAGTCGAGGACGATAACTTCTTTCTGACGTCATTTAACGTTAACAAATTAGTCAGCCAGTTAATCACTAAAAATAAAATCTTAACCGACCAACGTCAGCTGCACTGAGGAATAATTACGAACAGGATTTTGTTTTCGGTCTAAAATGTTCTTTGTCATGCTCGAGAGGGAGCTATTCTGAATTTCAGATAATTTCGCAATAAAAGGTCCATTTTTTACCACTTTATATTTGGAAGCTGATCCTTGCAGTCATCAAAATTTGGAGGATTTACTCCTACAAATGAGTAACTGGAGTCTCAGTTCTTATAATGAATGTTCAAGACCAAATCTCCGGAATTTTTGTGTCTCAGACTCTTATGATGAATGCTTGGAGACCAAAGCCACTTTTTTCATGAATATATTCGATTCAAAAATACTGTGGGTTTTCGAGGATCCGATAGAGCCTGTTTTTCGTGGAAGACTGGAGGTATGACTTTCTTGCCTAGAATATTTGGAGATCAGGGCCTTCATATACTGAATGTTTGGAGGCCAACACCTTATCATGACTTTATGGAAGTCAGAACCTACTTATTTTGAAATGCTCCTGGGTCAGAAGCCCCTTATCCCGAAGGTTTGGGAGGTCAGAGCCTACTCATCCTGAATGTTTGGCGACCAGGACCTTTCTATCCCAAATGTTTGGAGGTAAGGACCTTCTTATCCCAAATTTTTGGAGGTCTGGACTTTTTTATCCTGAATGTTTGGAGATCAGGGCCTTCTTATCCTGAATGTTTGGAGACTAGAATCTTCTTATCCCAAATGCTTTGAGGTCAGGACCTTCTTATACTGAATGTTTGGAGGCCAGGAATGTTTTATCCTTAATGTTTGGAGACCAGGACCTTCTTACCCTGAAGTTTTGGAGACCAGGACCTTCTTACCTTGAGGGTTTTTGGTTGAGGACCCCAGGGACCCTTCTTACCCCTTTTGAAGTGTGGAGGCCAGGACCTTCTTACCTGAATGTTTTGGAGGCCGGACCCTTCCCTTGAACTGGGATGGTTCGAGATCAAAATTTCCTTTCCTGAATGTTTAGAAGTCAGAACCTTATCCTGATGTCTGGCGGTGAAACTCTCTAATCCTGAATGTCTGGGGACCAGGACTGTCTTATCCTGTAGGTTTGGAGGCCAGGATCTTCTTATCCTGAAAGTTTAGAAACCAGAATTTTCTTATCCCGAACATTTGAAAGTCAGAACCTTCCTTCTTATCCTAAAGTTTGGAGGTAAAACTCTCTTATCCTGAATGTTTGGAGGCTTTTTTCATACACTGAATGTGAGTCGGTCAGAACCTTCTTATCCATATTTCCTTTCAGTCATTTCGTAGGCTTAAATTCTGCTTCCAAACAAGAGAGACTTAATAATTTTAGGAATGAAAGTGAGTTCCAATTACAATATTTTCACTGTATGGACTAATAACAATAGTCTAATGTTTTGAGGAAGCACTTAAAAATGTTAGTAATTTAGGACCTATTTCGGAATAAAGGAGGTTTTATATCGAGGAATCAAATCAGTAAGTATCTAAAAAAACTTTTCATAGTAATGAGCTCTTATAAAACATTACTTTCAGGAAAATGAGCTGTAATATAGGACTAACACGTGGAAAATTAAAGATAAAGAAAAAACGATTCACAGCTAAGAATACTTTTCCGCTCTCAGGTCCAATAAACTACTGAGGCTAGAGGGCTGCAAATGGGTATTTTGATCATCCACCCTCCAATCATCAAACATATCAAACTACAAGCATCTAGCTTATTTTAGGGTAAAGTTAGTCGTGGATTGTACATCTGGCAGTGCTTTCCGGAGGCATCGGACGCACCCTCACTCTAATGTAACTGATGAGCAACTGAAGCCTACCGGTCATGGTTTTATACAGCATTATGCGTTGTACAGAAAACTCAACTGCGCAGAAGAAACTCCGGCGCATTGATTACTTGTTAGTTTTCTGTAAAAGAAAACGAATGTGACGTCTTCGTCGGTCCGTCCGCACTTTTTCTGTTCACTCTCAGAGCTTAGAAACTACTGAGGCTAGAGGGTTGCAAATTGGTGTTGATCATCCACCCTCTAGTCATCAAACATAGTATATGAAAACCCTCTAGGCTCAGTAATTTTCATTTTATTTAAGGTTCAAGTTAGCCATAATCATACACCTGGCACCTCTATAGGTAGCAACAACACAGGCCACCACCGGAGCGTGGCTGAGTTTCATGGGCCACGGCTCATACAGCATTATGCTTCGGAACACGTTCTACTTGTTTCCTGTAAGGAACACTTGTAAAACTTCTTCCTTACAGTATAGTGAATAAGTCAGTTCACCTCACCAGCGAAAAGAACAACAATCCAAGCCAGCCAGAGTCAGCGACACTCGGAACCGTTTGGAGATTCATGAAACACGTTCCGGGCAGCTCGCTTCTTTCAGAAATCCGATATTTCAAAGCCATATTCATTTAGATCATAATTCGAATGGGAAAAACACACGAGCCAATCCGTAAATGGAAATAAATGAATAAGTTTCAGTTCCACACGCATGTACCTCAGAAATCCGAATCAATATACCAGAGCAGGAGAGTTTGGAAAAAAAAAAAAAAAGAAGAGCGAGGACCAATCAACCGAGACGAAATGAAAAATCAGTCGATGTAATTATATGCGACGATATTCGCGACAAATGACCCGTAAAGAGAGAGAGAGAGAGAGAGAGAGAGAGAGAGAGAGAGAGAGAGAGAATAATGAATAATTCCGTGAAATGACATAAGAGAGAATTATTGCCAATCTGAATCATTTCATCTGACTGTGCCAGCCAGCCACCATTACATTTCGCAAGCAGCATTTAACAATTATTTTGCCGTTTTAATGACTTCCTTTCAACATTAAATTAATATTTTTTTTTATCATTTTTCCCATATATAGATTAAGAGAAATACTGTGTCACCATGCACATCAAACACAAATTTCTGATTAATCAATGATTATTTGAGATGTCCTAAGAATCAGAGTAAATAACCTTGATACGAGTTTTCAAAACAATGAACACTTAACAAATTTAACCAATTCATCGTAAAATTAATGTTACACCAAAACCTTTAGGTAGTTGAAGTTTGCTTAAAATATATAGTAGTATATATATATAATATATATATATATATATATATATATACACACTCACACACATATAAATATATATATATATATATATATATATATATTATATATATATATATATAATATGTTATACACACATATATAGACAGATGTACATACATATATTACAGTAATATATTTATGTATATTTATTCACATTAAACATAATTTGTAATAAACATTTACATATAAATCTTACAATCAAACATATAACAATAAATATAAACACTATCTACATATATATACATATCGTATATATATATATATATATATATATATATATATATATATATATATATATAAATATATATATATATATATATATATATCATGCTAAAAACTGAATTCATAATGAAATGACTTAACTTACAAGGTAGCTTCAGCAACCTGCCTCTCCTGAAAAAGAAAAAAAAAATGCTGCCTTTAAATACACAGAATATAATTCCAATATTAAAATGTGAATCTATGACGGAAGAATATGAAATGAAGTCAAAGCAGACGAATAAACAGGAATAAAAAAGAAGAATATTATGAGAATGTTCCCAATTTTTTAGGGATATATCAGGTGAATATCTCTCTCTCTCTCTCTCTCTCTCTCTCTCTCTCTCATCTCTCTACTCTGCTCTTTTGCGCATCGCGAGAGAGGGCTCTCCAGCTCTTTTGCCATCCGCACTTTTTTATTTCGTGTCTTGTGTGTTTTATGGTTTTTATCCTATTTAACCTTTGCCTCCATGTTGACATTATTCTCATCGCGTAGCGATACCCAGCGTCGCAGCCACTCTCCGCGGATCGAGAACCAGTGCACATATTCCTCCCTGAATTATTCATCGCAAAAAAAAAAAAAAAAAAAAAAAAAGAATGAAAGGAGTAGCCGGACAGACTCACGTTTTAGGCCCTAATTTCGCGTTTTCCAGGATTTTCACCGCTCTCTGCTCTGTGAGGCCTCGTGGGTCATATCCAACAATTTCCATTACCGATGTTCCACGCTCTCCCCATACAGGATCATAATACTTGCGAAGCATCGAGTTTGGGCATGATCGCGAAGGCCGAATAGAAACGATCGGAAGAAAGGTCTCGGTTTTAGCCAGGTACATATCCACCTTTGTGGCGTGTCTAGTACAAGCCCCTTGGGGATTACCGAAAAAAACATAAACAGAAGACTAAAAACATAAACAAAACACTGTAAACAATCATAAAGATAATGACCCGAAATAATTATTAGTCCTAGATAACGGGCCCCTCAAAAACCTTTTGGTCATTATCTAGAAAGATCCAAGGATCGATAGAGGTTCACTAGCATGGCTAGGAAAGGGCTCTTTGCAAAGGGTTTGAAGATACCAGTAACATGGAAAAAGATCGAGCCTTTTCTTAAATGATCTTCTGTCTATAAAAAGACGATTTAAAGGTTAATTGCAAGGACTCCTCTGGTAAAGAGGGTGATAAAACTAATAAAATTTATTAGATTAGAAGAATCGGTGTGGAAAGAATCCGAAAAGTTCATTTAAAAATTAGAAAAGCTCAATGGAAAAGTCTGGGAAGACCCATCGGAAAAAAACCTGAAAAGTCAAGCCTCTTTAGTGAAGGTGAAACGACAACTTGAAAAAAAGGTCAATAAAACATTCAATCAGAAATATCTGGGAAAAGCTAACTGGGAATCTCTGAATCACCACCAGAAAAATCCTAAAGGTTCATTACAAAAGATCTTGGAAAAACTCCTAAAACTCCTATGGAAAGATCCTAAAGACTTGTCAGTAAATATTAGAGAAGACTAAAAAGCTCGTAAAAGTCTCTTAAACAGATGGAAAAGATCTCTACGAAGCAGAACCTGAAAGAATTGCTAAGCAAAGACAGGCAAAGTTCTCTCCGAAAAAAATCGAGAGGCCACTCGTCAGAAATGGTGGCCGAGGGAGCGAGCATTCGAGCGAGTGGATAGTGGATACGATCCTCGGTTGTTCCGACCACAAATGAATGTTCGGTTATTAGCCTTGACTCGATGTTTACCGTGGGAGTAATTGCAAATATTGATGTAATTAATTAGTTTCAATTATGTTCTTGAAATTACCGTTACGGTCGTAATTAACCTTCGTGTTAATGTCGTCGCGACTGTTGATAGCAAATAGTCAATTTCGCTATTTTTGTAATTATTTTCTACCTCGAGCTATTAATTTCGTTCCTCTTTCGTTTCCTTTGGTTGGGGTTTGTCGTAGGGTTTTTAAAGGCTTGGCTCTTTAATTAATTGATCAATTAAGAGTTATTCAAAGGAGAGAGAGAGAGAGAGAGAGAGAGAGAGAGAGAGAGAGAGAGGTCAGGATTACCTCGGTGAGGTCCTCATTGGTGGGATATATACATTTAAACGGAGTAATGATCACTTAAGCCTGTATTCGTTCTCTCTCTCTCTCTCTCTCTCTACACAAACACACACACACACACACCCCAGGTGCGACCCAGAACTGTCGACTAACCACCACCTACACAATGCACTATGAATTTCGACAGAATCTTGCTGGATTTTGGGGAGATCACGCGCCCAATTCATCCCTCCTAGCCCGGTTCTACAATCGAACGTTGGCGAGAAAGTTCAACTAAATGACCAACCACGTCTTCTGTAGTACAAAGTGAGGTAATGAAGGTAAGCTAATAAATCGTTTGGTGGGTGAATGATAGATTAAGAAATTGCTGCCGGAGAGAGAGAGAGAGAGAGAGAGAGAGAGAGAGAGAGAGAGAGAGAGAGAGAGAGAGAGAGAGAGAGAGAGAGAGAGTAGTCTAAATCATAATCATTATCTAAGATGGTTTGGTAATCGTCAGTATGACATTCCCAGATGTATATAAGCTACTTAAGGACAAAGATTAGCAAGCTTTTTCAGTAACTTTTTGCTGTTGGTGATAAATTCTGCAATGTTGAGTATAAACCAGTCTAATTTGAAAAAGACATTTTTATTTGTTCACCCTGATGCCCAAAATGCGCATCTTACTAAACAATCTAAGGCAGTGAAGTACACGAATAAGTTGTTTGTCGTCTTTTACATCTTTCTTCCAGACGTTGAAACTGACAGAAACGAAGATGACAGCAGACTTCGAGCATTCAGATATATAATGACAACTGTCCACTCACACGACACTTATGCGAATAGAATTTCACATGCTCAAAATTGAATATAAAAAAATATATTTGAAAAAACTTACACGGAATCACGAAGTTTGTATTTAAATGGACTAATTAGTTAATTAATTTATGCTCACACATACTAGTGAACACATTTTCAATTTGATGACTGCAAATGTAAGTTAATAAATATTTAGATTAGCTAAACTGTAAATATTTATAGTTTTAATTTGGATATCTTTTGCACTTTCCATAAACTGAGCAGGTCAAGGCCTTAATAATGTATGAGCATGGTGTCAAGATAGTCTAAACAAGCACATAATTTATCTAAAGCACAGAATTTATTGACAGTTTAATAATCTGCCACGATTGTTCTACTTTCGTTTTACGGTACACCTTACACAAATACACCAATATATTATATATATATTTATTTATATATACATATATATATATATATATATATATATATATATATATATATATATATATATATATATATACATGAGTATATACGATACTACAGAGTACACAACGATACTCAATACCACGAAAGCCACCAAGAGGTTCTAATCTAATGCTGTCATCAAGGACGAGGCAGTGACGTCAAATGAAACGTCAGGACCTACGTCACGAAGGTGAAAACCATGCATTCAGGATCTTCTCCTTATACCATGTATTCAGAATTTTCAGTTTTACACTATGCATTCTGGGCTTGATCTTGATACCTTGCATCCCATCACGTTCCATATCTTCGTGATTCAGTTACACATTATGTATGTAGGTATGTATGTGTGCATATATATATATATATATATATATATATATATATATATATATATATATATATATATATATATATATGTGTGTGTGTGTGTGTGTGTGTGTGTGTGTGTGTGTGTGAATGTGTATGTAATTATCACTGCCTCAACAACCGGCTGCAAAACCTTTTACAAATAACACTCATTTCCAGCCCCGTCTCTTAGTTTCCATTCAAGTGAGTCTTGCTATATGACCAAGACATCTCTCCTTCAGTTTTACCTTATCTGAAACACGATCTAGTACGATCTGGATTATTATAAGGATGTGACAGTGCAACGTAACCGACAAGATTTTCTTAATGTGAGAATTAAACTGTAGGAAGAACAACTGAAATCACGGCAAGACTAGTGAGAAATATCACAGGGGTAATTTCGAGTCCACAACCCCTGGGAGAATGGTTTGTGGTAATGTCAGTTGGAATAACTAGAACTACTAGGATAAGAACTAGAAGGGAGGCAAGAACTTGGTTGGATTTGTGGAAGATAAAACACAGGAGAGCTACGTGTGGTGGAATTTCTCAGAAGGCCGTTTTCGTTGAACGGTGCTGAAAGCTTTGGCGATGAGGATGAGGATTAGGATCATATTACACACACATATATACAATATATATATATATATATATATATATATATATATATATATATATATATATATATATATATATATATATATATATATCCAAACAGTGGTGGCCACAGCCGTTAAGTTTACCCTCGAAAAAGAAAATGAAAATCAGCTTTTTTTTTTAGACGTCCTTGTTTTAAGA
>NC_087216.1:39185826-39198326 GCF_015104395.2 Macrobrachium nipponense
TGGAATGGACATTTCAACTTGTTTCACATGAATGTGTGCACATAACAAATAACAAAAATGACCGTACAATAGTTTCACAGGCATGCGTTACTGCCATAATTTGCATAGATATTACAGCTCGGCTCAGTTATTTCATCAGGCTTAGCTGGCATTCTCACCTTAATTGGCAATTTGAGGCATAGATAACAGGGGTAGTGTTGTTACTCAATTACAAGTGTTGTATTCATATTTGTATGGGCTATACTAATATTGAACGCTACGCGCGCACACACACATACATACATATATATATAGTATATATATATATATATATATATATATATATATATATATATATATATATATATAATCCACACATCAAAGGGTACTATAGTAGGCAGGAGAAGGGCGCAGGAACATATACACATCCATTTGATACATTTATTGTCAACGCGTTTCTTGACCCATGGTCACATCATCAGGACATCTATATAAAAAGGAATCCGAGCACATAATTAACAGAAACATATAAAGCATAAGAAAACTTAAAATGGAAACTAAGTTAAACTTAAATACTGAATCACACTTAAATACATTTACACATTAAAAAACCAAGAAAGCTTAAAATGATCCTTTAAAAACTAAATTCAATAAAAAGAAAAATAAAAAAAGGTAAAAACGAACTTAAAATGGAGAGCAAGGCGCACCTCTCAAATGACAGAGACAAACGCACTAAAAGAATACACAAGAACAGAAAAAGAGGGCGGACAAATATAAACAAACAAGCTAGTTATGCTAGGAACAGGGAACAGCCGATGATTGGCAATTTAACGTAGGTACAATTCTCTTTATTAGCAGACTTTCCAAGAGAAGCAGTTCTCCAGGTTCCTTGACTTGGCCAATTATTTTAAAGTGTCATATTTGATCGATGTCTTGCAACTTCTAGCGTGCGATCTTATATTGGAAAGTTCGGGATTAGACAATCTGCAGCCCGTACGATAACTCACGCCCATGTGAGAATCGGCCCTGACCTTGAGGAGACGCCGAGTCGAACCAACGTAATTCCCGGAACTACATCCGGGGCACTTGTACTCATATTACGACGCCCCGACGTCATCAAAGGACAGAGCCGATCCTTGAAGGGAAACAAAGAGCCAATAGTTTTAGGATTTTTTGGAATTATTTTATATTT
This sequence comes from Macrobrachium nipponense, assembly GCF_015104395.2. Lineage (NCBI taxonomy): Eukaryota > Metazoa > Arthropoda > Malacostraca > Decapoda > Palaemonidae > Macrobrachium > Macrobrachium nipponense. The sequence goes on from NC_087216.1 coordinate 39,186,998, forward strand.
AGAGCACCAATATGATTTTCAATAAGTTTTAGCACACTGCTTGGCAAAGTTTTGATTGCTGGGTAAAAAACAAAAGCTTGCGTATATAGTAAGTTTTAGGTACGTTACATTTAGGTGTTAAGGGTGCAAGTTTTTTATCAAGAACTTTCTTAATAACCTTAAGTACTAGATGGGCAGGGAAACAGTTGTTACGGAAGTAGTGCTTAAGGAAGAGAATTTCAGATTGAAAAGAGAGCCAATTAGAAGTTAGAGATAGAGCCCGATGTACCAAGGTATGCACAGAATTAATTGTAAAATTAATAAAGCAAAAACTATAAAAATTGGAGCCGAGTCCGGTGAATGTACTTTTCCTAAAATGGTCGTGTTCAAAATGATCATTGTCCTTAGTAACTAAAACATCAAGGAAAGCCAACTTACCGTCTTGTTCTTTTTCAATAGTAAAATAATATTATTATGGAAGTTGTTGGCTAGGTTTAGGAATCTGTCAGCAATCATATTTCATTTTTTCAATAGAACGAATGTGTCGTCTATATACCTGGCGTAAAATAAAATAAGGGACAGAAGGACAAGGGGCACTCCTCCATTACTTGCTCCTCCAGGGAACACATGAAAATGTTGGCAAAGGTGGGGCCGAGGGGAGACCCCATCGCCATCCCATCGATCTGTTTAAAAAGCTGGTTACTAAAAACAAAGGCCGTGTCCAGCACGGCTAATTCTAAAAGTGTTTTAAAAGATTCATAATTAAAATTACAATATATAAAGTCAGGTGTAGGGAACAATTTTGGTTAAAATAGATCAATGGTCTCCCTCACAGGAACGTTAGTAAAGAGGGATTCTACATCTAAACTGACCATATACAAATCTGAGTCTTGTGAGAGGATCTTAGTTTTAAAATCTTCGGAGTTTCTTAGGGTATATTCATCCGGTCAAACGGCTCCAATAAAGGTACCAGAAACTTAGCAAGCTTGTAGTTGGGCGTATTGTATGAGGCTAGGATAGGGCGGAGGGGAACCCCTTGTTTGTGGATCTTAGGCAGGCCGTACAGGATACCAAAGGAGGACCCGCTGGAAAAAGATCATCATAAGTTTCTCATTTATTATTCCTTCAGTTTTGAGAGACCGTAAAAATCTATTGATCCTGTCTTCTATCCGGTAAATTTCTTGATAGTTGGGTTGTCCAATTTTAGTGAATTTGGTGGGATCATCGAGTATCGTGTTCATTTTATTTAAATAGTCAGTTTTATCTAATAAAATACCTACCCCTCTTCCCTTGCTTCCTAAATTCCATAATCACTATGATACCGTTTTTAATTTCTCACAATATGTACTTTCTAAAAGGGAAAAATTTCTCCTCTCATTCGGGTTAGACTTCTGCTTGCCTAACTATAAGCCCAATTTTTGTCAATTCTTTCTACCGTTGGAAATACTGTTCCAACGTATTAAAAGACTCGATCTATGTAAAGATATCTCACGCCTACAAAATGAACTAATGGTAGTCTCTCATAATACGTTGCAAATTAAAACTAAACTGGGCTCCCTTTTTCAGGAAGGAGGATTACGAACTACTCAATAATATATCAAAACGTGAAGACATCATAGTTGTTAGACTGACAAGGGAAGAGGGTAGTTATTTTAGATAAAACTGACTATTTAAATAAAATGAACACGATACTCGATAATCCCACCAAATTCACTAAAATTGGACAACCCAACTATCAATAAATTTACCGGATAGAAGTCAGGATCAATAGATTTTTACGGTCTCTCAAAACTGAAGGAATAATAAATGAGAAAACTTATGATGATCTTTTTTCCTGTACGGCCTGCCTAAGATCCACAAACAAGGGGTTCCCCTCCGCCCTATCCTAGCCTCATACAATACGCCCAACTACAAGCTTGCTAAGTTTCTGGTACCTTTATTGGAGCCGTTGACCCGGATGAATATACCCTAAGAAACTCCGAAGATTTTAAAACTAAGATCCTCTCACAAGACTCAGATTTGTATATGGTCAGTTTAGATGTAGAATCCCTCTTTACTAACGTTCCTGTGAGGGAGACCATTGATCTTATTTTAACCAAATTGTTCCCTACACCTGACTTTATATATTGTAATTTTAATTATGAATCTTTTAAAACACTTTTAGAATTAGCCGTGCTGGACACGGCCTTTGTTTTTAGTAACCAGCTTTTTAAACAGATCGATGGGATGGCGATGGGGTCTCCCCTCGGCCCCACCTTTGCCAACATTTTCATGTGTTCCCTGGAGGAGCAAGTAATGGAGGAGTGCCCCCTTGTCCTTCTGTCCTTATTTTACGCCAGGTATATAGACGACACATTCGTTCTATTGAAAAATGAATATGATGCTGACAGATTCCTAAACCTAGCCAACAACTTCCATAATAATATTAATTTTACTATTGAAAAAGAACAAGACGGTAAGTTGGCTTTCCTTGATGTTTTAGTTACTAAGGACAATGATCATTTTAACACACCATTTTTAGGAAAAAGTACATTCACCGGACTCTGCTCCAATTTTTATAGTTTTTGCTTTATTAATTTTAAAATTAATTCTGTGCATACCTTGGTACATCTGGGCTCTATCTCTAACTTCTAATTGGCTCTCTTTTCATTCTGAAATTCTCTTCCTTAAGCACTACTTCCGTAACAACTGTTTCCCTGCCATCTAGTACTTAAGGTTATTAAGAAAGTTCTTGATAAAAAACTTGCACCCTTAACACCTAAATGTAACGTACCTAAACTTACTATATACGCAAGCTTTTGTTTTTTACCCAGCAATCAAAACTTTGCCAAGCAGTGTGCTAAAATTATTGAAAATCATATTGGTGCTCTAAATATAAAATTAATTCCAAAAAATCCTAAAACTATTGGCTCTTTGTTTCCCTTCAAGGATCGGCTCTGTCCTTTGATGACGTCGGGCGTCCGTATATGAGTACAAGTGCCCGGATGTAGTTCCGGGAATTACGTTGGTTCGACTCGGCGTCTCCTCAAGGTCAGGGCCGATTCTCACATGGGCGTGAGTTATCGTACGGGCTGCAGATTGTCTAATCCCGAACTTTCCAATATAAGATCGCACGCTAGAAGTTGCAAGACATCGATCAAATATGACAACTTTAAAATAATTGGCCAAGTCAAGGAACCTGGAGAACTGCTTCTCTTGGAAAGTCTGCTAATAAAGAGAATTGTACCTACGTTAAATTGCCAATCATCGGCTGTTCCCCTTGTTTTTTTTCATGAGCACCACCTAGCTTGTTTGTTTATATTTTGTCCGCCCCCCCTCTTTTTTCTGTTTCTTGTGTATTCTTTTAGTGCTGTTTGTCCTCTGTCATTTTGAGAGGTGCGCCTTGCTCTCCATTTTAAGTTCGTTTTTACCTTTATTTTTTCTTTTATTGAATTTAGTTTTTTAAGGATCATTTTAAGCTTTCTTGGTTTTTAATGTGTAAATGTATTTAAGTGTGATTCAGTATTTAAGTTTAACTTAGTTTCCATTTTAAGTTTTCTTATGCTTTATATGTTTCTGTTAATTATGTGCTCGGATTCCTTTTTATATAGATGTCCTGATGATGTGACCATGGGTCAAGAAACGCGTTGACAATAAATGTATCAAATGGATGTGTATATGTTCCTGCGCCCTTCTCCTGCCTACTATAGTACCCTTTGATGTGTGGATTATGATTGGCGCTCCCATCTGTGACATCTTCGTTCTACTACGCTATGGATGTGAAGCACCTTTTTTATGCTTTCCTATTCATCTTCAAACTTCGATCTGGCGGACAGACCACATTTCAACAGTTAATTATTTCACGCTATGGACGGGACCACCTACGGAAGTGCCGACAGTTGGAGAAAGTATGTAGAAGAAAAGAAAAAACAACTCTGGATTTGGATTTTCTCCGGTACTGTGCAATTAACAACATCGTTCCGAATTTTATAAGATTTAAAGTGTACAAGACATCTTTATACCATTCTTCCTTTTACGACGATACCACTAAATACCTTCTTAGTTATGAAATTGGTTGTAAACAGAGGGAACACGATAGATTGTGCAAATATTATTCACTCATTAGGTCTGAGGTACTCGACTCTCTCTCCATCATTGATAGGTTCATTTTTATCCGTCTTTTTAACCAAAGTATTCAGAGTTTTTTAAATGGCATACAAAACAGACATGCCAAAAAATTGGCCAATTTAGGTGTCTTGCTTCCTAAATTCCATAATCACTATGATACCGTTTTTAATTTCTCACAATATGTACTTTCTAAAAGGGAAAAATTTCTCCTCTCATTCGGGTTAGACTTCTGCTTGCCTAACTATAAGCCCAATTTTTGTCAATTCTTTCTACCGTTGGAAATACTGTTCCAACGTATTAAAAGACTCGATCTATGTAAAGATATCTCACGCCTACAAAATGAACTAATGGTAGTCTCTCATAATACGTTTGCCAAATTAAAAACTAACTGGGCTCCCTTTTTCAGGAAGGAGGATTACGAACTACTCAAGAATATATCAAAACGTGAAGACATCATAGTTGTTAGACCTGACAAGGGAAGAGGGTAGTTTATTTGAGATAAAACTGACTATTTAAATAAAATGAACACGATACTCGATGATCCCACCAAATTCACTAAAATTGGACAACCTAACTATCAATAAATTTACCGGATAGAAGACAGGATCAATAGATTTTTTTACGGACGGTCTCTCAAACTGAAGGAATAATAAATGAGGAAAACTTATGATGATCTTTTTTCCTGTACGGCCTGCCTAAGATCCACAAACAAGGGGTTCCCCTCCGCCCTATCCTAGCCTCATACAATACGCCCAACTACAAGCTTGCTAAGTTTCTGGTACCTTTATTGGAGCCGTTGACCCGGAATGAATATACCCTAAGAAACTCCGAAGATTTTAAAACTAAGATCCTCTCACAAGACTCAGATTTGTATATGGTCAGTTTAGATGTAGAATCCCTCTTTACTAACGTTCCTGTGAGGGAGACCATTGATCTTATTTTAACCAAATTGTTCCCTACACCTGACTTGATATATTGTAATTTTAATTATGAATCTTTTAAAACACTTTTAGAATAGCCGTGCTGGACACGGCCTTTGTTTTTAGTAACCAGCTTTTTAAACAGATCGATGGGATGGCGATGGGGTCTCCCCTCGGCCCCACCTTTGCCAACATTTTCATGTGTTCCCTGGAGGAGCAAGTAATGGAGGAGTGCCCCTTGTCCTTCTGTCCCTATTTTACGCCAGGTATATAGACGACACATTCGTTCTATTGAAAAATGAATATGATGCTGACAGATTCCTAAACCTAGCCAACAACTTCCAATAATAATATTAATTTTACTATTGAAAAAGAACAAGACGGTAAGTTGGCTTTCCTTGATGTTTTAGTTACTAAGGACAATGATCATTTTTAACACGACCATTTTTAGGAAAAGTACATTCACCGGACTCGGCTCCAATTTTTATAGTTTTTGCTTTATTATTTTAAAATTAATTCTGTGCATACCTTGGTACATCGGGCTCTATCTCTAACTTCTAATTGGCTCTCTTTTCAATCTGAAATTCTCTTCCTTAAGCACTACTTCCGTAACAACTGTTTCCCTGCCCATCTAGTACTTAAGGTTATTAAGAAAGTTCTTGATAAAAAACTTGCACCCTTAACACCTAAATGTAACGTACCTAAACTTACTATATACGCAAGCTTTTGTTTTTACCCAGCAATCAAACTTTGCCAAGCAGTGTGCTAAAATTATTGAAAATCATATTGGTGCTCTAAATATAAAATTAATTCCAATCCAAAAAAATCCTAAAACTATTGGCTCTTTGTTTCCCTTCAAGGATCGGCTCTGTCCTTTGATGACGTCGGGCGTCGTATATGAGTACAAGTGCCCCGGATGTAGTTCCGGGAATTACGTTGGTTCGACTCGGCGTCTCCTCAAGGTCAGGGCCGATTCTCACATGGGCTGAGTTATCGTACGGGCTGCAGATTGTCTAATCCCGAACTTTCCAATATAAGATCGCACGCTAGAAGTTGCAAGACATCGATCAAATATGACAACTTTAAAATAATTGGCCAAGTCAAGGAACCTGGAGAACTGCTTCTCTTGGAAAGTCTGCTAATAAAGAGAATTGTACCTACGTTAATTGCCAATCATCGGCTGTTCCCCTGTTCATAGCATAACTAGCTTGTTTGTTTATCTTTGTCCGCCCTCTTTTTCTGTTCTTGTGTATTCTTTTAGTGCGTTGTCTCTGTCATTTTGAGAGGTGCGCCTTGCTCTCCATTTTAAGTTCGTTTTTACCTTTATTTTTTCTTTTATTGAATTTAGTTTTTAAAGGATCATTTTAAGCTTTCTTGGTTTTTAATGTGTAAATGTATTTAAGTGTGATTCAGTATTTAAGTTGAACTTAGTTTTCCATTTTAAGTTTTCTTATGCTTTATATGTTTCTGTAATTATGTGCTCGGATTCCTTTTTATATAGATGTCCTGATGATGTGACCATGGGTCAAGAACGCGTTGACAATAAATGTATCAAATGGATGTGTATATGTTCCTGCGCCCTTCTCCTATATTATATATATACATATATATATATATATATTATATATATATATATATATGATAAAGGTATAAGCCACGAGGGGTAATAAACAACTCTGTTGTTTATTTTCCCTCGTGGTTTATACTTTATTTATGGATTTATCACGTTCCAAACTTTCGTGATTCAGTTATACATATATATATATATATATATATATATATATATATATATATATATATATATATTATATATGTGTGTGTGTGTGTGTGTGTGTGTGTGTATGTGTGTGTGTGTGTGTATTTATTCATGAGTGTGTAATATACTGTTAGGAAAACCAGAACAGAGGATTTGATCCGGATCGGTTTCGTCTATTCGGGCAACAGAAAGAAAGTAAAGAAATCAGCGTCATGCCACTGTTTTGATGAGCATTTCGTGACTGTAGTCTTGAAAATACTGTTGATGAAATAAGGTATCATGAAGGGTATGGGCAAGAAATGAAAATATCCTCACGCTGCATTAGTCTATGCGACGAGAATGGATGAAACTTCATAGCTATTCCTCATCGAATTAAAGGAATAATAATACCAGGAATTCATGTGACACATTCTGTCTTGGTCAGAGTGGTAGATCACTGAAAATAGAATTGAACAGGATGCGAAATGTGAGAGACATGCACTGGATAAACTGTGATTTTCTCACATTGAGATCAAAATCAAGCTGTTCATTCGCCAGGTGGTGGAAGACTGTGCAAGGGTCCAGACAGCCTTTAATCGAAACTAACCGACCATACTCAGCTGACATGACATAATCTGTTCTCATATTTATTACATTTTGGAAAGAAATAAAATCGAGTCTAACTCTATAAAGGCATCATTTGCAAAGAACATGAAAACCAGCTCAATACTGCACAAACTGATCCATACGTAAGCAGTTCAATGAGTGTTATCGCCTGTCCACACTAGCGGGCATGCCCGTCGGCCACTTCCAGCTGTTTACATTTTCTCTCGCTTCTGAAGCAGTGTTACCAGACAATCGCATCGTTCTGGCTCCATGCTCTGTCGGTCAGTATAGTGGAACGGGTTATGGGAACAGTGTGTGCCCGTCGGACAGTGCCCTCTAGTGTGGACAGGGCCTTAGAAACACATGGAAAAGATTCATTAGAAGCAGCGACTTCGACGAGGGATTACCTGATAAAAGAGGAAGAATGTACAAACTTGATCCACATATTTTAAGAGAACTGTGTTGAATGAATAAATCTCAAAAGGATGTAGTTTTAACACTGGTGTAAATGATATTTTACAAAATGTAATACTCTGTGCTAAGTGTCTTAAGAGAACACGTTTCATGAACACCTCTCCTTTTTTTTTTTAAATGTGTTCGCATATTTTGTACTTTAATCCTACCATTTATGTAACGTAAATTTCTTCTATGATCTACTACTTCTCTTGTTTAGAGATATTCCCGAGGTCCACACCAGACCCGCCAATCCTTTTCGCCCCTTAACACATTTCTGGCAAAGCCCCTTGCTGGCATATAACAGCTTCATCTAATTCAACCAACCTGTCATATGACAGTTCTTTGGAAAAGTCTTAAGGTATTCGGCATTCAACTTCACGTGTTTCCGAGTCAAATGCGCGCCTGTGGAAGCGCGCGTGCACACACACACACACACACACACACACACATATATATATATATATATATATATATATATATATATATATATATATGAGAAATAATTTTCTGCTACCACTTATGTATACTAATGTTGAAAATGGGCTTTTACATGAAATGAATAATCACATTTTTTGTAAATTAAAAAGTTACAGTTTCACAACCAGTATTTACATCCCAGACTAAGACATGATCTTTCCTGACGAAACCAGCGCAAGAAGAAGAATGCGAAGAATGAGAAGACGATGGATTAGTTAGGAGTGAGAGCAGAGAGAGAGAAAGAGAGAGAGAGAGAGGGAAGGAGTTCGAGGAGGGTATGAGAGAGAGGGATGGACGGGGGTAGGGGAGTGTCGGGGGTGAGGGTTACCTCTTCCCCCTTTCACACTCGAAGGGAGCCTCGGAAGCCTTTGATGATGGAAATGCAAATTCAGTCGATAGCGTTAAAAATTCATTACAGTCGAAATCAAACGGTTTCTGGCGTCTTTGTGTGTGTGTGTGTGTGTGTGTGTGTGTGAGGGATTTGGGCGAGCGTATCTGTCCCAACTTCTTATTCTTCTTTCCACTGTTTCCATTTCTTTTATTCTTTCCCTTCTTCTTTTCGGTTGTCTTTCTTTGAGGTCTTTCTCGTTTCTATTATCTATCATCGTCAATTTTCTTTTTTCACTTGTTTTCCTCAAAGACCCCTTGTTTTTCTTTATTCTCACTTTTTCGAAATAAGCTCATTCAGAAATTCCAGAATCCAACGACACATACTCCATAAACTTTTATTCCAGCTATTCTTATTCCATGAGTAGCATTCCATTTATCCACATTCCAATCTGAGCTGCCACAAGGGTCTTTATTTATTAAGTTTCCTATTTCCAAGACTCCTTCCCAAGGCATCATCCACAACAAAGATCCTTTTTTAAAAGACTTCTTTCCCGAGAGATCCTTTCCTACAACACTGACTTCAAAGACTCTTTTATTTCAAATATTTCTCTCTAAATATTCCTATTTTAAAGATCCCATTTCTCAAACACTCCCTCCAGCAGTACCTAGTCCACAGATTTCCAAAAATTCCCCTCTCAAATTCCGGCCAAGACCACCATTCCAAAAGACCACCATTCCAAAAGAGGGCCACTCCAAAGACTCCCCTCCTCCCAGAGCCTTCTTTCCCAGAAGACTTCCGCCTCAAAAACGCATCGAGAACCTTCGCCGCCCAAAACTTCCTGAGAGAGACTTCGAAAAAGTCCCGGAAAGTTGCTTCGTCGAGCGACGGACTTCGAAAATAAAGAGAAACATTAAACGAAAAGCGGGCGGTAGTAGTAGTGATGAAACGCATTTCGTGTGTTCGTTAGGGCGATTCGTGTGTTCGTTAGGGGGATCGTCTTCTCAGGTGGAGCCGGTTCAAAGATACACACACAATCACGGAGGCTTTCGCCGGCATCGGCTTGATTGAGGAAAGGGCTGGGATTATATTCGCCTGCCAGTGTGGACTGGGGAGGTTGGGGGGGAGGGGGGCTGAGCGGAAGATGGGAGGTGCTGGTGGATGGAAGAGCATGCTGGTGATTATTGTGTGTGTGTGTATGTTATAGAGACGGAAAGAGAGGAAATGTTGTTCTGAAAAGGAGAGAGAGAGAGAGAGAGAGAGAGAGAGAGAGAGAGGGGTGAGTAATGAGAAAGAGAGAGACAGATAGGAGGATAGTACAGAGAGAGAGAGAAAGAGAGAGAGAGAGAGAGGAAGGCTGTTTCGCGCACACAATTCAAGGGCCCACAAACGTTTTCGGCTCTTGTCGCAATAATGGGTTATTGAATCGAACAGAGTGATATATTGGCTCCCGAAATTTCCATAAACTTTTGTGGCCCCTGCTACGAAATCTTGAAAGACTCTGTTAGTATGCTCCTATTTTATGTTTTCCCCTTTTTGAGTTTACTATAAAAGACAACTGTTGAGATGGCTATTTGTCTGTCCGTCCACACTTTTCTGTCCGCCCTCAGATCTTGAGAACTACAGAGGCTAAAGGGCTGTAAATTAGTATGTTGATAATCCAGCCTCCAATCATCAAACATACCAAATTGCAGCCTTCCACCCTCTGTAGTTTTTATTTAATTTGAAGTTAAAGTCAGCCATGATCGTAAGTCTGGCAGTGCAACAAGACAGGGAACCTGCAGGCTGAGTGTTTCGTACAGCATTATACGCAGTACAAAAAACTCGAATGCGCCGAGGAAACTTCGCACATTTTTTACTTGTTTTAAATTTATGTTAATTTGCAAAATTAGCAAAAATTAATCGTTTGCTTCAGGTATGAGAGTTTATTTTAACACAATAAAGTGAACAATTTATGAAAATCTACTGGGCAACACCACATAATATTTCGCCAAGGGTAACGTTCGAACATACAAGCGAGCACAATCATATACGTTGATGACGTAAAATTCATCACTACTGCTAAGAGGGAAAGTCTTGAAACAGAACTTCAGGCAAGAAATCAATAGCAGCGATGATGGTGATGTTATCGACAATGAATCCACAGGAGAATTCCTGCAAAAACCGACACCCACTAAAAAAGAAAAAAAAAAAAAAAAAAAAAGGAGGACAAATCCGAACCGTCATAATCACCACCCCTATTTGTGTTCCCTTTTATGAAAAGCGAAAAATGAAAAAAAGAAAAATCTAATAATAAAAACCTTAATGAAATAAAAATTGTCCCAGTGTCCAGCGTCGAGCATTGTTCCATTACACGAGTCCGGCCTGGAACGCGAAATTCAAACGCTGTTAAAATCAAACTGTGATTGATGTTGTTATATTTGTGGAAGTGCATTGTGCTGCCGGATTTAATTTTCGGATCCCTGCAACATGTTATATATTGGCACCAAATGGACAGACTTTTATTATTAGGTTGCCATAACTCGCCTTTTGTGCGTTTCGGCTCTTTTGATATCGACAGAAATTCGGGCTTTCAAGCTTTTCTGATTTGTTGGTAATGATACTGAACGGCATGGCATGCGAGGCCCTGCTCAAATATTAAGAAGCTGTTTCATTTCTTAATAAAATAATATGAGGCATGCGAAGCTTTTGAGCTTTGCAGGCAACGATATTGAACATCAC
>NC_087216.1:39203326-39228326 GCF_015104395.2 Macrobrachium nipponense
GACGTACAATACCATATACCTATATTCCTGTACTATGGGAAACTAAACCCTTTCCACCGAAATTCTCGTAGCGTGAGCATAACCCCACGCACTGCAATTCCCGTAGCCTGGAGTTATTCACGCTCTTTAGCGTTATGTCACATTGGAGAACGTCGATAAGCGAACGGGCCAATAACGCGAGAACCAATCAGGAAGTTCGACGAGAATTCTCCCATTCTGGATATCGTCGGCCCAGTTGTCAGAGGTACGATAACAATCCTGTTTTCATGAAGTTTTCGTTAAGAAGTGATACGGCCATCTTGGAATGCATTTAAAGCAGAGCCACATGAACTTACTGCTTTTGACATATTTTCTGAGGGTTTGCTACGTTTCGGCATAGCCCATTTGGCGCTGCCGTTTCGGCGTCAGAAAACTAATATCACTATTCGGCGTAGCCGTTTAGGCGTCAGATTGTTTCGACGTCTTTGTTCGATTAATTTTTCTAGAAAAATGCACCACGTCCTTTCTGAACTTTATTCAGAAAAATAAAACAGTAAAATTTTTTATATTATTAAAAGACTAGTGGAATAATGTAAATCAAAAAACTTGAATTGGGAAAAATATAAATTTATTCACTTAGAGAATAAAGAATCCTATTAAAACAATAATGGGATAATGGTCGAGAGTTAAAAAACTTGGAAATGGAAAAAGACATTATTTAGAAAAATAACAAAATTTAGTACAGTTTTTTAACCTTAGGAATTAATTTTTCATTTCGTAATTATGAGCAATACCCTTCATGAATTCAATAGGCTCTGATGACTCAACTTCCATTACTATTTTTTTTTTTTTTTTTTTTATTCTTTTCATCAGCATTTCTATATTTCTTAAGCTTTTTGGGAGGTGGATATCCAGATATTAAATTATCAAGAAATGTATCACGTCCTTTCTGAACTTTCCTCAAGGCATCAATAAATAGTTAGTGCGATCTTCATCATTTACAGTGCGTTCATAAAGGTTCCAGATCTCGGGAGCAAACATAGGGTTTATTCTTGCATTTCGAATATAAGTGTCTTCGAACCAATGGAACAAGGGTATTAGTTTCGTCTGGAAGACCCGCTGCTAGTGTATCCATGTATTCGTCCATCTTTTCTAATGGCACAAAAGGCAGCGCTATAATCATTTTAGCCCATAACGCAAAGTCCGAGTCGGTTTATAGCGATTCGATAAACCCCAATGAAACAAGGATGTCTGTGCATGTTTTGGGCTAGATGGAAAAAACATCCCTTAATTCAGCAGCGTGGGAAATTCATCTTGAAAGGCATGAATGGCAGCTTGCTCAAAATCACAAATTATAGAAACTGCTCTCAAATTTGGTTCGATGGTTTTAAGTAACTCAAATAAACGAGAATAAGTTAATCTTTGCTTGTTAGGAAGAAGAGCATAAACTTAGGAATAACTCCATCATGCTTCTTAGCCGATATAACATATACTTGATGAAAAAGACTTGGCGCAATGGTGAAAGTTCCGTCGGCAAACCAAATTTCTGAGAAGACTAAATGCTGAAGCCAGCTTATTCTTCCAAATATTAAAACTCTATTACTGCTTCTTCATGTGTCTCCCAGTAGGAATTTTTCTTCCATACCCAGTTGGGGAACATACAGTGTATAGGACTCGGGTATAACTAATTGCTCCAAATGAGTTGGGTTAGCTGGCGCTTTGTTAATAATTTTCGTTTCGAGTAATAAGTTTTCGCATTGCAGGCAAGTCAGGCCCTATGGCTAAAGCTGCTTGAGAGGCGCCAGTTAAACATTCATTTACTACAACGGTTGGTGGCTCCAGCGTTTCAGCACTTCTTTCTTATTATTTGTTTTCAACTTTTCCACATCTACTTTTGCAGCAGATGGTTCATGGGTATGTTGATTCAACTGGCGAATCACTTTTCCATCCTTCAATATGTAAATCTACTTTACACCGAACTTTCTGTTCACATCGCCAGAAATTTTAATTCAGAATCACTCTGGCTCGTTGCATCAAAAATAAAAAGGTATCCATCGTGAATCACTTTGCTTCTTCCCACGTTTTGTTTAAAATATCTCCTTCCATTTCGTACAATAGGGCTTAGACGACTGAAAATTCTAAAGCTACCAAAAAGTAAGTGTAAAAAAAAAAAAAAAACAATTGTTCAATTGTTAAACAATTTTTAAAATGAGAGCTAATTGCGCTATAACAACGAAGTATCTATTTGATGGCTAAATGTCGTTTACAGCGACAAAGTAGTCATTTGACGCCTAACAGTCTCTCAGCCGAAAATTTCTATATGCCAAATCGGCTACGCCGAATCGGCCAAGCCGAAACAGCGACGCCAAACGGGCTACGCCAAAAAGTCTCATTCCCATTTTCTGAGGGTAAATACTATTTCAATTTTCTTTTTGTGTAATTATTATTGTTATTAATAATGGTCTATTAAAAAATCTGGTTAAAAGATAAATTCAATGTCCTGGAAAAATATTCTTACAGTTCAGCACCACAAGACAGTTTGAAAGTTTATAACAAGAGGAAACTAACGAGAACATGTAGACATTATTTTAGTAAGAAGATAGTACTAATCACTTTTACAAAAATAACTCAATATTTTTACTACAACAAAAATACAAAGTCGAATTTTATCGAGCGAGCTGGTTTAGAAATTTAAAAAGAACTTGAACTATAACATTTGGAATCTTTTTTCATGACTGTAGTTAGATTTCTAGTAAGTGAAACTATGTTTTTTTTTAGCGTGAATGGAGATTGCTTATGCTTTTTATTAAAGAAAAAAGCGCTATTTTGGCAAAATGATTTACCTTGATATATGAAAATGTTTTGGTCAACAGCAAACTTTAGACGTTTTCGTGCAATAACAAAAAACTTGAAGACAATTGAAGCTTCATTGTTAAATCTGAATTTTAAAGAATATATATATATATATATATATATATAATATATATATATATATATATATATATATATATATATTATATATATATATATATATATAGATTAATAATATAATATAATATAATTATATATATATATTAATATATATAATATATATATATAATATATATATATATATAGTATATATATATATATATATATATATATATATATATAATTATATAATATATATATATATATATAGATATATATATATATATAATATTATATTAATTACGTCAATCTAACACAGGCTTCCTTTATCAAGTCTACAGTACAACAGCTAAATTTAAGATCTTAAACTGCCACAAGAGAAGGGACTCCACTGTCGGATTTTTATCACACAACCGACGGAGGTCTACTGTGTCAAGCGCGAATAACGCCGGTTTTTAAGCATGATAAAGTCTGAATGCATTCAGCCATGTGAAGTTTCCTCATCCAGACTTGCCTTTCCACAGGTAACTGAAGTTTCCTCATCCAGAATTTTCTTTCCCTAAGTAACTGAATTTTCCACATCCAGATTTGCCTTTCCCTAGGTAACTGAAGTTTCCTCATCCAGACTTCCTTTCCCTAGGTAACTGAAGTTTCCTCATCCAAATTTTCCTTTCCCTAGGTAACTGAAGTTTCCTCATCCAGACTACCTTTCCCTACGTAACTGAAGTTTCCTCATCACCAAATTTTCCTTTCCCGAGGTAACTGAAGTTTTCATCATCCGGACTTCCTTCCCTAGGTAACTGAAGTTTCCTCATCCAAATTTTCCTTTCCTAGGTAACTGAAGTTTCCTCATCCAAACTTTTCTTTCCTTAGGTAACTGAAGTTTCCTCATCCAAACTTTTCTTTCCTTAGGTAACTGAAGTTTCCTCATCCAGATTTGCCTTTCACTAGGTAACTGAAGTTTCCTCATCCAGATTTGCCTTTCCCTAGGTAACTGAAGTTTCCTCATCCAAACTTTTCTTTCCTTAGGTAACTGAAGTTTCCTCATCTAGATTTGCCTTTCCCTAGGTAACTGAAGTTTCCTCATCCAGATTTGCCTTTCCTTGGGTAACTGAAGTTTCCCCATCCAAACTTTTCTTCCTTAGGTAACTGAAGTTTCCTCATCCAGACTTTTCTTTCCTTAGGTAAACTGAAAATTCCTCATCCAAAACTTTTCTTTCTTAGGTAACTGAAGTATTCCTTCATCCAAACTTTTCTTTCTTAGGTAACTGAAGTTTCCTTATCAGATTTGCCTCTTACCTAGTTACTGAAGTTTCCTCATACAGATTTGACTTTCCAATAGGAAGTTTAACCTGAAGTTTCCTAATCCAAACTTGCCTTTCCCTAGGTTTACTGAAGTTTCCATTCAGCCGATTTGGCCTTTCCTTAGGCAACTGGAAGTTTCATCATCCAACTTTTCCTTTCCTTAGGTAACCTGAAAGTGTCCTTTTCATTCAAAACTTTTTCTTTTCCGTTGGTAAACTGAAGTTTCCTCACCAAGATGTGCCTTTCACTAAGTACTGAAGTTTCCTCATTCAAACTTGCCTTTCACTAGGATACTGAAGTTTTCCTCATCAAATTTGCCTTTCCCTAGGTAACTGAAGTTTCCTCATCCAAACTTGCCTTTCCTTAGGTAACTGATGTTTCCTCATCAGAATTTGCCTTTCTCTAAGTACCTGAAGTTTCCTCTTTCAAACTTGCCTTTCCTTAGGTAAACTGAAGTTTCCTCATCCAGATTTGCTTTTCCTAGGTAACTGAAGTTTCCTCATCCAAATTTGCCTTTCCCTAGGTAACTGAAGTTTCCTCATCCAAACTTGCCTTTCCCTAGGTAACTGAAGTTTCCTCATCCAGATTTGCCTTTCCCTAGGTAACTGAAGTTTCCTCATCCAAACTTGCCTTTCCCTAGGTAACTGAAGTTTCCTCATCGAAATTTGCCTTTCCCTAGGTAACTGAAGTTTCCTCATCCAAATTTGCCTTTCCCAGGGTAACTGAAGTTTCCTCATCCAAATTTGCCTTTCCCTAGGTAACTGAAGTTTCCTCATCCAAATTTGTCTTTCCCTAGGTAACTGAAGTTTCCTTATCCAAACTTGCCTTTCCCTAGGTAACTGAAGTTTCCTCATCCAAACTTGCCTTTCCCTAGGTAACTGAAGTTTCCCCATCGAAATTTGCCTTTCCCTAGGTAACTGAAGTTTCCTCATACAGATTTGCCTTTCCCTAGGTAATTGAAGTTTCCCCATCCAAACTTGCCTTTCCCTAGGTAACTGAAGTTTACTCATCCAAACTTGCCTTTCCCTAGGTAACTGAAGTTTCCTCATCCAAACTTGCCTTTCCCAGGGTAACTGAAGTTTCCTCATCCAAACTTGCCTTTCCCTAGTTAACTTGAAGTTTCCTTATCCAGAGTCGCCATTCCTTTCCCAGGGTAACTGAAGTTTCCTCATCCAAACTTGCCTTTCCCAGGGTAACTGAAGTTTCCTCATCCAGATTTGCCTTTCCCAAGGTAACTGAAGTTTCCTCATCCAGATTTGCCTTTCCCTAGGTAACTGAAGTTTCCTCATCCAAACTTGCCTTTCCCTAGGTAACTGAAGTTTACTCATCCAAACTTGCCTTTCCCAGGATAACTGAAGTTTCCTCATCCAGATTTGCCTTTCCCTAGTTAACTGAAGTTTCCTCATCCAGACTCGCCTTTCCCAGGGTAACTGAAGTTTCCTCATCCAAACTTGCCTTTCCCAAGGTAACTGAAGTTTCCTCATCCAAATTTGCCTTTCCCTAGGTAACTGAAGTTTCCCCATCCAGATTTGCCTTTCCCAGGGTAACTGAAGTTCCTAATCCAAACCTTGCCTTTCCCAGGTAGGAACTGAAGTTTCCTCATCCAAATTTGTCATTCCCTAGGTAAACTGAAGTTTCCTTTATCCAAAACTTGCCTTTCCCTAGGTAACTGAAGTTTCCTCATTCAAATTTGTCATTCTCTAGGTAACTGAAGTTTCCTCTCCAAAACTTGCCATTCCCTAGGTAACTGAAGTTTCCTCATCCAAATTTGCCTTTCCCTAGGGATAAACTGAAGTTTTCCTCATCTAAAAACTTGTCTTTCCCTAGGTACTGAAGTTTCCCTCATCGGAAATTTGTCTTTCCTAGTAACTGAAGTTTCCTTTTCCTTATCCAAACTTGCCTTTCCCTAGGTAACTGAAGTTTCCTTATCCAAACTTGCCTTTCCCTAGGTAACTGAAGTTTCCTCATCCAAACTTGCCTTTCCCTAGGTAACTGAAGTTTCCTCATACAAACTTGCCTTTCCTTAGGTAACTGAAGTTTCCTTATCCAAACTGCCTTAACCTAGGTAACTGAAGTTTCCTCATAAAAACTTGCCTTTCCTTAGTTTAACTGAAGTTTTCCTCATCCAAATTTGTCTTTCCCTAGGTAACTGAAGTTTCCTCATCCAAACTTGCCTTTCCCTAGGTAACTGAAGTTTCTTCATCCAAACTTGCCTTTCCCTAGGTAACTGAAGTTTCCTCATCCAAATTTGCCTTTCCCTAGGTAACTGAAGTTTCCTCATCAAAACTTGCCTTTCCCAGGGTAACTGAAGTTTCCTCATCCAGATTTGCCTCTCCCTTTTGTAACTGAAGTTTCCTCATCCAGATTTGCCTCTCCTTTTTATAACTGAAGTTTCCTCATCGAAATTTGCCTTTCCCTAGGTAACTGAAGTTTCCTCATACAGATTTGCCTTTCCCTAGGTAATTGAAGTTTTCTCATCCAAACTTGCCTTTCCCTAGGTAACTGAAGTTTACTCATCCAAACTTGCCTTTCCCTAGGTAACTGAAGTTTCCCCATCCAGATTTGCCTTTCCCTAGGTAACTGAAGTTTCCTCATCCAAATTTGTCTTTCCCTAGGTAACTGAAGTTTCCTCATCCAAATTTGCCTTTCCCAGGGTAACTGAAGTTTTTACTCATCACCAAACTTGCCTTTCCCTAGGGTAACTGAAGTTTTTCCCTCATCCAAATTTGTCTTTCCCCTAGGTAATGAAGTTCCTTATCCAAAACTTTGCTTTCCCTAGGTAACTGAAGTTTCCTCATCCAAATTTGCCTTTCCCTAGGTAACTGAAGTTTCCTCATCCAAATTTGCCTTTCCCTAGGTAACTGAAGTTTCCTCATCCAAATTTGCCTTTCCCTAGGTAACTGAAGTTTCCTCATCCAAACTTGCCTTTCCCAGGGTAACTGAAGTTTCCTCATCCAGATTTGCCTTTCCCTAGGTAACTGAAGTTTCCTCATCCAAATTTGCCTTTCCCTGGGTAACTGAAGTTTCCTCATACAGATTTGCCTTTCCCTAGGTAATTGAAGTTTCCCCATCCAAACTTGCCTTTCCCTAGGTAACTGAAGTTTACTCATCCAAACTTGCCTTTCCCTAGGTAACTGAAGTTTCCTCATCCAAACTTGCCTTTCCCAGGGTAACTGAAGTTTCCTCATCCAAACTTGCCTTTCCCTAGTTAACTGAAGTTTCCTCATCCAGAGTCGCCTTTCCCAGGGTAACTGAAGTTTCCTCATCCAAACTTGCCTTTCCCATGGTAACTGAAGTTTCCTCATCCAGATTTGCCTTTCCCAAGGTAACTGAAGTTTCCCCATCCAGATTTGCCTTTCCCAGGGAAACTGAAGTTTCCTCATCCAAACTTGCCTTTCCCTAGGTAACTGAAGTTTACTCATCCAAACTTGCCTTTCCCAGGATAACTGAAGTTTCCTCATCCAGATTTGCCTTTCCCAAGGTAACTGAAGTTTCCTCATCCAGATTTGCCTTTCCCTGGGTAACTGAAGTTTCCTCATCCAAATTTGCCTTTCCCTAGGTAACTGAAGTTTGCTCATCCAGATTTGCCTTTCTCAGGGTAACTGAAGTTTCCTCATCCAGATTTGCCTTTCCCAGGGTAACTGAAGTTTCCTTATCCAAACTTGCCTTTCCCTAGGTAACTGAAGTTTCCTCATCCAAATTTGTCTTTCCCTAGGTAACTGAAGTTTCCTCATCCAAACTTGCCTTTCCCTAGGTAACTGAAGTTTCCTCATCCAAATTTGCCTTTCCCTAGGTAACTGAAGTTTCCTCATCCAAACTTGCCTTTCCCTAGGTAACTGAAGTTTCCTCATCCAAATTTGTCTTTCCCTAGGTAACTGAAGTTTCCTTATCCAAACTTGCCTTTCCCTAGGTAACTGAAGTTTCTTCATCCAAACTTGCCTTTCCCTAGGTAACTGAAGTTTCTTCATCCAAACTTGCCTTTCCCTAGGTAACTGAAGTTTCCTCATCCAAATTTGGCCTTTCCCTAGGTAAACTGAAGTTTCTCATCCAAAACTTGCCCTTTCCTTAGGTAACTGAAGTTTCCTTATCCAAACTTGACTTTCCCTAGGTAACTGAATTTCTTTCCTCAGCCAAACTTGCCTTTCCCGTAGGTAACTGAAGTTTCCTCATACCAAATTTGTCTTGCCCTTATGGTAACTGAATGTTTTACCTCATTCCCAACTTGCCTTTTCCATAGGTAACTGAAAGTTTCCTCATCCAAAGTTTGTCTTTCCCATTAGGTAAACTTGGAAGTTTCCTCATTTCAAACTTGCCTTTCCCTAGGTAACTGAAAAGTTTCTTCATCCAAACTTGCCTTTTCCCTAGGCTAACTGAAGTCTTTCCTCATCCAAAATTTTGCCTTTCGCTATGGTAAACTGAAGTTTCCTCATCAAAACTTGCCTTTCACCCAGGGTAACTGAAGTTTCCTCAGCGCCAGATTTGCCTCTCCCTTTTGTAAAAACCTGAAGTTTCCTCTCCAAATTTGCTTTCCCTAGGTAACAACTGGAAGTTTCCTCATGGAAATTTTGCCTTCTCTTAGGTAAACTGAAGTTTCCTCATAAAACAGATTTGACCTTTCCTAAGGTAATTGAAGGTTTTTTCTTTTCAGCCAAACTTGTCTTTCCCTAGGTAACTGAATGATTTACTCATTCCAAACTTGCCTTTCCCTAGATAACTGAAGTTTCTTCAATCCAAACTTCGGCCTTTCCCTAGGTAACTGAAGGTTTCCCCCTTTCCATCGAATTTTGTCTTTCCCAAGGTAAACTTGAAGTTTCCCATCCATTTGCCTTTCCCAGGGTAACTGATAGTTTCCTCATCCAAATTTGCCTTTCCCCGGGTAACGGAAGTTTACTCATCCAAACTTGCCTTTCCCTAGGTAACTGAAGTTTTCCTCATCCAAACTTTGTCTTTTCCCTAGGTAACTGAAGTTTCCTTATCCAAACTTGCCTTTCCCTATGTAACTGAAGTTTCCTCATCCAAACTTGCCGTTTTTCACCCTAGGTAAAACTGAAGTTTCCTCATTCCAAATTTGCCTTCCCTAGGTAACTGAAGATTTTCCTCATCCAAATTTGCCTTTCCCTAGGTTAACTGAATTTTCCTTTCCCATCAAAACTTGCCTTTCCCAGGGTTACTGAAAGCTTCCTCATCCAAACTTTGCCTTGGCCCAGGTAACTGAAGTTTTCCCCATCGAAATTTGTCCTTTCCATTGGTAATTGAAAGGGGTTTCCTCATACAGAGTTTGCCTTTCCCTAGGTAACTGAAGTGTTCCCCATCCAAAACTTGCCCTTTCCCTAGAGGTAACTGAAGTTTACTCATCCAAACTTGCCTTCCCCACAAGGTAACTGAAGCTTTTACTCATCCAAACTTGCCTTTGCCCAGGATAACTGAAAGTTTCCTCAATCCAAACTCGCCTTTCCCTAGTTAACTGAAGTTTTCCTCAATCCAAGAGCGCCGTTGCCCAGGGTAACTGAAGTTTCCTACATCCAAACTTGCCTTTCCTTTCCCATGGTAACTGAAGTTTTACTATCCCCCCCCCCAAGGGGAATTTTGCCTTTCCCAAGGTAATCTGAAGTTTCCCCATCCAGATTTGCCGTTTCCAAGGTAAAACTGAAGTTTTTCCTCGTCCAAACTTGCCTTTTCCCTAGGTAACTGAAGTTTACTCATCCAAACTTGCCTTCCCAGGATAACTGAAGTTTCCTCATACAAACTTTGCAGCCTTTCCCTATAACTTGAAGTTTCCTCATGCCAAGTCGCCTTGCCCAGGGTAACCTGAGTTTCCTCATTCCAAACTTGCCCTTTCCCATTGGTAACTGAAGTTTCCTCATCCGAATTTGCCTTTCAAGGTAACTGAGGGTCCCCATCCAGATGCCTTTCCCAGGTAAACTGAAGTTTCTCGTTCCAAACTTGCCTTTCCTAGGTACCTGAGTTTGCCCATCCAAACCTTTGCTTTCCCAGGGATAACTGAAGTTTCCCCTATACAAATTTGCCTTTCCCTAGTTTAACGAAGTTTTCCTCATTTCCAGGGCCGCCCTTTCCCCTTGGTAAAACTGAAGTTTCCTCCTCCAATTGCCTTTCTCCAGGGTAACTGAAGTTTGCCTCCCATCCCGATTTGCCTTTCTCCGGTAACTGAAGTTTCCCCATCCATTTGCCTCCCAGGAAAACTTTGAAGTTTCCTAATCCAAACTTGCCTTTCCCTAGTAACTGAGTTTCCTCAATCAAATTTGTCATTCCCTAGTTTTAACTGAAGTTTTTCTTATCCAACTTGCCTTTCCCTAGGTAACTGAAGTTTCCTCATCCAAACTTGCCATTCCCTACGTAACTGAAGTTTCCTCATCCAAATTTGCCTTTCCGAGGAATGAAAGTTTCCTATTCCAAACTTGCCTTTTCCCTAGGTAACTGAATTTTTCCTCCATCGGAATTTTCTTTTCCCTAGGTAAACTGAAGTTTCCTTATCCAAACGGCCTTTCCCTAGGTAACTGAAGTTTCTTAATCCAAACTTGCCTTTCCCCTAGGTAACTGAAGTTTCCTCATCCGAATTTGCCTTTCCATAGGTAACTCAAGTTTCCTCATCCAAACTTGCCTTTCCTTAGGTAACTGAAAAGTTTCCTTATCCAAACTTGCCTTTCCCTAAGTAAAACTTGAAGGTTTCCGTTTCCATCCAAAACTTGCCTTTCCCTAGGTAACTGAAGTTTTCCTATCCAAACCTTGGCCTTTCCCTAATTGGGAAGGGGGGGGTACTGAAAGTTTCCTATCCAAACTTGCCTTTTCCTAGGTAACTGAAGTTGCCTCAAATTTCCCAAATTGTTCCTTTCCCTAGGTAACCTGAAAGTTTCCCTCAATCCAAACCTTTGCCTTTTCCCTAGGTAAATGAAGTTTCCTTCCCTTTTCCAATTTGTTTTCCTTTCCCTAAAGGTAACTGGGGAGGGTTTCCTTTCTCCAAAACCTTTTGCCCTTTCCCTAGGTAACTGAAGTTTCCTCACCAAACTTGCCTTTCCCTAGGTAACTGAAGTTCCTCAATTCCAGAATTTGCCTTTCTCAGGTAACTGAAGTTTTCCTCATCCATATCCCTCCCTCATATCAGATTGCCTTTTCCCCTTCCTAGTAACTGAAGTTTCCTCACCTCCCTTTTCAGAGTCGCCTTTCCCTTGGTAACTGAAGTTTCTCATCCAAATTTGCCTCTAGGGTAACTGAAGTTTGCTCATCCAGATTTGCCTTTCTCAGGGTAACGAAGTTTCTCATCCAAACTTGCCTTTCCCCCAGGGTAACTGAAGTTTCCTTATCAGACTCGCTTTACCAGGGTAAACTGAAGTTATCCTATCCAAACTTGCCTTTCTTAGGGTAAACTGAAGTTTTTCCTTATCCAGACTAGCCTTCCCAGGGTAACTGCAAGTTCCTCATCCAAACTTGCCTTTATTGTAGGGTTAACTGAAGTTTCCTCATCCAGACTGCCTTTCCAGGGTAACTGAAGTTTCACTAATCCAAACTTGCCTTTCAGGGTAACTGGCAAGTTTGCTAAATCCAAAAACTCGCTTCCAGGGTAACTGAAAGTTTCCTCATCAAACTGCTTTCTTAGGGTAAAAAAAAAAAAAACAAAAAAACTGAAGTTTCCTCATCCGACTCGCCTTTCCCAGGGTAACGAAGTTGCCTCATCCAACTTGCCTTTCTCAGGGTAACTGAAGTGTGCTCATCCAAACTCGGCTTTCCCTTAGGGAACTGAAGTTTCCTCATCCAAGAAATTTGGCCTTTCCCTAGGTAACTGAAGGGTTCCTACCACATTTGCCTTTCCCTAAGGTAAACTTGAAGTTTTCCCTCATCCAGATCCTTGCCTTTCCCAGGGTTTAACGGACGTTTCATCATCCCAAATTGCCTTTCCCAGGAGGGTTAACTGAAGTTTCCTCATCCAAACCTTGCCTTTCCCAGGGAAACTGAAGTTTCCTCATGCCAAACTTGCCTTTTCTTAGGTAACAGAAGTTTCCTCATCCAGATTGTCTCCTAGGTAACTGAAGTTTTCCTTATCCAAACTTGCTTCCCTAGGAACTGAAGTTTCCTCATCCAAATTTTGTCTTTCCTAAGTAACTGAAGTTTGCTCATCCAGATTTGCCTTTCCCTAGGTAACTGAAGTTTCCTCATCCAAACTCGCCTTTCCCTAGGTAACTGAAGTTTCCTCATCCAGATTTGCCTTTCCCTAGGTAACTGAAGTTTCCTCATCCAGATTTGCGGTTTCCCTAGTTTAACTGAAGTTTCTCATCAGAGTCGCCCTTTCCCAGGGTAACTGAAGTTTCCTCATCCAAACTTGCCTTTCTTAGGGTAACTGAAGTTTCCTCATCCAAACTCGCCTTTCCCAGGGTAACTGAAGTTTCCTCATCCAAACTTGCCTTTCTTAGGGTAACTGAAGTTTCCTCATCCAGACTCGCCTTTCCTAGGGTAACTGAAGTTTCCTCATCCAAACTTGCCTTTCCCTAGGTAACTGAAGTTTTCCTCATTCAAAACTTGTCTTTCCTTAGTAACTGAAGTTTTTCTCTTCCAGATTTGCCTTTCCCTAGTTAAACTGAAGTTTCCTCATTCAAACTGTCTAAGCCTTCGTTAACTGAAGGGTGTCCTTATCCCTCCAGATTTGCCTTCTCCCAGGGTACCAAGTGAAAGTTTTTCTCATCCAAAACTTGTCCTTTTCTTAGTTAACTGGAAGTTTCCTCATCCAGACTCGCCTTTCCAGGGTAACTGAAGTTTCCTCATCCAAACTTGCCTTTCTTAGGGTACCACTGAAGGTTCTCATAAAACCAGACGCGCCTTTCCCTAGGTAACTGAAGTTTCCTCATCCAAACTTGCCTTTCTTAGGGTAACTGAAGTTTCCTCATCCAGACTCGCCTTTCCCAGGGTAACTGAAGTTTCCTCATCCAAACTTGCCTTTCCCAGGGTAACTGAACCTATCTCCTTTATCAAACCAAACTTGAACCTTGCTTTAGGGTAACTGAAGTTTCCTCATCCAGGACTGCCTTTCCCAGGGTAACTGAAGTTTGGCTCATCCAAACTGCCTTTCCTTTAGGGTAAACTGGAAGTTTTCCTCATCCAAACTTTGCTTTCCAGGGTAAACTTGGGAAGAAGTTTTCCTCATCCAAACTTGCCTTTCTTAGGGTAACTGAAGTTTCCTCATCCAGACTCGCCTTTCCCTGGGTAACTGAAGTTTCCTCATCCAAAAACTTGCTTTCTTATGGGTAACTGAAGTTTCCCTCATCCAAACTTTGGCCATTTCTTAGGAGTAACCTTTCCCAAGGTTTCTCCAATCCAGGAACTCGGCCTTTCCCCGGGTTTAACGGAAGTTTCCCTCATCCAAACTTTGCCTTTTTCCCAGGTAACTTGAAGTTTCTTTCCTCATCCAAACTTTGCCCTTTCTTAGGGTAACTGAGAGTTTCCTCATCCAGACTCGCCTTTTCCGCCAGGGTAACTGAAGTTTGCTCCATATCCAAATTTGCCTTTGGCCTTTCTCAGGGTAACTTGAAGTTTGCTCATCCAAACTCGCCGCCTTTCCCCTAGTAACTGAAGTTTCCTCATCCGAACTTGCCTTTCCCTAGGTTAACAACTGAAGTTTTACTCATCCAAACCTTTAACTTGCCTTTCCCTAGGTAACTGAATTGTTTCTTTCCCAATCCAGAATTTTTTGGCCTTTCCCCAGGTACCTGAAGTTATTTCTCAGCCAAACTTTTGGCCTTTCCCTAGGTGAACTGAAGTTTTCCTTTCTCATCCAGATTTGCCTTTCCCCGATGGGTTAACTGTAAAGTTTTCCTCATCCACATTTGCCTTTCCCTAGTTTTAACTGAAGTTTTCACCTCATTTTCAAACGTTTTCTTTCCTTTATTAGTTAACTGAAGTTTTCTCATCCAGACTAGCCTATTCCTAGGTAACTGAAGCTCCCTTATCCAGACTCGCCTTTCCCTAGGTAAGTGAAGTTTTCTCATCCAGACTCGCTTTCCCTAGCTAACTGAAGTTTCCATTATTATTATTAGACTCCGAAAATGGTTTCCCTCTATGAAGGCTCTGTTGTAAAATTTACAATTGTAAATCTTTCCTTTATCAAAATGGAAAAAGGACTGCTAAAAGATAATCTTCTCCAATCCTAAAACTTGTGAATCATCCACAAGAACCTTTCATTCATTGGGATATGGCCTTCGCAAAGAAGCTATCATTTTCGAAGTGGAGCGAATGACCCAAATAACTTCATCATCAGACCTGAATGAGGCCTTCAATTATGTGCTTCACCTTATTCAGCCATTCTGAAAAATCTCCCAAGATCCAAACGGAATACTGTCTTCACCAACCTGTCACAATCTACCTTGAATAAATAATCCCGGTTCCATGATTTAATCTGCTCAAGAACTCTTTAAACGAGAGTTTCCGTTTTCATACCTGACTTACACTTTCCAGAGGAAGTTTCCATGACTCGACTTCCGCGAAGTTGAGTCATGAATAATTATCCATTACAGCAAGAGCTGACAAGTTTTTACGGCTAATGACTTCGTCTCAGCAGCGAGAGATTTGCAGACTAATGCCCTTGACTAGCCTGGACTCAGACAAGACGAGGAAAGGAAAAAGAAAAAAAGGGTAGAGCTTGTAATCTTGTCAAGTTATATGAGACAGGAAAGACAAAATAAGGAAGAAAATTCTTAAGTTTGGCAATAGAAGGAAAGCAGCAGATTGTCAAAACCTCTCATACAAACGGTGCATTCTTCTTCTCGAATATTTTTAGACAAAGAGTTATTGCAGTGGCAATCGTAAGTTATGTTTAAACCTAATTTCCAATTTCAGATGGTTTGGGGAATGTCTGCAATAATTACCTTTACGAATTATTTTGAATCGTCTTTAGTGGGTTGTAAGGTTGTAACCGCGGAAACAGATCTTTTCGAAATCCAGGCTAACATAAAAAAGAAATATGTTAATGTACAAGAGGAAGTTTTCTTAATTCACTGGATAAGCTAACCGAATTATTACATGAGGGAGTCTTATTCGTTGCTAGGTTATATTCAGAGAAAATATTAGAACATACGGTAAACTATTTGCTTTTATTCAGTGTACACAAGAGATTGCGTTTCTTATTCGTTGATAAATTAATATCAGAATATTCAATAAAAACAGGCAATGATTCTAATTCAATTCATAAAAAATACAATGGCTGTACTAACCCTAACACTGATTCGATGTCATGGCGGATATAAGAATTAAGTGAATCGAGAAAACTTTTTTCATTATTAGGTTTAAAAGTAATTTCTTCAACATACAATAGACAGTTTTCCATATCAGATCCACAAGTTAATATTAGAGCAATCTATAACTTTACAATAGTTTTCCTAATTCAGTGTATGAACCAATATCAAAATAATTTATTGACTGGTTAATTTATGCTGTCATTCGGTGTGCAGGTTACTACCGGAAAAATTTAGCAGCTCTACAATAGATCATTTTCTTATTCGGCGTACAGGCCAATATCAAGAATGTATTACCAGTAGAAAAGACAGCATAATTCATTGGATATGCCAAGTCAGTGCCCAAGAATTTATTCTCTGTAAAAGACACACTTTGACTAATTAGACGCTAATGTTATTTTCAGAATAAATGAGTGACACGAAAACCCAGAATTCCCATTGTTGTGGCCCCTCCTCGTGACCGCACCGATACTTCTAGAATGAAATAACCCGGTTTGATTGATGGCTCAGGGTCAGCGACATGATTACACGCTTGCACCAATCAATGGAGCACAAAAGAACAGTAATAGGCAATACTTCCCGCTTTAAATTTGTCCCAGTTATTCGTGAATAAAAGGAATAAACGGCCATTCGGGAAGCTTATTGGTTTATCGACTGATCTTAAAGACAATTATGAGACTTCAGGAAAGGCTGTCCTCAGATCACTGCTTTATGTAGTCACCTTTCATAAAATGTTAGCCTAGAGTTTGCAGCTCTTGTTTTCTGCCATTCCTGGTGCGAGTGCATGTGGTCTTTTAAAGGGCGTTTGTGTTGGTGAACTTTTATTTTTGGCAGTCCCCAAAAAGGCTGAAAATGAACAAGATGCTGAAATCAATAGATAACCACGGCTGAATGTCCGCATTCAGTAAGAAACAGCTACCGTATGCTGATATGCAATAGATGGCAAAGTTAATAGGTAACAGCAACCAACTACCTAATACAGAAAACAATCATCAAGGTTTAAAATCACCATTCAATAGGAGCAAAATGTCCAAATGCACAAACTTAATAGATAAGGACAACATCCAAAATCAGTAGGTGTCTGGAACTGAATGTTCAAAATCATTAAGTCTCTGCAACTTAATGTCCAAAATCCTTGGTTGCCTGAAACTTAATGTCCAAAATCTTTAGTTGTCTGGAACATAATGTCAAAAATCATTAGGTGTCTAGAACGTGATGTCCAAAATCAGCAGGAAGAGCAACGAAGTATCTTAAAACGCCAGACACCCGACACAAAATGTCCAAAATCAGCAGTCAACAGCCACAAGATGTCCAAAGTCTACAAACAGCGATAATGTGCGCTCAATCAATGACTCGCAACAGAATTACCAAAATTCATAGAGAACAGAAATCTTTTGGTTTTGCTGCTGAAAATGAATGAAATGTCAACTTGTCAAAGAAGTTATTTAATTCAAGTTCAAATTGTCCATGCTTGCTTGGTAGGTGCGAGTCCAGTTGTCCACACCAGGCCAATTGATTGAACTTACCAAACTTACCGAGTCGATCGTGGGCAAGGAGCAGCAGCATTGGCAGAGAAGCCCGGGCTTAAACTGAACAACCATGGAGTTAATCCAACACCTTAAAAATAAATATATAAACCTAAATTTAATGAAATGAGATAAAAGATAACACCTTTCTTGCATCTATTTTTGGAATGCGAATCCGAGTTTTCAGATTCAGAAATATCTGACCTATATGACAATCAAATTCATCAAAAATAAATTCAAGAGTAAAAATATATCAAAAGTGCTTTCCTCCATCGGGATCTCTCTTTAAATACATAAAGCTGTGGAACTACTCGTAATTATGTTTGCAAGGTACTTAATGAATACTAAATGGTAATCATTAAACACACTTAAACTCCTGTTGGCTATGCTCTTGTTATGATAACTGTAATTTCTCACTAGTATGTTTGCATACAATGATGACAAACTGCAAACAAGTCGCAAGCATAACGGAATGAGGAAAATTACAATGTGAGCACAATTACAAAGGTGTTACATTTATGTCGTTACCCCGATACTGGTAATATCGGTTTGATTGATCCCCTGAGGATTAAAATGAGAGATAAACTTATCTGAACCACATGTTACACGTATCAAGTTTTGATGTGCCCAGCGCTTCGTCATACGATTCCTATTGAAGTATACCGACGTGAATAAAAAAATGGAATTAGGGCGACAGCTTGAAAATAAACAACATTTTATATGAATCATGAGATACAATATCATGATCAATAAAACATTCTTCGAAATGGGCGCTGAGCGTTAGAGAAAAGCAAAAGCTAAAAAATAAATACAGCGGGTCATGAAAAGATTCCTTCTCCCAGAAACTCTTCATTCACACTAATTCTTTTTCATTTCTGGACCAAATACACACCAATTCTCACTGTTTTTTTCTGTTACACTCTGTCTTACACATTTTGGAATGATGAGTTTGCACTCCCGTCCACTGTCTTTCTGATACTGCAAGCGCTGTTCTTTGCCTGAAAGTTATTCATACTATAGTAGATTCACATCAGCCGTGCATTTGATGTCTAGGCCAGTCACTTACGACGCTCCTGGTTGGCTGTTGATAAGCCAATGACAGGGCTGGAAATTCTCGGTCTCTCGAGAGAGTTCACATAGGCAGGATGTATGTTCCACCTCTCATCTTTCCAAAGTATCCCTGCCTATGTGAACTCTCTCGAGAGACTGAGAGTTTCCAGCCCTATCATTGGCTTATCAACAGCCAACCAGGAGCGTCGTAAGTGACTGGCCTAGACATCAAATGCACGGCTTTTGTGAATCTACTATAGTATGTCCTTCCTATACTCTGTTTTTTTTCATCTGTCCATCCGCCTGTGGTGGTCGCGCATGGTAACACTGCGTCCCGGGCTTTAAATAGTTACGCTAAGTCTAAGTTTTAGGTAAATAAAAGGATATCTGGGTGTACATTTGCAACTGAAAAGTGTTTTAATAATTTACTGTATGCGAATTACACCGTTAATATTCGAAATAGGATATTGTTATTTTGGTTGAATGTAACCTGAATGTAACTATCTAAAGCCCGGGACGCAGTGTTACCATACACAAACACCACAGGTGGATGGACAGATGGAAAATAACAGATTATAGTCTTGCACAGCCGCCCTTCCACTTTTGTTTCACTAAGTCCTATAGCATCCAACTTTCTCTGATAAACATAATGTTCTATTATATATTTCTCTTCTGCATCACATCCACCAGTATTCAAGACCGCAACGTTTGCCGGATAAGATTCTGGAATTCTAGTTTTGTGTAAAAGAAAACTACCGAGATGACTATTTGTCTATCCGTCCTCACTTTTTCTGTCCGCCCTCAGATATTTAGTACTACTGAGGCTAGATGGCTGCAGATTGGAATGTTTTTCATTAACCCTCCAATCATCAAACATACCTAATTGCAGCCCTGTAGCCTCAGTAGTTTTTATTTTATTTAAAGCTAGCCATGATCGTGCGTCTGGCAAAGCTATAGTTGCCAACGACACAGGCCACCACCGGGCCGTGGCTGAAAGTTGCATGGACCGCAGCTGAGTTTTATGGGCTATGGCTATACAGAAAAATCGATGTACCGAAGAAACTTTGACCTATTTTTCACCCGTTTCTTTTTATCTCTATCTTGCGGGAGAGTCTAATTTTGACCTAATAAGAAAAGCAACGTCTGCAATTTAGGGAGTCATTTTCTGACACTATACGTAGGTCTGAAACCCTTCATGTAGCTATTTCCTGCTTGGGACCAGGGTTCAGTGTAGACCAAGCGATTTTATACCGAGTTATATGTACAATTATATGTCTCTAATCGAGGGTGAATGATCAACGTCTATTAAGGGAAGATGATTTGAGGCAGGAGTATTCGTTTTTAATGAGAAAGATCTTCAATGGGAAGATGACTGAAAGCTACTTCGAAATCCTCCATTAAATGGACGTCTGTTCATGGATGATGATTGCATGCTACCCAGAAGCACTCCCTGTTCATAAGAACGTCTATTATGGGAGGAAAGAACGGCCATTATGAAAAGAGTATTTCTCTTGTAAAGAGATCGTCCATTATGGGAAGATGAGTGCCAGGTGAACAGGAGTATGCCTTGCTAAAAATAACGTCAGTAACGGGAAGATGACTGGTGGCTAAAAATGTAAAGATTCTACTACATAAGGCTCCCTTTACATGAGTGGCTTTTTTCTGCACGGGAAAATTGCCGCACGATAAGGTGTCACACGAGCGGTTTTTTCCGGTGCAGAAATCGTGATTTACTAATACCGCTCAGTTCACCTTTTAGTTTGTTTGAGATGGAGGACGTCAAGCAGAGTGGCTTATGTGCACTTAATAAATAGGGTGTTAAAAAAAAAAAGACAGCGTAAATGCTGGACCCACCAAAGAAACAGCTCCAGGATACCTCAAGGAGCAGTCTATAAATTATGTGCAGACCTGAAAGGTGATGAAGAAAAGTTTTCAAATTATTTTTGCATGTCGTCTCCTTCGTTTGAAGAACGTGCGAGTAAGCTGGGAGATGGAATTAAAGGACAAGACACAGCTATGAGATCATCCATTCCTCCTGAAGAATCTGTTGCACTGACTGTCAGGTGAGTGTGGGGGAAGGTAAATGAAGTGACAATATGTATTACTGCGCACGGGAAAAATCCCGTTCGTCTGAATAGTTCCATGGACTATTTCGGTACCTAGACGGCTCGGGACCTCACGATATAGCAATGCATGCGGCAGGTGAATCTCTGCCGCAAGGGAATTTTCCCGTACGGGATTTCTGTAAAGGATATCATTAAACTTCATTGATTTCTATGCCGCGTTTTATTAAAATGCACTCAAAATTAATTTTTACTTTTTAGTGCATTTTTACAAAAACTTGTTTAATTTTTTTTTTTACATTTGTTTATTTTATACTTTTTAGTTTTGACAGAAATTGAACCGATTTATGATTGTAACTAAAACAGCAGAACGTGATATCCATTCGACCCCACACTGCAGCAGTAACTGATCAGTATACAGAACCAGTGATTTTTCATCGCCTAGAGGAGACGCGAACCCGCGATATTAGTGGCATGTCACGACACTAACCACTACATCATTATTTGCATTACTATACTCTCAAACTACCAAACATAAAGCTACACACACACACACACACAATACAAAAATACTGGATTCTCTGTAGCTTTTATCCGCGAAGAGAACTAAGATAAAGGAATAGGATAAAAAAGAAGAGAGAGAGAGAGAGAGAGAGAGAGAGAGAGAGAGAGAGAGAGAGAGAAAACTTTAACGATATTTTATTCTCTGTGGTTTCTAAACAATAAAAAACAAATTAAAAGGAAGTTAAAGAGAGAGAGAGAGAGAGAGAGAGAGAGAGAGAGAGAGAGAGAGAATGAGGATTCCTTGTAATTTCTATAAACCGAGATAACCAATTGTAAAGCAAATGTATGTGGAAAGAGCGAACTAATGATAAAATAAATACGCGTATGGAGAGAGAGAGAGAGAGAGAGAGAGAGAGAGAGAGAGCCCTTTATATGGTTGAAGAAAATCAATTCCATCATAGGGCGCAATAAGACCTAATGCCTTGGTAAACAAAATAATCGTTGACAATTTCGCCCAAAACTTGAAGGCGCCGAAGAGATCGATATTACCTTCAATATAATATTCATTTTTTTCTATTACTATTTTTATGACGAATGATCACGATTAAGTTACATTTTACATCTATATTATCATCTGTGATTACTGATAACAAATGCTCGATAAGCCAGTACCTACGCAGTAAGTACCGAAAACGCATTAATTCAAATATGATTCTGACGAGAAAATCGTACGATAAAAAGTTCTATCTGTGTGTTGTAGGGAATCTCTTCTTTCAAAGAGCTCTCTAAATATGTTTTCCTTACATTCGTTTCCTCAAAAATTTTGATAACATTCCTTCTAAAAATGCATTTTATGAATCTTGATTTTCGTTCAGTTTTCTGTACTTTGTCCTTCAGTTCATCTGACTTTTACAAACTGTTATTTTAACAGTTTCAGAAACTTCTGTTCTTGACTAATTCTAAAAAGAAAACTATTTTTTCCAGTTATATGAGGTAACAGTGTTCTGAAAACTCTCTATTCTTAAAACATTTGTGTATTGAAACCATTCTTTCACGAGAGTCGGATTTTGAAATGCAAACTTTCTCAATATCTGATCAATTCAGTTTCGAATGAGGCTCGGAGACCAGAGAAAATGTTGGCAACTAAAAAGTCAGGAAATTCATATTCTGAAAAGCTCTTTTTAAGATTGGATGAATACAAGTGAACATCGGGTGGAAAACAAAACAATATCGGTCCCTGATGAACTTTTTTCACGGCAAAGCCATATTTAACGAATGGTTTCTTCAAATCGCATATGTATATACCATCGAGTTCGAATTGGGTTTTGAGTCGGGGATGAGCCTGGGAGTGTTGTCATTCAATTCCGTCAACAAAAACAGTTATTTCAATCAGCGGATACAAAAAAATACAGCGACAAACGCAGCGTTCTAATTATCAGCGACCAGTCCAAACACAATGCCGACGAGACAATTAATTTTTATACTATTCTCTAACATTAGGGAGAGGGGGGGGGGGGGGGGGTGGGGTGGAAGGAGGTGAAATGCCTATGATGCCCAACGCATAATATTACTGTATATCCATAAACCTGATCAGAATGCCTCTTGCCTCCCCCTTCCCTCCCCGACCCCACTAAACAACCCAAGAACATTCCATCATTAGCCAATGAGGTATCCTCCTTATCAACAACCAATCAGAGGTGACCATGATGCCCCCTCCCGCGGGGCTGGCACTCCCCGGGGATCCCTGGGACCCCACCCTAACAAATGACAATCGATGGGGGGTGGTAAGGTTTCCTAGGCCTCCGGGGGCAGGGGGAATAGGGAGAGCAGCGACCGGCGGTCATTTGGCGTAAGTGAGATTTGTATTTACACGGGAAATTGATGTCCCGCTCTGTTTACCCGGGCCAAAGGGCGGTCATCGGCGGAAGAGAATTTATAGCGTCTATAATTCATTGGCCAGGGCGCTCATAATCATTTGGTGGCGATGGGGACACGATAGTGCTAACCCCGCCGGACGGGAAGGTCTCTCATCCTTCGGTAGGCAGAGGGGACGATGGCCTATACGACCTCATCCCCCTGGGAGTTCTTTTCGCCGGGGAAACGTCGCTAATTTTTACCACAAGGGGCGTGGCTGTAGCACTGACACACTTGTTTTCTTATTCCCTTTTTATTTCCAGTTTCATTTATTTTCCTTTGGCTGTCACTAGAGAAGGCACCGAGCAGCCCATGAGATCGGTCGCCTCCGGACGGCTACGACGACGACGACGACGACGACGTGCAATCAATGCGACGCGAGAATCTACGACTAAGGTCCTCTTTGTAATTCAATCTCCCTCTATAATAGACAAGAAAATAAAGGATGATAATCGGGACAATGATGACAATTACACTTGGGAAGCATATACGCAAAGGGGGAGGGGGTAGCGGGCCTTGAAGGGTTGAACGAAGTGAGGGTGAGGGGGGGGTGGTTGGGGGCGAAGGTTGAGAAGGTTATACGTTAACAAAGCCGTTCGGGTAAATGTTCATTTCTCGCCTTTGCCGCTTTGGCTTTTATTGTTCCAGAAGGTGTGATACGTCATGGCCCTTCCCTTCCCATCCCTTCCCTTCTCCTCCCTTCCCCAAATCCCCCCCCAATCCATCCCTTAACGGCTAATTCCCTCCCGCTTCATTTTGTGAACTCTGCTTTCACGGGGTCGCATAAATCTGACGAAATTACAGAATTTTGTTTGTCCCTCGACGTGGAAAGCGCTTCGGCCGGCTTTAAAGAGCCAAAGAGAAGGAGGAGGAGGAGGAGGAGGAGGAGGAGGTGGGGGCGGGGTGGGGAGGAGGAGGATACAACCACGCGTCCATTCATTTTCCGGACAATGGCGGTAATTGGCAAAAACGTCCTATAATGGATATCAGGTCGCCTTAATTGACGTCTGATAGAAAATTTCGTCCCAATGACTCTTTGAGGTCCGTTTTATACGACACAACGAAAAAAGACCGAGAGAGAAAGTCATCCCAAATTGACGCTCGTGCAGATTTGTAAGTCAAGGAAAGTGCTGTCTGAAGGACCCTGAGGCTTTAATACAAACATATGCAATCGCTTCTTTTTTCGAAAAAAGGACGAATCCAAAATCGTATAATTTAAATTCATTATCACCCAATTTAGAGGAGTAGTTTTTTGAGTAATGAGATTTTGTTCTGTTCATATTCTTTCGTCTTAGTAAACGAATTATTTTACTGCTCATATCATTCTTGCTCTGACTCTGACCTTGAATATATTAGACAATTTCAACGGCAGAAGTTAGAGGCGGACAACACATTATTTCCATGGGGAGTGAGGGAGGCTGAAAGCTTCTAATGCATCTATGTCTATGCGACGTTCATTCACACGCCTCCGCCCTCCCCTCCGCATAAAAATGAATTAAACAGGTCCATTAAAAACACAGAATTAAACTGATATTTGTCTAAACACCACTAGTTACGTTCTATTTCACGCACGTCAGTAGATTTCTTCCTGGTCCATGACTGGATTATTAGCAATACCAGTGTAACCGTACCGTCACGAATGACTGAATATTAAGAGACGGTGAGTCACGACCTTGAGGACGGCACAGGGGCGAGCAAGAGAGGCTGCTGGCCCTTGGGTTACCGGTGACAAATATAAACAGATTTCTGAGACTAATACTGGTACAGAAGAAAAGCACAAGTATAAAATTCGCCGAAGTTTCTTCAGCGCAATCGAGTTTTCTGTACAGCATATAAATAATGTGGTGTGAGCAGCCGCCCATAAAACTTTAATCACGGCCATGTGGTGGCCTGTTCTACATCGTTGCCAGACGCAAGATTATGGATTACTTTAAACTTCAATAGAATAAAAAAAACTACTGAGACTAGAGGGCTGCAATTTGGTATACTTGATGATTGAAGGGTGGACGATCAACATACCCATTTGCATTCCTCTAGCCTCAGTAGTTTTTAAGATGTGAGGGCGGACATATGGATTATCACTTCAGGGAAATATCCTTACAAAAGCGTGTGAGTGAGTGATCGGTGAGGCTCTGCCTGTTCTAAAATGCTCCCGAATTGTAACAGTAGTTATCTTGTAATCGCCAAATCAACCAGAAGTATGGATATTGCTAAAGTAGTCAAGTCATCTAATATTTCATAATAATTGTGATTTTGACAGGGTGTGGTCAACAAGACATAATTATGCCGCTTTCTCTGGTATCCAATTCAAAAACAGAATTTTAAACTAGGCCTACGTGCTTTCTTACCTCTGTCTGAAAGTTAGTGTCATCTGTATGATTACTAACAGATTAATATATATATATATGATATATATATATATATATATATATATATATATATATATATATATATATATATATATATATATAAGTCATATCCCATTTCCGTGATTCATATACATATATCGAGCTAC
>NC_087216.1:39230826-39240826 GCF_015104395.2 Macrobrachium nipponense
TATATATATTGTATAAGTATTTTTTCAGGACATGAAGAATCTGAAGGTGATCGGTGAAGTTCAGTAACTGTGATTTGACAATGGGAAGTTTTTGACCCCATTTAAACTGTTTTGGATATCCGCAAGGTGTACAGCTGGGCCAGCTGTAGCACTTGTTATTTCAGTGATGCTTTGGAGACAGGCAAAAATGTACAAAAAGTGGTAATATTCACTGCTTATGCGCCTGGACTAGAAAAGAAATGAAAGAGAATATTGTTGGGAGACCCTCAACTTATGCCTTCCTCTGTCTGAAGAGCTTGGCATGATGGTTGAGCAAGATGAATTCAGTGCAAAGGTAGATCGCGAGGAAGAGCAGTCGTTGGCAGAGATGGGGTTCCTGGAGTATGTAAGAATGGAGAGTGTCTTGTGAAAATATTCGGAACGCAACTTCATGGCTAAAAAACTCATTTTACAAGGTAAACCATTTGTAAATATCTTTGGGAAAAATGGTCATTAATAGTTTCCTAAATTATGTATTAGTAAACAGTAGATGGAAGACCAAGCTAGTTAATATAATGAGCGTGGTGGGCGGAGGTATAACGTATTATTGACTGGTGCGAGGAAAAGTTGAGGTAGATGTAAATTTAAGGCGTAGAAACAGAGGCAAAAATGCAGCTGTAAAGGTAATTTAACCAACTGAGTTTGATAAGAAGAGCTATTCAGCACCGGGGATCATCCACTTTTCAGCAATTCTGTGTTTTCCCAAGAGCCATCTCTTTAGCAGCAATAGCTTACTAATGATAAATGCACATGCACACGTATACAAACACATGTATAAGTGAATGATTGTGTATTTGTTTAGATACTATACAAAACCGAACCGCTTGACAGACCCTGAATGGCTTATATCTCAAAATAAAACCCCTACCTCGTGACAGACATACAAACACAGTCAAAACCAATGAAATTTTTGTTTATACGTCACCTTTTCCCTCAGTGCTTATGGGTTTAGTTTCATTCTTTCACCTGACGCTCCACCCTTTTTCCTCGGTACTGTCAGACGTATGATTAACCTACACAATAAATCCAGTCCCCTATAACATATAATTTTTTTATCAGAATTTACGTGAAATTTGATCATAAATTATAAGAATTATTAATGTAATTGTTTATTACCTCGATAAAATCAAGACTGAAATCCTATATCGGGTTAAATGTGTTTTACAATCATCGCCACGGAAAATAGTAGTAACAGACTAAATGCTTCGTGACAGACATACTCCCTCTTTAAAAAATAACTCGCAACGAAATTACCACATTTTTCAGTGTTAATTTTAAGCCAAACGTATCTTTCTCATATCTTGCCAATAAAATACAAATTCTCAAGTACCCTGTGGTATTACCATCATCATATCTAACTACTTAATCCACAAAAAAAATTCTTAGTTATGGGCACAACTTCGGAGATCAAGGACTAATTCATCGACGAGCCGAAAGAAATCCATCACCGTCCGCGGATGTGTCTTAGCAGACTAAATGCTTCTGTGGCAAAACCACCCACTCATTAAAAAAAGTCACTTGCGACGAAAATACCAACTTTTTTCAGTGATCATCTTAAGCCAAACATATCTTAATTATATTTTGCCAATAAATATAAATAATGAATCCACTAAAAATCAACACATGTCGACAATTTTTATGTTTGATCCATAGATAAAGAGGGGAGAGATTGGACAGACAAGTGACAATCGCATGCGCGTAAGGTGCCACTGTTATGCGATGATTCTTAGAAATGGCAGTGGGAGCGACTGCAGAGACCAGCCGCAACAAAGCCACTTCTGATACCCAGTACTGGGCCATCAACTGTGTTCCATACAGAAACAGGATTACACAAGAATAGGGGATCATATTTCAAAAGATAGTGACATTTTTTCATTCATGAAAATCTTTATAACTGTGTTGAAAGAAACCCCCTCAGGTAAATGTGTGTAAGATCCCAGTCAACTTGCATTCAACTACGTGCCTGCTTTTTGAGCTAATAAAATAAGGAATGTTGTAATAAGCTTTTTATTAAAGTCAGTCCATATAACCATGGTTAAATCTCACAATTTTCCTTACGACTTGTACTACAATGTACATAGTATCATGAGGCCTAGCCCTAGGCCTGCTGCAGTTTTCAATGTTAATCAAGTGTTATACTATTATTTACCATGTCATCAATAATTCCCAAACCTCCTTTTATGCAGAGGACTCAGTTGAATTTGATCTGCCAGAACACTTAAAGGCAATAGGCTATTCTTCAATTTTACCATAATCATTTTTACCCAATGCTTAAAGTTTATACTACATTATAGCTTTAAAAGTAAACTTTACCAACTAGCTAGCCTATACGTAAGCTTTACCAACTAGCTAGCCTATAAGCAAGTTTTACCAACTAGCCAGTCTACTAGATCAAATAACCAAGGGCAGCCTACCATATCCTAACCTTAGCTAAGCAAATTGGACTTGAAGCCGTACAAATAGCTTCTTTGTCACTGTTCAGATGCTTTGATCTGGTTTTGTAAAGTATGTACAGTGTACGTTCCCCTCAATCACAACTGCATAAATATGAATTAATGCAGACTGTAATTACAATTATACCGCAATGAAATAGTTTTTCTTATAAGAAGTGTGAGTGACCTCGTAGGTTCAAATATGCCTTAAGAATGTCTGGAGGTCAGTGTAGGAAGCCTGTTGTTAATAATATTTGAGATTCAGGAGTAATTTTTGCGTTTACGATTTCTTGACATGAACAAAGAGCAAGACCACTACTTTACTGAGTAAGAAACTGCAGATGGGATAAAGAGCCAAACTATGGATCACGAATCTTGCAGCAAGCATTTTCTGCCAAAGTACATTTTCACGCCTCCTGCTATGCAAGAGCTCAAGTTTCTGCAAGACTTTGAAATCCAGAATATGTTAAGAGGCAACAATGTGGCTACCAAAGCAGATCTAGTCTAATAAGAAGTAACCAGAAGGGGAAAGTCGGCATATATATTTATACTGGCAATGGCAAGATTTATACAGCCTGCAAACTACATTGTTAATTGTATCCCTATTAACAGTATCAGATGCAGTAAATTTTAAAATCCAATAAGATGATTGTACATACTATTGAATATTGGTTGTTAGGTATCAGGCTATTAAACCTAGACTATTATTATTATTATTATTATTATTATTATAATTATTATTATTATTATTATTATTATTATTAATGACTGTGGACCAAACTTATATGGGATGGCAACGTTGGAGATGACAATTATTTTAGGATACTGACTGCCTGTCAGTTTGAACCATGAACAGAGAACGATAATAATCAGTTCTGCCTCTAGAGAGTAAAAATGTAAATTGAATGCGGTAAGAAAGTCATACAACGTCGGCAAATTGGTCAGCTTCATTGCTCAAGTGTATAAAAACTACAGCAGACAGAATTAATTTTTATTTCTACATATAGTACACATTGTTCTTGGTAAATGTTGCAAAGATCATTTACCAATCTTTAAAGACTGCTGAGAAAATTGTCTGTCAATACAGCATGATCATAATGTTGCAATGTCGCCATATCCTCAAAACTTTATGGCTTAACTTTAGAAGAAATATACAAGCACAATTAAATGTTCTTATTTCTGCATACAGTACATATTGTATTTAGTAAATGGTGCATAAATCATTCGACGGTCTTGACGAACAGCCGAGAAAACACGTTATAAAGTACAGGGTTTCCCATTAGATTGTGTGAGTTGCATCATTGTTTACATCATTGTTTACATAGCGATTGCGCCAGGAAGTGCACGTCACAAACTGGTTTGGCTATCATAGGCTATCCAATTGCTCCGCTCTATATCTATGGTTAGAACATTCAGACTTCGGCCTACACTTCCCCTCCGAAACGTCAATGGAAACTGAAACGCGTTCGTTAACACATACTACAGGAAACCGAAAACAATTGCAGC
Organism: Macrobrachium nipponense; assembly: GCF_015104395.2. NCBI lineage: Eukaryota > Metazoa > Arthropoda > Malacostraca > Decapoda > Palaemonidae > Macrobrachium > Macrobrachium nipponense. The sequence goes on from NC_087216.1 coordinate 39,234,804, forward strand.
TCTTTTTACGGTGTCTAAAATGATAATCGTGAGAATAATTTAATATTCATATAGCCAACGGATATGTCATCTTAATAACCTATGGATATTTTGAAGCTGTTTGTCAAGCTAACATGTTACGATCAAGGTTTTATGTGATAACGGTTGAATCCCAGTCTAGAAAATGAGGTGATAATTAGGCGACTGAACGGTCCCTGGTTAACTGAAGTTGTGCGCATGCCTAAACCACACTTCGTCCCCGTAGACCTGCTCACATGTCTTTCATCAGCTGTGATTATTCTTTTTTTTTTATTGTTGTGAAATTATTCTGCTAGCTTCCGAACTGGCTGAGAGAGAGAGAGAGAGAGAGAAACTAACGTTAGTACAGGTTTTCGATGATGGTAAGGCAGTCCTTGTGTGATTTCCGCATTTGAATATGACTTGATACGGTCACTGACGTGGCAGTCTTTTGTTCAGGGAGATCATATGTAGTATGTCAAAGGGTCCCCTGTATAGTCTCTATAGAGATTAACCCGTTATTCACTTTCATGAGTGAAGTTCTTCACACGTTAACTTTTCGGTTGACGTGAATTTCTGTTTCTTTTCCCCAAGCAGAGTCTTCTTTAATGAATTAAGCACAGAATAATCAATAACAGGAAAGCAAATAATTTTCAATAACGGTACACTTTCTTTAAGTGACAAAGCAACTAAAAACGAGATGTAGAAAAATTTTTCTAAGTTCTTCAAAGTTTTCCCGGGAAGCACCTCGCTGGTCAGTCAGTGTATATGTATAAGTATATGCATATATATATATATATATATATATATGATATATATATATATATATATATATATATATATATATATATATATATATATATATATATATAATATATATATATATCTATATAGATAGATAGATAGATAGATAGATAATTGCCATTTTTTTTATCTTCTTTCTTTTATGAGTCATTATTATCATCACCGACGCTTTTGGACCACAATTGTCCCATTTCCAAGGTTAAAAAGACAAATAAATTTATAAACGTCAAAACAACTCAGACAAAAATGAACATAAAAAATTACAGTTGTCATTAAATGATAAAAAATGATAAATAAGACAGGAAAACAAAATAGAAGACACATTTAATATATCGAGCAGAAAGACAGTCGAGTGACTAAGGAAGGGCACCGCGGGGTTCCAGGAACTCTCACGACAGGTATGGAGGCGTGGCAAAGGACTACTGGTGGTTTAACTGCGCAACAATCAGTTTAATAAATAATTATTCCAGAACCGTAAGGAGGTGGTCATTCGAGAGACTACCCAATATCTCAAAATCATCATATTTTATTTTATGCTTGCATTAAAGTACATGCTCAAGTATCTTTAGGAATTCAGGGATCGATAGTTTAACCCATGTTCTGTAGCTAACACCACGATGAGAATCTATATTTTCACCTCCAGCAACCGACGTATGTTTCCAGGTCACATCTGGGGCAAGTGAATTTGTATATAACCTAAGAGGTCATTGGTGGGCTTAGGTTTTCTTTGCACTTAAATAGAGAGCTGATCGTTAGAAGGTTAATTGGTAAAAGTTTTAAATTAATGGCCGGTATATGGCGATTGATGAATTTATATAATTCTTTATAAAAAAGACCTTTTGTGTATTAGTGGAAGACTGTAAAAACTGTAAAAAATCAGTTTTGGAATAGTAGGTACAGTGAATTTTGGAGTGAAAATTTTGTTAAAAACTTTTGTTACAGGTCCCCCCTACAAAAAAATGAAAAAAGCCTAAATGGGAAACAGTTGTTAACAAAATGCTTTTGCAGATACATTATTTTTTCATGGAAAGAGATAAAGTTGGAAGTCAGACTAAAAGCCCTATGTAATAGGGTCGATAATAAATTTAAATTAGAATTAAAAAATGCAATGGCTGTAAAAGTTAGATTCCAGAACAATAAATGTTTTTCTAAAAATCTTTTTTAAAAAGATCATTATTCAAATAAACAACAAACGTCTGAAAAGGATAGCGTGCTATCATTATTCATATACAATAGTAAACTACATTTTGATGTAAACCATTAACATATTCTACTACATGCATCGCCACGGCATCTGAAAAACGATAAGGTATCATCAACTTACCCTCGATAAAACAAGAGGGTAGTATGCTAGGGGACAGTTATCTAGTATATGTTCCTCCAGGGAGAACATGAAGATGTTAGCTAAGGTGGGATCGAGTGGAGATCCCATTGCCATACCAGCGATTTGTTTATAAGAATTACCATTAAAAACGAAGGTAATGACCAGCACTGCCAACTGAAACTTTATAAAATCCGCCCTGTCAAAATTGTTAAAACGTTATCAGGGGGATAAAAATCTTATCTAAAATCATCTGAATGGTTTCTTTCACAGGCAGTACATATGAAGTAAACAATGATTCCACACCCAAATTAACCACAAACAAATCGGAATCCTGATATAAAACTGCTACATTTAAGTTGGTGTAGTAATTTAGGCTGTGGTTCTTTGGTGTTAAATGAGCAAGTAGATGTACGAAGAACTTAGGTCAAGAGAGATCCGATAGGAGTACCTTCCTTATGTATTTTAGGAAGCCCCTACATGATGCCATAAGAGGTCCCCATGTTATACAGGGACTGGTACTCATCATTGCTTATGATATCTTTTAAATACTTCAGAAATCTATCAATGCGATTCTCAATCTTTTTCAATATATTTGCCGTTATTTAGAATAATAGTACCTTTACCTTGTCTGGGCTGGTAAAATAAAGATCCTTGTTATTTGCCCGTTCCTTTTAAATGTTCAAATCTTTCTTACTAAAATAAAACACGATGATTTTGAGATTTTGGGTAGAGCCTCCAATGACTAACTTCTAACGATTCTGGAATCATCATTTATGAAACTGATTGTTCCGCAGTTAAACCACAGTCTTCTGCCACGCCTCTGTATCTGTCGCGACAGTTCCTGGAAGTCCAAGGAGCTTTTCGTTATCACTCGACTGTCTTTCTTCTCGATGTATAAGTATGCCTTCTTTTCTGTATTTCAATCTTATTTATTAATTTTAATCTTTTAATGAAAATTGAAATTCTATTATTTCCGTTTTTGTTCGAGTCATTTTAATGTTAGCAAACTTGTTTAAAAATGGGACAACTGTGGTTCAGAAACGCCGGAGATTGAAATAAAGTCATTCTACGTCAACATGCCTGTCCCTCTCTATTTCGGATTTTGATCGAATTTTTAGCAACTACATGCCTCCTAAGTGGTATATATATATATATATATATATATATATATATATGTGTGTGTGTGTGTACATATCTATATATATATATAATCAGCAAGCCGTTGCTGCAAAAGAGATGGCTCTCGGGGAAAGACATATATATATATATATATATATATATATATATATATATATATATATATATATATATATATATAGATATATATAATATATACATATAATATATATATATATATATACATATGTATAATTTTACCTGAAGAATGTTTTCATCATTTCTCCTTGCTAAACAACATCACTTTCCCTAAAAAAGAACACTTTCTCATTCAGGCAGCGGAAGGCAGTGAAACCAAGCAGAACGCAAGCAGTGCTTTAAGCACCCAAAAATTGCGTTGTGTGTGTAATTTCAACTTGGCAATAAGTAACCCTTTGTGGTGCTATTAATTGATCTCCTAACAAATACAGTGGCCAACCCCCTCCTTCCCTTCCTCCCTAGTCAAGATGGTCCAGTAGGGGAGAACGCGTAGCTTTAGTAGTAGTCAATATTAACAGTGATGTATTGTAATGCTTATGGAGACCAGAAGCAATAAATAGGCGAGCGCGTTTCGTCAGTGTTGCTCTTTCATTGCGATATTTAAGATCAATGTCAATGAAAATGAACTCTACTCTGAATTCTATTGCCAACCCCCCTCCCCTCCCCGGCCTTTCTCCGTTAAAGATTTCTGTGCAGAGAGAGAGATTTAGTCTAAAAAATGATCGAATCGGGTACTCAAAAGTTTTCAATACTGTTTTAGTGTTCTGCAAAAAAAAAAAAAAAAAAAAAAAAAAAAAAAAAACTTTTCCGATGGCTATTTGTCTGTCCACCCGTAGATCGTAAAACTGGTATGTTGATCACCCACCCTCCAATCATCAAACATACCAAATTGCAGCTCTCTAGCCACAGTAGTTTTTATTGTATTTAAGGCTAACTGTAGCCATGATGGCGTGTCTGCCACCGCTATAGGTGCCAACAACACAGGCCACCACCGGGCCGTGGCTGAGAGGTTCATACAGCATTATACGCTGTACAGAAAACTCGATTGTGTCGAGGAAACGTCGGAGTATTTTCAACTTTTTTTTTTTTTTTTTTTTTTTTTTTTTTTTAGCTGGCGGACACAGACAAGACGATCTGATCTCTGGTAAAGTAACGTTTTAAAAGCGACAAAGGAAAAGTCTCTTGAGAGACAAACGAACCCGCATAATTAAAACTACTTAGGCCACGCAACATCAAGGCAAAACCAACCAGAACATACACAAAATAAACGAAGAAACAAAAGCGACAATCAAACTCAAACACAGAAACGAAGAGGAAGAAGAAGAACAACAACAACAATAGCAACAACAACAACAGTCAGCAGCGACGCCGGAGGCACATCAATCAACAATGAATCCGAAATCGCCTCGTTGTAATTAAACTCATGACGAAAAGGTAATGACCCTCGTCGCCTCCATGTTGTACTGGACGAGGACCCACTTGAAAAGCTGCACGCGGAACTTTGACCCCCCCTTTCATAAATAAGTCAACAAATGAACAAATAAAACGGTATTTATTCTGATAAATAAGTATTGTCGATCGACTGGTGACATACGAACGCAAATACATTTAAACAGACTGATTCATTTAGAAAGGCAAACACATCCGCCTATTACGCTGCATATGGCGAATGCATGAGGTCTCGCTCGCATGCCAGTCCTCCTACTATCCACGTGCGCATACTTAAAAAAAAAACTATATCAGTGTTCGTGCGTTACGGACATGGTACGTGCCTCATCGTGCTTGCACGTTCCGCATTTCTACGCGAGGATAACGGAATGGTTGGCGGTTATACAGGTATTATCACGCGCTTCATGTCATTGGGACACGTTTGGATTTTTACGTAGTTTTCATGAACCGGCGCATGCTGTGAAATCAATGGTATGATTATGTTTGTAGTTTATTAGGCTCTATATAAAACGTTAGCGCGTTTAGTGAATTTCAAAACAAAATTTCAAAATGTTACTTAACTAATTTTAGTATATATTTATGGGGGACATAAGTAAATGTATTTAATGGGTGTGTGTGTGTGTTCTAGTATGAAAGCATTTGCCTTGTGCAGTTTTTAAAATTTATCCGGAATGACCTATTTGGTCCCAGTTATTGGCCTAAGGGCTAGACCTGGCATTTTATCTAATCCTTCGGGCCAGCCCTAGGAGAGCTGAAAATCAACTCGGTGGTCTGGTTAAACTACTTTTATAATAATATTAATCTATAGAATGTAATCAGCGTGCACTAAAATATGGGTATTCCGTGATTGGACGTCCGTAACATTGGTAAGCATATTTTGTACAAAGTTAAACTGTGTTATACATACATGTCAAAGGACGAAAAGAAACAAGTTTGAGACATGCATCTAAATTTAGTCATTAGTCCAATAATTTTCTTAAAAATGTATCTAGACGAACATCTCATAAAACATCATAAAAATCCCCTGGCTATAATTTATGACGAGCGAAATCAAGTCCAAGGGAAGCAAAATATATGAGAACAACGAAAAAGATTTTAAAAAGAAAATGAGTAGGAAGAAAAACTCACGATGAATATTACTTAAGAATTAAAACTTCATAACTTCATACATTTAGTGAAATATAATAGAAATAATATAGTTAATGAAAATGACTAAATTGTATATATAAAATGACAGAGAGAGAGAGAGAGAGAGAGAGAGAGAGAGAGAGAGAGAGAGAGAGAGAGAAAATGA
>NC_087216.1:39245826-39248326 GCF_015104395.2 Macrobrachium nipponense
ATAAATCTAAAAAGAAAAACAAGTATTAATGACAAAATATACACAAAGGGTTGAAATAACATACGTGGGGTAAGAATGAATGAGGTTGAACATTTAAAATATTTAGGAACAATGATATCCATTACAGGTCCTCTTAAGTTGGAATTTAGCTACATAAGGCAATAAGAGCGATGAGCTGGAAGAATTGGATTTAGAAATCAAACAGATTGAAATCGCGTATGAAAGTAAGAATTATGAATGCTACTACGACTTGTATTGCTACAAGAACATGAACCATGTTATCACGATGAAAATATTTCTAAAAAATTGCTTTGTCGATATGAGAATGAGGCTATAAGAAAAGCATTAGAAGTCAGATGGCAGTATAAAGTCAGAAATGATAGCATACGATATATATATATATATCAGCAATAAGTCACCAAACAGCACGTGACAAATATGTACGTAAATAGCCACATGAAAGGTGAAGAATCAAAGACCAGGTACCAAGCGCTTTCGTGTATTGCGTACACTTCTTCGGGGTACCCCGAAGAAGTGTACGCAATACACGAAAGCGCTTGGTACCTGGTCTTTGATTCTTCACCGTTCATGTGGCTATTTACGTATATATATATATATATATATATATATATATATATATATATATATATATATATATATATATATATATATATATATATATATATATATATATATATATATATATATATATATATATATATATATATATATATATATATATATATATATATATATATATATATATATATATATATGAGACAGAGATAGAGAGAGAGAGAGAGCGTGACGAGAGAGAGAAGAGAGAGAGAGAGAGAGAGAGAGAGAGAGAGGAACAAAAGCTTTTGACAGAACAAAAAGCTTTCGGCTTTCTATAGGTGTCTATGAATATGAATGTGGTATCCAAGTGAGCTATTTTTGACACTAGTGAAACTGTTAGATATTCACAATTGGTGGGAGCTAGACAGTGACCAAAACGTTCAGATAGTATCATCATCATCATCTCCACACTTATAACCCTCTTTCTTTTAAGAGGCAAATCTATCATTTCCTTCTGGTTTTGAACATAAAGACTTCCCTTCCTTTTTCAGTGTTCAATTCCATCAAGTTACTCGTTCACATGGATTCTTCAGTTATAAGTGCTGGAGTTTATCGCAGTACACGACCGGAATTAACTAAAGATACATTGATAGCTCAAATTAATGGCAGTGGAAACACAGGCAGGAATTTGTTATAAAACGGAAAAAAATAACCACACTGGGATATCAAATGCGTCAATACTGATCAGTTAATCTATATCACAGAATCACTAGCATCTAATGCTCTAGTATGAGCAGCTTATAATTTATCTGATTTATTTGCTTTTATTTTCTAGATGTATGAAATCTATCAACATTATATGTTTTTTCTGTGAAATGAAAAGATATATCTGAGATACGCCGCTTATTTCAAATTAATGCTAAACAGAAATTATTATAAAAGACCACTAATCAAGGCAAGACAAGAAAAATGCAACTAGAGATTACTTAAACGGATTATTTAGGCACGGAAAAAAATTGAGCATGAAAGATGATGGCTGCCGATAACGTCAACAGCACAGAGAGAGAGAGAAGAGAGAGAGAGAGAGAGAGAGAATTACGCATGTACGTACACATACAGTATACGTTTTGAAGTCGTATCTGTAAATGAAATGGGAATAGCTTTTACCGTAGATTATGAAATTTCATGTGTTGAAGGCAGTCCATATAAAAGTTATACACATTCAATGCGTGTATACAATTCTATGCAGGCCGCACCTTTGAGCAAACTGAAAAGAAAAGTACTTCCTTCTAGACAAACTAAGCAACTGCTGATTTCAGGATTACAGAAGCATATTTGTGGACACTGGCATCTACTGTATATATATGCATAATAAGAATGCTGAACAACAACAACAATAATAATAATAATAATAATGATAATAATAATAAATATTATTATCATTATTATTATTATTATTATGATTATTATTATTATTATTAAATGAACCGGCAAAAGATGATGGTAGGAGCCTTGATAAGCTAAGATCAATACTTTGTACATTGTACGGCTTTGAAGTATGTATATATATATATATATATATATATATATATATATATATATATATATATATGTGTGTGTGTGTATGTATGTATGTATATATATGTATGTATATATATATATATATATATATATATATATATATATGTATGTATGTATATATACATAAGTAGAAAAAGCAAGCAAATATAAACATTCATCTAATGAGTATTTTTTCTTTTCATTAATTGGAAGGCGAATGTTCCTTGACTTCTATTAATACTAATTTTAAAAGCACGAACTTCTTCGCGTCCCACATTTACGATTTAAAGGTGGTTTAACTTATATATATAAAAGAACCATCGTTGCATTTAGTAAATGTAATCAGTGTACGACAAAATTATTTGAAAGGGGTTGTGACGCT